>NC_132913.1:11838729-12141759 GCF_047675955.1 Chlorocebus sabaeus
TTGTCTGTACCAATTTCACCATTAAGTCCCATGTGCCTCAGTCAGGGATGTGGGGTCAGTGTGACCCCTGACCAGTAGCCCAGGCTGCCCCCTGGCCATTTTCTTGCCTTCATCACTAGGATCTAAGCAGCCCCCTGGGGCTGGCAGTGACCCCCAGCACAGTTGCTGTCATGGCCTGCCAACTCTGCCTGCCTCACCCTTTGCTGTTTCATAGCCAAGCCCCTAACCAGGCTGAGTCTGAGGAACAGAGTAGGGGCAGATCGAAGGACTGGTCATTTGAGGAGCATCCCATGATAACATCTGCAGCAGCCAGATTCTGCTGCTTTGGGGAAGTCACCCATGCTTTGTCCCACCCCTGCCACCTTCTTTTTCTATATTTTTCTCAGGGCCATGGAGAAAGGATTCATGAGCTCATGTCTCGGAAATGCTTTGAAGATGAGAAACACTGAGCATTTTCCCAACAGCCCTCAATTTACTTTTTCAGCATTCTCTCTGGGCTGTCAAGCCTTTGTAGTTATTTTTATAAATAGCAATTGCTGGCTGCTTCCATTTTTACCCAGGAAAACTCCACCTCCAGCTGGAACTGGCTGCCATCCTACAGCAAACCAGCCATGGGGCTAGATCTGTCCCCATTTCTCTTGACCAACTCCCTTTGCACATCCCTCCCTTTGTTGCAGACCCCACCTCACTGTCTCTTGTATGCCTCCAGTGCCACCCTGTCTCCCTGTCACCAAGCCACTGATCTGTCCCAATGACTCTTCATACACAGCCCAAGTTCTCCAACATGGCACACAAGGCCGTCTGTGCCTTGGCCACCACTCACCTGTTCAGCCACATCCCTGGTCTTATCCCCTACCACTTCTGGGCTCAGTCATCCTGAACTACCTCTTGTTCCCTGAAGCAGGCCAGGTCATGGCTCTAGGCCAGGAGGGAAGACAGTCCATAGAAAATGGAGATGCAGCCTGGTGGTGGGTCTGCCCTGGTATGGAGGCTAGAGCAGGCTCCTTGACTGATGCACAGTTATGTTTTGTTTTACTTTTTGGAGTCATGGCCTCACTCTGTCACCCAGGCTGGAGTGCAGGGGCACAAACACGGCTCACTGCAGATTCAAGCTCCTGGGCTCAAGTGATCCTCTTACCTCTGCCTTTCAAGTAGCTGGGACTACAAGTGCCAGCCATCCCACTTGGCTAATTTTGTTTTAAGAGATGGGGTCTCTCTATGCTGTCCAGGCTAGTCTGGAACTCCTGGCCTTGAGTGATCCTCCTGCCTTGGGCTTCCAAAGTTTGAGCCATCATTTAAATATTTAAATAAAATATTTAAATAATATAAAAACTCATGGGGAATAATATAATGAATATTTACGATACAATGAATACAATGAACAACACAATGTCCTAATAAATGACAAGTCACCTTTATTATCTATGGACCTCTTTTTACCCTCCAGCTCTCCCCACCAATGAAAACCATTATCAGGCTGGGCGCGGTGGCTCACACCTATAATGCCAGCACTTTGAGAGGCTGAGGCAGGCAGATCACCTGAGGTCGGGAGTTCAAGACCAGCCTGACCAACATGGAGAAACCCTGTCTCTACTAAAAATACGAAATTAGTCGGACATGGTGGCGCATACCTGTAATCCCAGCTACTCAGGATGCTGAGGCAGGAGAATCACTTGAACCCAGGAGGCGGAGGTTGCGGCGAGCCGAGATTGTGCCATCGCACTTCAGCCTGGCAACAAGAGTGAAACTCCGTCTCAAGAAAAGGAAAACCATTATCATAAGTTTGGTGTCTAATATTTCTAGGCAAGTCTTCATGCTTTATGTGTATACGTACCTAAATAATATATAGCATTGTTTTGTGTGTTCTTAGACTATGTAAATGCTGACTTGCTGTACATATCCTTATGAGATTTACCCTCTGCTCAATAAGCTAACCCTTGCTTTCTCGCTGATACCAATAATGATCTTTTTATTACAGTCTCAACAAGAGTCATGCCAATCAGTGAGGTTCTAAGGGTGGGAGTGGTAGGAGCAGTCTAGGCTGCAGGAAGGAACATTTTGTCACAGGCATTGTTTAGAATTGCTGGTGCATGCATGCTGGTAATAAAAAGCAGACCAACTTTCAGTGTCAGGCTGCCCTAACAAATACCACGTACTGGGTGGCTTAAGCAATAGACATTTCTTTCTCGCAGTTGTGGAGGTTGGAAGTGGAAGGTCAAGGTGTTGGCAGGGTTGGTTTCTCCTGAGGCCCTTCTTCTTGGCTTGTGGATGCCGCCTTCTTGCCGTGTCTTCATGTGGCCTTTTCTCTGAGCCCATGCATCCCTGGTGTCTCTGTGTACCCAAATTTCCTCTTATAAGGACACCAGTGACATTGGATTAGGGTCCAGCCAAATGGCCTCATTTTAACTTAATCATCCTTAAAGTTCTTACCTGCAAATACAGCCCCATTTTGAGCTACTGGGGGTTCAGGCTTCAATATATGAATTAAAGAGGACACAAGTCAACCTATCACAATCACCAAGCCCCAGTGTCCAGGGGGTGAAATATACTCTGCTGCTGTGGGGCAGAACCAAGTGGTAGGAGAGAGTAAAGAATTGAGAGCAACAATCTACCTATCAAAGTGAGGTGCTATCTCCATTTTACAGATAAAGAAACAGGCCCAAAGACCAGCCCCGAGCCACATCACATATCTAGGAAGTGGCATCAAGGAGTGCCTCAATGCCAACGCCTCAGACAAATCCAGGTCTCTTTGCTGCCCTGCAGCACGGCTGCTCCACCTTTTTCTTGTTCTCAACCCCCAGGCTCTGGACCTGTCTCCGTCCTCAGGACCAGGTACATGGAAATTCTGCTGCCGGGGATGCCAGCCCATAACTTTTGGGAGAAACTCTCCCATCAGGTGTCCAGTGACAGCTGCCAGTGGGTGCCAGGGTAACAGGGTATTTGTGTTCCAGGTCATCTGGCATACCTTGCTCCTTCCCCACCCTAGGACCCTCATCTCAGGGAGCCTCTTCTGCTGACTTCTGGAAAGGCCTGGACTCCTTTGTTCATGGAGTCATCAGGTAACTGCCAAGAGTCCTCAGTGTGCTATTCCCCAGCGCCTTGTCGAGCTTCCTTGGGTGTCCCAGGTCTTGCTGTGTTCAGTGCGGCTTGAGTCATACTTGGTCTTCTTGAGCAATGATAAAGGTGGCTTTTAGTTAGGGAACGAAGACAGCCTCAGAGGGGAGAAGCCTATCAGTATTTCAAGCCCCAGATGATGTGAAAAACTGAGCCTTTGTTTGGGAGTGTCACCCCCCAGGACTTGTGTGTTTCTGCCCGGAAGCATTTTCTGCTTTCTGAAGGCGGCAGCTCTATTTTTCATTTTATTGACTGCCTATGTGCCAGGGGCTTTGTGAATATCACTGCACTGAAATTCCCAATACCCAGCAAGAAGGCATTATTATCCTCATTTTACAGATGACAAAATAGAGATTAAACAACTTACTTAACTCTTTGAACTCCATGGGGCACAAACATGAAATGATTCTATTTTTTCTCCAGATCTTTTTAGAGATTTATACCAAATCTTCTTTTCATAATTCCATAGCTTTCTGGTTGTTTTTAGGTATTAAAAAAAACCCTATGATCCAGTCCACTTCCTTTTCAAAGCCTCAAATCTTGAATCTGATGTCATATCCACTGCCTGCACTTCCTCTAGACCAGCCTGCCTCAAGTCAGGCGCCCGTCGTGAGGGTGGGATGGTCAGTCTTCATCCCTCTCCTCCCTCTTTTGGTCCCTGTCTCTTCCCCTTCTTGGGGACTTGGGGAAGAGGAGGGAGTGCGATGGGTAAGATAATCTTTTTGCTTCACAGGGCATTTGATTGTAGCCTCTTCTTCACGGGTTTTGTAGGTTCTCTACTGCTGTTGCAAGATGGCAGGTGTCCAAGTGCCATTTCCCAAGGGGAATTACTTTGGGTCCCTCCCTCAGCCTCTCCCTCTGACAGCTGGAGTCCCTCTGTCCGCGGTGGGCTCTTGGGGGCAGTGCTGGTAGACACGCCAGGAAACCTGCTGCCCCACGAAACTCGTGAGTAGGGCTTGGGCATGTGAGCTGCTCCACTGCAGACTCCTCCATCCTGCCCTGTGGATGCCTGAATGTGCTTCTTACAGGCATCCACGATCTGGAAGTGCACTTCTCTTGCAGTGCCTCCCTTGACTGAGGAGGGGAGGGCCAAAATACTGCCCAATACACTGCTCCTATAAACTCCAGGGAATTTCCCCCTGGAATCTCATCTTCTGCTTACACAGTCTGAGGAGATGGCAAGGCTGCGGTGTGGTTGGGTCTAACAGAGCTGAGTGGGGACATTCTAACCAGTTAAGTGTAATGTATTTATTTTTATTGGGGTGAAATCCACATCACATAAAATTAATCATCTTAAAGTGAAAATTCAGTGGCATTTAGCGTCTTCACAATGTTTCGCAACCACCACTTCTATCTAGTTCCAAAACATTTTAATCACCCCCAAAGAAAACTCTGCACCGATTAATCAGCTACTCCCCGTTTCCCCTTTCCCCAGCCCCTGGCGACCACCAATGTGCTCTCCATCTCTATGGGTTTACAAGTGCGTGCATTTTGACATCTTTCTTTTGGGTCTGCTTTCCCCAATATTAGCTGGATGACTCTATCACTCTATCAACCATCACCAAAAACTCCTTTTTACTTTTTTTTTTTTTTTGAGATGGAGTCTCGCTCAGTCACCTAGGCTGGAGTGCAGTGGCGTGATCTCAGCTCACTGCCAGCTCTGCCTCCTCGGTTCACGCCATTCTCCTGCCTCAGCCTCCCGAGTAGCTGGGACTACAGGCGCCCGCCACCACGCCCGGCTAATTTTTTTGTATTTTAGTAGAGATGGGGTTTCACCGTGTTAGCCAGGATGGTCTCGATCTCCTGACCTTGTGATCCGTCTGTCTCGGCCTCCCAAAGTGCTGGGATTACAGGCTTGAGCCACCGTGCCTGGCCTGATGTTTTTATTTCATTTTATTTTTTGTAGATACAGGGTCTCACTATGTTTCCCAGGCTAGTCTTAGACTCCTGGGCTCAACTGATCCTTCCATCTTGGCCTCCCAAAGTGTTAGGATTACAGGAATGAGCACCATATCTGGCTCACCAAAGGCTTCTGATATCCTTAATGGATCAAATATTTCTTGAAAATTCAAAGGGATTGTAGTATGTGGTGGGATTTTTAGGCAGGAATCACCAATTATTAACTTTCAGTAACCATCTCTAAATGGCCACAACTGCACTGACCTCAGAGCCATAATCTGTCAGGCAACAGGCACTTAGTGAGGACCCTTGTCTGCATTTCATAACACAGTGGTGGGTGCCACAGAAAAATGGAAAGAGACGTGCATAGTACAGTGGAAAATCCACCCAAAGTGGACGCCTGTTCTGATGCCAACTTGCTATGCATTCTTAGACAGATTACTTAGCTCCCCTGGGCCTCAGTTTTTTAATCCATGAGTAGTGATGTATTATTTATGCAAATTGTAAAACAATAAAAAAGAAAAATCAAGTCTCAGAA
Source organism: Chlorocebus sabaeus (assembly GCF_047675955.1). Taxonomy (NCBI): domain Eukaryota; kingdom Metazoa; phylum Chordata; class Mammalia; order Primates; family Cercopithecidae; genus Chlorocebus; species Chlorocebus sabaeus. The sequence goes on from NC_132913.1 coordinate 11,844,281, forward strand.
TAGGTAACCTTTAAGTTTTCTTTGCTGTTAAGGTCATTATGAGACTTAGTTCTTGCCTCTGTGTGGCTTTACCTACTATGAGGGAAACAAAACAAAGAAATGTAGGAAAAAATAAAAGAGTCAGTACCAAGCTGTGGCTCAGTGACTTGGAGTCTCTAGGGGTCCAGAAAAGGGAAGACAGGGTGAAGGGCTGTGGACCAAAACTGACAGGATAGTTTTTACAAAGGGTGCTGTGAGAAGTGGGCATGAGCAGGGTGTGCCAGTGCAACTGTGTGTGTGTGTGTGTGTGTGTCTGCGTGTGACTGTCTAGTGGGGAGGACTGCTTAAGATTAAAAGACGCTCAGGAAACATATCTACCAAATGCAATGTGTGAACCTTGTTTAAATCTTGATTTGAACAAACCAACTGTAAAATAGACATCTCTGGAACAATTGGGGGAATTTGAATATGGATTGCGTATTCGATGACCATAAGGAAGTTTTGCTCATGTTGTTAGGTGTGTTAATTTGTGAACACGGGTGTGAACAACTAAATATGCCTGTTATGTAAGAAAATGTCCTTATTTTTCAGAGATACATGCTGAAATCATTTAGCAACATTATGATGCCTGAGATTTTTTTTTCCACAAAAATAAAAATAGATGAAACAAATGTGGCAGAATGGTAATCATTGTTAAAGCTGAGAGATGGGTGTTTGGGTGTTTCTTGTATGGTTTGTATGAGTCAGGATCTAACCAGGAGACAAAGACCACTGGAGTCGTGAAAACAGGACTTTGAGGCAGAGTATTGGTTACACAGTGGGTGGGAGACTAAGCAGCCAAACACACAACCCTGAGATTAGTATCAGATGTGACAACCCTGAGCTGGGGGCAAGGCTAGGAAAGTGCTGTCGCTGGAGAGCAGGGGGCTGTAGCACAGGGGCAAAGCAGAAAGCACAGCAGGCCTTTTGGGAGAGGCGCTGGAACCACAGCTGCAGCAGGGACACTACCCAAGGTAGAAAGAGAGGGAAAACCTTGGCGTGTCCCATCCTCCCACCTCCCTGTCTCTTGCTAGTGCTCCCTGTTGGCCAAGCCCCATGTCCAACCAAAATGGAGTCATCAGGGGCGGCTCCATGCAACACGGAGCAGAAGAGGGGAGGGGTGAGTGGCACAGATGTGAAGCCTGACAGGTCCAGGACCTGCGCTCTGTTCTCTCTGTGCATTTTTGTTAGTTTGTCTGATCTCTACCCAGAAGCATAGTTTGCACATTGGCATCTCATCCCATCAGGCTTGCGGTGGAGGCCTCTTGCCACCTTCCAGAGAGCTCTGGACAGCAGGGCCCTCGGGGCAGAAGAGCCATTATTTCCATTTTACAGCAGCTGCTGGAAGTTCAGATAACACCTTTCTGGCAAAGGAACCAAGAATGTTTCTGTGTCAGCTTCGCCTGCTGACAAGGACCCAGAAAAAATCCACTGCCGTCACTGCAGAACCTTCGGCTTTGAGGAACCATGGAGATTTGGCCTAATTCTCCACAGTGGTCCCAGTGGTGACCTAACCCAAATCCATTTCCTTGTCTTCCTGCCACCAGAACCTTGATTTTGTTCAGGCGGATAATGTGCCCAGCTAAACAAATTTGCTTCCCCAGTGCTCTTGGAGTTACTGATGATCATGTGATCAAGTTCTGACCAATGAGATGTAGATGGAAGTCCTTGGGATGGGTGAGCCTTCCAGAATAAAAACGCAAGCCTCAGGCTGGGTGCAGTGGCTCACACCTGTAATTGCAACACTTTGGGAGGCCGAGGCGGGCAAATCACGAGGTCAAGAGTTCGAAAGCACCCTGGCTCACACGGTGAAACCCTGGCTCTACTAAAAATACAAACAATTAGCTGGGCGTTGTGGTGGGTGCCTATAGTCTCAGCTACTCGGGAGGCTGAGGCAGGAGAATCGCTTGAACCCGGGACGCAGAGGTTGCAGTGAGCCGAGATCACGCCACTGTACTCCAGCCTGGGTGACAGTGCGAGACTCCTTCTCAAAAATAAAATAAAATAAATAAATAAATAAATAAATGAAATAGAAAGGCAAGTCTCTTTCCTCTCCCACGTCTTCCTGTGTGAAACATGGGTGCGATGCCTGGTGATGCAGCAGCAGCCTTGTGACCATAAGGGCTAATGTTAGATGCTGGGAGAAGAAGGCTGGGATGATGATGACGTTTTTGAGCAGCTTCACCAGTCCTGGAGTGCCTAACCCTGGACCTCTTGTAAGGTAATTAAAATAAATCTCTTACTTATTTAACCCACTGTTTCTTGGGTTTTGTATTATTTGCAGGTGAACACATACCTGACTTAAACCAAAAAATATGTTTTTTACTCAACAAAAGAAAAAAAAGGAAGCTGGTTTTTCAAGGAAGTAACACGAAAGAAGTAAAGTTGGTTACCAAGGAAGAGACTAGCAGCATTACCTCTATGGCACAGTGCTAGCCACTCAGCCAAGGAAATATATGCTGACAAATGGGTGAACAGACATGAACAAGTGAGTGGCCATCTGAGGAGTGAATCTGAAAAGCATGAAGACTCCTAGTGGTGAGGCCACCTCTTCCATTTCCCCACAGGAAGCCAGCAACAAATATTGCCAGAATTCAGCCAGGCGCTGGGGCTCACGCCTGTAATCCCAGCACTTTGGGAGGCTGAGGTGGGCGGATCACCTGAGGTCAAGAGTTTAAGACCAGCCTGGCCAACATGGCAAAACCCCGTCTCTACTAAAAAAACACAAAAAGTAGCTGGGCATGGTGGTGAGCGACTGTAATTCCAGCTACTTGGGAGGCTGAGGCAGGAGAATTGCTTGAACCTGGGAGGTGGAGGTTGCAGTGAGCGAGATCACACCACTGCACTCCAGCCTGGGTGACAGAGTGAGACTCTGCCTTAAAAATTAAAAAAAGTATATATATATATATATATACACTCCCAAAGTGTGTGTGTACATATATACACATGTACTCACACACACACACACACACACACACACACACACACACACATAGCCAGAATTCCTGGCATTGTCACAATTACCAGGGGTTATGGAATTATTTCCTGAATGTCATGGTAAAAATGCAAGTAGATTACATGGAAGGAAAATACATAAGTTTGTTCATCACCCAACAGGACTCTAAGGGGATAGGTGTAGTGGACACAACCTAAAATGGCCCCCAATGAGCCACACCCTGTATAACCCCCACCATCTCTTCTTGAGTATGGGAGGAAACTGGGACTTGCTTCTTATCGACAGAATATGGCCTGGCCAATGTGATGGACTGTCACTCCTTTGATTAAGTTACATTATATGGCAAAGGGGGTTTTATACACACACACATACACACACACACACACACACACACAAACACACACGGATCTGAATGGGCTGAAGGGAGAGAGAAACTTGTATGTGCTGACTTTGTGGATGTAAGCTGCCATGTTGTGAGAAGGCCGCATAACAAGGAACGATGGACAACTTTTAGAAGCTGAGAGGGGCTCCTGCTGACAGCCAGCAAGAAAATAGGGACTTCAGTCCTACAACCGTATGGTGATAAATTCTGCCAACAACCTGAATGAGTCTGTGAGACTTGGGAGACCTTGAGGCTAGTCAACAGCGTGTGCCCAGGCTCTGAGACCAGCCCCAGTCCAGCCTCCAGATGAGAATGCAGCCCAGCTGATCCTTTGATTGCTGCCTCATGAGTCCCTGAGCAGAGGACCCAGCGAGGCTGTGCCCAGGAACTGTGAGATAATAAAGGTGTGCTGGAATAAGCCACTAGGTTCGTGGAAACCTCATACGCAGCAATAGAATAGAGAATAAAGATGCTTTGGTGCAAGAAGGCTTTGAAAAGTCAGCCTGGGACCTGGCCAGGGGAGGGGAGATATGGGCAGAACATTCATTTGTTCATTCATTGATTTGTCAGCTGCTTAAAAAGGGTCCCTAATACGTGCCAGGCACTAGGTCACCAAATGAGGCTTTTGTCTCACACTCCTATTTCAGTTTTAGCCAGAGCCACAACTTTCCCTTCCAGATGTGGCTGAAGGGCAACTTTCCCTTCCAGATGTGGCTGAAGGGATAGGAAGGGGAATTCAAATTTTACTGAGTTCCCACAAGACCTGGGCATGGAACCAGATGCTTTCCATATGTTGACTCTATCAGTCATCACAATGACCCATAAGGCATCGATTAATATAACCATTTTACAGATTTAAAACACTGAGGTCACATAGTGGTAGAGCTGAGATTCTGAGAAATTAAGTCAGCTCCTCCCATTCTAAGCTGGGTTTTTGGCTTAGGGAAAAACCAGGTCATCTGAGCTCATGTGGCCTACTTTATTTTCTTATGTTTGCACAATGATGAAAATGTGTCCTACTTTATCAAGCCACCTTCCTCCTCCTCCTTTCCTCCCCTTCTTCTTTATCAGAAGCACATTCTTTTTTTTTTTTTGAGACGGAGTCTGGAGTGCAGTAGCACAATCTTGGCTCACTGAAACCTCCGCCTCCCAGGTTCAAGCGATTCTCCTGCCTCATCCTCCCGAGTAGCTGGGATTACAGCCACGCGCCACCATGCCCAGTTAATTTTTGTATTTTTAGTAGAGATGGGGTTTCACCATGTTGGCCAGGATGGTCTCAATCTCCTGACTTTGTGGTCCACCCACTTCAGCCTCCCAAAGTGCTGGGATGACAGGCATGAGACACCACACCCAGCCCAGAAGCACATTCCTAAGGGTTAAAATATTATGCATTAAAAAATACCATCTGGTAGTAACTTATGGAAGCTTCTAAACGGAATAAATGTCTAGAGTACCTTCGTCACTTCCTTTGTCAGCACGTTCTTCCTCTTCCATGGAGACATTATTAGACCATGCTTTCAAATGCTTTCTAAATTTGAATCTGGTGTCAACACTCCTTTCAGCTGCATTCCACTGCATTGCTGTGAGGGTTTAGTGAAAGAACACAGATAAAGTATCTGCCTTTTTTAAAATACAAAGTTCTGTATTTTTCTCTTTTCACTTACCATGTGCACTGGTCAGAGTCCTGGCAGGAACGGCATTCATACTGACGCTTCAGATGAAGGGCTATTTAGTAAAGGATGATTTACAGAGATGCAGACAAGTTTAAGGAAACCAACAAAGGATGTTGAGGCACCCAGCAGTTGGCAATAGCAGGAAGCTGTTACCACCCTTAGGATCAAGGGGGTAATGGCAAAAAATGGTGGTCACAGAGTCCAAGGGGAGGCTGCCCAGTGGAAGCTGCAGTCCTGGAGGCCCCGAGACAGGCAGAGAGTGGAGGAGACAGATCCCAGCCTCTCCTCCCAGCCTTCCATCTTCTGCTGGTGTCTCCCGTTGGCTGAATCCAGCTTGGAGCCAGAGGGGAAGGGAGTCGGGGTGATGCAGAGCATGGGGCCAACCTCCTGGGGTGCGGGGCAGGGCAGAGCAAGATTCTGGAAGAACGAATGGAGAAAAACATCCACATTATATGTGAGCAGTATCTCATGTCATTAAATATCCCTGGACGCCAGGGTTTTTAACTGCTAAGTAACATGTCATCATACGGTGGGACTACAGGTTATTATCAGTAGTAGTATGAAGTGACATTTGGCATGGCCCCTGTTCAATGAGTGTGATGGGCAGCTTTGCCCATAATTATTTGTCAACATCTGCCATTTTACATGACTCAGTGGATGGGGCCTCTCCACAGGCCACAGGCTTGGAGAGTTCAGGTGAGAAACCCCAGAGGCCCAGCCCCGCTCCCAGCTGTCCCAAGACGTCCCTTGAAACCATGATGTGCCATCAACCCCTACTTTCTTTGCCCAGTTACTAGTCAGTAGTACCCAAAAGAACTGTTCTAGAGGAAAATGCAGGGCTGGGCCCAGGGCTGAGGACTGAGGGCTAAAAGTCCAGTGGTGACAAAGGTGCCACTCCCTAGCAGGCTAGTGAAGCGACGAGGTGTTCCTAGCTCTCTGGGCTTCCACCGGCCCTTCCCCCCGGGGCTCCTGCTAAGCCGGCCACGCCCTGGGCCACGGTGAGCTTGCTCCCCCTGCTGGCCAGACAGGGCATCTGCGGGAACCAGTGCCCAGCGGGCTTTTGCGGGTCTCAGGAATTGGCCACTCTGAGGATAGTCAATAGTACGCACCCACGCTCTGGGACCAGCCCCCTGAGAAGTTCCCACAGGGCTTTGAGCATCCAAGGGATGACATCCCTGGGATAGAGGGCTGTTTTGGTTAGAGCAGGAGCTCCGACACTATTGGAAATTTAAATTGGCATACATATCAACAATCCTAAATATGTTCAATTCAGCCTCACCTCCTCCAGGAAGCCTTCTGCAATCACACTCCCCAACCACCCAGTGCAATCTTTATGCCCTTTTCCCCTGCTCCCATGGCATTTTTGCTTGTGTCTGACTCAGGTGAATAAGAAAAGTAACTTTATTTTGCATTAATTTTTACATTTTTATTTTGATCTCCAATTCCAGCAAAAAGTGGTAGTAACTTAATTGTAGTCATTTCAGGGTTCTCTCCTGCCCTTTCCCTGGGATTATGTCCTAGAGCAAGGTGGGTGAACAAAGGAACTCTTATGTAGTGCCAAGACATAGGAGCCACCAATCCTCTTTGTCATCTGTCTTCACAAGCACCATCTCACTCACTGCTGAGATGTTCCTGGGCAGCAGCCAGTGGCCAAGGAGTTCCCATGAGAGCCCCCACATTCCTGATGGTAGGACCCCTTCACTTGTTACGTTGCTGAAACCGCCTTTGCAATATTATGACTGAGGAAATGATGACAGTGAAAGAAATCAGACCTGACTGACTCCACCTTGCTTCTAACGTTTACACCGTCCTTGTTCATTCCCGGGCACAGGCCAAACTAACTTTGGGAGGGAAACCAGTTCATGGTTTGACTGTGAAACAAAATTGATAATAACCCTTTCCTGAAAAGACCCCCTTCTTGCCTGGGAACCAGCGTGGCTTTGCAGGACTAACAAATTAGCTCCAAGATGAGAAATTACATTTTGGGGGTCATGCAGCCTCCGGCTCCAAGAGTCTGAACCTCCCCAAATTGCTCCCGGGGATAACATCACTATTGTAAAACCTAAGACCAGTGCTTGGGATATTTTGCAGACCCTGCATTCAGTGGATCAGCTGAGAAACTAGACCGGTAACCTGACTCAACCAGTTCTGCCATCCCATCCAGGAACAGAAGACAGCAAGAAAAACTCACTTCGATCCTCTCTGATTCCATCTCCAACCTGACCGGTCAGCACTCTCCACTTCCCAAGCCTCCCTATCTGCCAAATCATCTTTCAAAACTCTGATTTTGGTAATAATAGAGACTGATTTGAGTAATAATAAAACTCCCGGTCTCCTGTCCAGCTGGCTCTGCGTGAATTACTCTTTCTCCATTGCATTTCCCCCGTCTTGATAAATCGGCTCTGTCTAGGCAGCCAGCAAGGAGAATCCCTTGGGCAGTTACATTGGGATTGACAGGAACCCCTCTATGGCCTTGTCACTTCACTGGGACACTGGACTTTCTGAAAGAACAGGTAAGGAGAGCTCTATTCAGCTCTCCCCACCCCACCCCCAACCTGGCTCCCCCGACCCCCTAGGGAAATGAAGGTCAAGCTCCTCTGCTCTCAATCCCCTCAACTCACCCGCGGTCTTGCTACTTCCCAGGGCCTCAGTTAGGAGGCAGTACCTAGAACCCACTTTTCACCTTTTTCCCTTCATTCAGCCCGAGGAACCTTAGTCTGGGCGGGCTCAACTTCCTCTCTTACGCTCCTGTTGTTTTCTTCTAGATCTTTTGTCCAAGCCCAAGTAACTTTCTGTTCCCCTATGGCTCTAGGAAGGCTTAGAAAACTAAAGCCAGGAAGCAACCGCTTTTTTTCTGCTTTCTGCTCTCATACCTCTTCCCTGGGGCAAAGGACACAGCAGCTTAAATAGGGGGAAAAAAAAGGAATAAAGGGAAAAGGAGGTTAAAGGGATGGGGGAGGAATCACCTGCTGTTTCAGAACTACGAGGTCATCACACACTCCTGCGCTCCTGCCTCCACCTCTGTCCTTGGCTCTCCTGTCCCTGGGATCAGTCAGGCCTGTGGCGAGTCAGAGAAGGGAAGGCTGTGAGCCTTGCAGGGACAGTGTCCTCCCTGTGCTCCCTGTATCCAGCACAGGCCTGGCCTGAGGGAATTGCAAATGCAAGCATGTAAAGATCTCAAAACAGTCAGAAAAAGCAAGGTTACCTATTCATGAAAGACGCCGAGATAGCTACAGAGAAAAACAAAGCCACGTGGATCTCCTAGGACAGAAGTCTGCAGGAAAAACTGCCTTCAGTGAAGTGAGCACTTGCCTAGGAACCAGGAGACCTACAAAATCATGTTTCCATTTTACCATAGGCCAGGTCTTGTCATTGAATCTAGGAGGCAGAAGGAAAGAGAAAAGATCAAGGTCTTTGCAGTTGATGCTGCCCTTTGGAACATGGCCCGATGGTGGGTGCCACTGTGGGTAAGTTCTTAACCCTTACCCTTTCCGCAAGTCTCATTTTTTCTCATCTGCAAAGCAGAGAATCTCCCCATTGCAGTGTTGTGAGGATGAAAGGAGAATAGACATAAGAAGGCCTAACATAGTACCTGCCTGGCGTATGGAGATGGGGCATTCTCTCCATGTGGACAGGCTCGAGTTGACCATTGCTTTAAACGTCCGGGAAAGCCAAGGACAACACCACGGGAACTCTCAGGCTCCCAACAAGAGTAAACCAAAAGAAACAATGACACTGGCCTCACCTTGGAAGTCACTGGCCTGCAGATTCCCACGGCACCCAGCTTCCTGCTTGTCCCCTCCCACGATCCGTGCCCCACGTACACCCACCTCTTGTTCACACTCCTGTTTCCTGTTTCTTCTTTCTTTTTTCCTTTCAATTGCATTTATTTTATGCTGAATTTATTCCAGAGCCATACGTTTTCCTTTCTTCAGTTTCTTCTGCGATAACTTTTTCTTCCGGGCAACCTCCTCTTCTGGTTTAGGAACAATTTGTTCCATTTCAGTAAGGATGATCTCGATGTGGCAGGGAGAGCTCATGTGTGGGTTAATCAACCATGAGCTTTGTAAGTCTGGAGGGGCATTTAAGGTGCTTTATTCACCTGGATGTGCTCAAGCCCAAAGAATCTACATCTAAACCCTTAAGTTCAGCATTGCTCTCTGCAATTTTAAGCTAGTGCAGCAAAAACTCAGCACTCTTTTTGGACCACTGACTTTGTGTCCAGCCTCACTTCTTGGCCTGGGCACTACCAACTCCCCCATTGTAACATCAGAATGGCACTGATATGGTCTGGCACCGTGTCACCATCCAAATCTCATCTTGAATTGTAATCTGAATTGTAATCCCCGCGTGTTGGGGCAGCGACCTCGTGGTGAGACGCCAGGTGGCAGGGGGTCCCTGGAAAAACTCCAACTGGCTTGCACCCTGGGGTGGAGCCTTGGGAGGTTCATTCCGTGTGCAGTGGGGAGGAGCCTGGCCCCTGCTCTTACTGTGTGGAACCTGGGATTCCAGCTGCTGGTGGGAAGCACTAACCCTGTCTTCCTCACCATTCGAACTGTCTGCGAGCCTGAATTTTTGTAGCTGTGGGACAAAGAGCCCTGTCTTGAACTGAACTAAGGAAAAGTCCTGCAACAGTGGGAGGTGACTGGGTCATGGGGGCGGTTCCCCCATGCTGTTCTTGTGATCGCGAGGGAATTCTCACGAGATCTGATGGTTTTATAAGGGGCTCTTCCCCCTTCGCTTGGCACTTCTCCTTCCTGCCATCTTGTGAATAAGTCCTTGCTTCCCCTTCACCTTCTGCCATGAACGTGTTTCCTGAGGCCTCCCCAGCCGTGCTGAACTGTGTGAATCAATTAAACCTCTTTCCTTTATAAATCACCGAGTCTGGGGCAGTTCTTTATGGCAGTGTGAAAACAAACGAATACAGGTACACACTGTCTCTGTAAAGTAATATCGTTCAGATACTTCTTGGCTTTTTGTATATGCATACCCTTGAGGACCTGGGCAGTTTCACAAGTGTCCTTTTTTTGTTTTGTTTTGAGACAGAGTCTCACTCTGTCGCCCAGGCTGGAGTGCAGTGGCACCGTGTTGACTCACTGCAACCTCTATCTCCTGGGTTCAAGCAATTTTCCTGCCTCAGGTGCCCACCACCACGCCCGGCTAGTTTTTATATTTTTAGTAGAGACGGGGTTTCATCATGTTGGCCAGGCTGGTATCGAACTCCTGACCTCAGATGATCCACCCACCTCGGCCTCCCAAAGTGCTGGGATTACAGGCATGAGCCACCACGCCCGGCCTCACGAGTGTTCTTAAAGTGAACGCAAAGATGGAAACATCTTGATTTGCAAGATTTAGTAGGGTTTTCTGGGTCAAATGAATAGTGAACCATTTTCACAGATCATCTCAAGCCACTTAGGAGAAGACCCCCATCTGCTGTTTCACTTCCATCCTAGGTTCCTCTTCACCCTGAAGTTTGGTCATTGGAACCAGGGAGCCAATAACTTGCTTCCTTACCTCCTGTTGTTCAGCCGGAATGTCTTGGCACCTGTGTGCGAGCTGCTGGGGTTCAGAAAATTATACCTCAAAGTATGGTGCTTCGGGGTGCTGAGCACTTTTAAATGAAAGGAAGTTGGAAGGCCTTAGAAGCTGTCTCAGAACCAAAGACTTTGTAGCCTTGTTTCTTCCCCTACCTGTGCAGGGAGGGGATTTCTCTGAAGTTCCCTCCAGAAGGAACACTTTGACCCCCTTCCTAGGAATCTCATCAAATAACCGGAAAGACTAACCACAGGAGAAGAGAAAAGAATAAAAGTTGCTACCACACCCAGGCAGACTATTCATCTGTTCTTCTGAGGGCCGCTCCAAGAGGTTACTGGGCAGACTTTGCCTTCATCATAAGGCAACCTTTGTTGGCAGTGAAGTTCCGCCCCTCACCTTCCTGCAAGTTGGCATTGCCTCCCCTGGAGCTCAGAGGAACTTCATCCCAGGCTATTGTCTGTTTTTTAGGCTCATTCATTTCCCCTAAAAATAATTTATTATGCTTCAAAATTGCCTATGTTCCCCACCTCCCTCTCCCCTATGAAGAGGGTGTTATTTAAGCTCCAGCCATCTGGCCCTTCTCTGAGCCTCATATTTTGTATGGCTCCTGTGCATACTTGCACATTCATACATTTGCATGCCTTTAATCTGTCTAGTACCAGTTCATTTCAGTGAACCTTCAGAGGGTGGAGGGGAAGCCCTCAGGGAGGCTGCTGTGAAGAGGAAGGAGACAGAAAGCGAGGAATCCAGAGTGAAAGAGAGAGAGGAAGCAGAGGGAGCCACAGCAACACAGACAGAGGGGAGGGGGGAGGAATCAAGCAGTTTTCTGGGAAGGGGGACCTGCAGTGCTTTAGGCAGAGGGAACAGCATGTGCAAATGTCTGGAGGTAAGAAAGAACAGCCTGGACTGATTTTATTTTTTTGAGATAGAGTCTCTATCTGTTGCCCAGGCTGGAGTGCAGTGGCTCCATCTCAGCTCACTGTGACCTCTGCCTCCTAGGTTCACACTATTCTCCTGCCTCAGCCTCCTGAGTAGCTGGGACTACCGGCACCCACCACCATGCCCGGGCTAATTTTTATGTTTTTAGTAGAGACGAGGTTTCACCATGTTGCCTGGGCTGGTCTCAAATTCCTAGGCTCAAGTGACCACAAGCCTTGGCCTCCCAAAGTGTTGGGATTACAGGCGTGAGCCACAGCACCTGACCAAATAGCCTGTACTTCTAGAGTTGGATCACTAAAGCAGGCCCATGTGGAGACCGGAAGCGGAGGCAGACCCTGATCCCGCAGTCCTGTTGAGGAGTTTGGTTCCGTGTTTTGTTGTGGTTCAATTCAAGGCAAGCTGAGTGTGACCGGCACTTCTGGGGACCGTACCTTTGGACCTCCTGAGGAAGCCAAGGTGTGCTAGAACTGTCAGCACCCGCCTGCAGCTGGTCAGCCAGGCCTGTGTCTGGCCATGTGAGAATTTCTCCAGGGCAGGGTGCTTCCGTCAGAGACGGGGGTAGCTGGAGAGACAATGGATTTCAACAGCAGAGTGAAGCTAGAAAAACAGCTTCCAGATAAAGGCAGGGGGGAAACCCCTGTCCATCCTTCACAAGACTCTATACAATCTGCCCCTTTCCCCACCTCCTTAACATCATTTCCACTTCTCCCCCCACCTCCCTGCTCCAACTTCAAATGTGCCAGGCCCGCTCCTGCCTCAGGGCCTCTGCCCTTGTCTCCCCTCTGCCTGGAAAGCTCTTTCCCCGGATTTCCATTTGCTTCACTTCCTCTTTGCTCCATCGTCACCTTCTCAGTGTAGGCTGTCCTCGGCCGGTCTGCTGAGAAAATCATCTGCCACCCATACCCAGCCCTTCCCATCCCTTGTCCCACTGCTGCCCTGCCCATCTTCCTGGACGCTCTATAATGACGTATTCCTTGTTTATTGGCTGCGCCTCTCACTAGAATATAAGAGCAGGGATTTTTATCCATTGCGATTTCTCCAGGGCCAAAACAGAGCCTGGCACATAGTAGATGTTCAACAAACGTGTGCTAATAAATGAAGGGTTGGTGGTAGAGATGCGGCAGGTCTGCGTGAAGCACCGCCCCCACACTGTGGTCACCATGAGGTCAGTGGCAAATGATAATAGCAGCGATAGACCTTCTCCCCACGTCCAGTCCTACTGGGGTTTACAGCACCCTCAATAATGACACCAACAGCTGCCACCCAGCTACCCTCTTCCCTTGATTCTGGTTTAGTCCCTGAGGACTGAACTCTGCCCTCATGGTTTTGAACAGCAGGGATTTCTGAACACCGTCTCCATTCAGGCTGCCTATACCTCACTCATGCATTTATTCACTGCATGCCCCGTGGGCCAGGCCCTGTAGGATGGTCTGCAGACACAGAGATGAGGTGGTCACAGCCCCTGGCCCCTCTCCCTGGTCTGGCTCGCCCCTGAGGTCTGAGCTTGCTCACAGACTCAGGGCAGTTGCATACCTTTCGTTGGGTAAATCAAACAGTCCTAGGTTTTAGGCCAGGCCGGGCCATGCTTGCTGTGGGCCCCTGCAGAGCCAGTCCCCTTCTTATGCTGCTGAGGCTTCCCAAGGCCACACGGCTGGATGGGGTCAATGCCAGGACTCAAAACAACATGCATGGTCAAGGCCACTGCCATTTTTGCTACACACCACATCAACTCTGTAAATCCACTCTCAAAAGGGGATCAACTGTGTACAATTTACTACCCCAGGGTGCTGTGAAGTTCACAAAAATAACATACATGAGAGTGGTTATCAGCTGATAAATATGTCTTACAAATCTGGACTCTTACCCAGAGCTAGAGCCTTGTGCTGTGACTTGTACACAGCGGGTGCTCAGGAAATGCTTTTGGATTGGATTCTTAGCCCGCAGGCCTCCCCACATGGTGCTTCCTCCCCACCTCTCTGCCCTTGCTCCATCTCCCATACCCCCCACCCACTCATCAATCACTGAGCACTCCAGCGGACCAGGTGCCCGGCCAGGCGCCCAGGATGCAAGAAGGAAGGCCAGGCCCTGCCTGCGACACATTCACAGCCCAGTTGGGAGAGACAGACAAGGAACCAGACAAAATGCAGTGTGAAAAGTGCATAGCAGAGTGTGCCAGGCTGCCATGGGAACAGAGGGGAGGGCTTGTAACCACAAGAATGAAAACAGCTCCTTACATCTGTGCATTGCTTTCTGCTTTTCAAAGGGCTGGGTGTGAAAGGTGGGGGGAGGGATAGAGAATGAAGACATGGCGTTTTCCCAGTCTCATTTGTCCACATTCCGGGGCTGTCACCTTCGTTGAGCTTATGCTCTTTCAATGGAAAAAAATGAAGGACACAAAGAGACTCTTTCCTACTCATAAACGAAGCATTTTTAGCAGCTCTGTGTTGCACAATCATTGTCTGATGTTTGTTTTTCAGAAGGGCTTTGCTGTATCAACTGCCACTGAGCTGTAATGTGTGATGCGATGTGTATGTGGTATGTGGAGCATTACAGCATTACAAATTTGCAGCACTGCGTCCTAGGAGCAGAATTCTCACCTCTGCTTCATGAGCCACTCCACATGTCCTTCTAGCTTAGTGCCCAAATGACATGAATTGTCCAAACAGAGCGAGTGAGCCCTTGGTGGTTTGGCTCCTAAGTGTGCTATAGGAGCAGGCTGGGGTAGGTGATGCTGTGGTAACAACCCCCAAATCTGGGCCTTCAAAGTACAGAGGCTTATTTATTGCCCTGCCACAGGCCCACGGTGCAGTGGGCTCTGCTCCCCGCCATCCTCACTGGGGGCCCAAGGTCTGGGGTCCCATCGGGGCACGTAAGACAGAGAAGGCCACCTTGGCTCTCAAATGCTTTTGGGGGGAAGTGGCCTTGCGCATACCAAATCCACTGGCCAGAGCAGTCATGTGGCCACACCTGCCTTCAAAGGGGACAGGAGGAGGACGGGGACAGTGCCCAGCCAACAGCACTGCTGCACGCACAGGGTCCAGGGCAGACCCCGCTCCTACACTAAACTCCAGCCCTGCTGTCTCTGAGGGGCCCTAAGGCCTTGCTAAGAGCTGATCCACTCTCCCTAACCTCTGCTTCAGATATGCCGAGAATCTGGTGGGGGCAGCGAGTTAACATCACCCTTAACTTATGTAGGTTGGACTTCCAAATGCTGCCTGAGGGGTGTGTGTGGGGGTGTGTGTGTGTGTGTGTGAGGTGAGGTGTGAGGTGAGTGGTATGTGTGTGGAGGTATGGTGTGTATGGCAAACTGCACAGGTGTAGTATGTTGCACATGTGTGCTATGTGTGATATGTATGTGGTATGTGTTTGTGTTGTGTGTGCATAGTATGTTGTGCACGGTGTGTTTGTGTGACGTGTGTGTGGTATGTGTGATGTGTGTGGCATGTGGTGTATGTGGTATGTGTTTGTGTGTGGCATGTGTGTGGTGTGTACGTTGTGTGTGGTATGTGTGATGTGTGTGGTATGTGGTTTGTGTATGTGGTTATTTGTGTTGTGTGTGTGGTATGTTGCATGTGTGTGGTGTGTGTGGTATGTGTGATGTGTATGCCGTACGTGGTGTGTGAAGTGTATGTGGTGCGTAGTGTATGTGGTATGTGTTTGTGTGTGGTATGTCGCATGTGTATGGTGTGTTTGTGTGTTGTATCTGGTATGTGATGTGTGTGGTGTGTTTCTGTGTTGTGTGTGAGGCATGTTGTATGGTGTTTGTGTTGTGTGTACAGTATGTTGTATGTGTGGCGTGTGTTTTATGTGTGTATGGCATGTTGCATATATGTGGTATGTTTGTGTTGTATGGTATGTGTGATGCATATGTGATATATGATGTGCATATGTGGCTATGTGGTGTGTGTATGCAGTACGTGTTTGTGTGCTGTGTGTGTGGTATGTTGTGTGTGGTGTATTTGTGTATGTGTGATGTTTGTGGTATGTGTGATGTGTGTGGTATGTGTGATGTGTGTGGTATGTGTGATGTGTGTGGTATGTGGTGTACGTGGTATGTGTTTGTGTGTGTGGTGTGTGTGTGTGTGGTGTGTGTGGTATGTGGTGTACGTGGTATGTGTTTGTGTGTGTGGTGTGTGTGTGTGTGGTGTGTGTGGTATGTGTGATGTGTGTGGTATGTGGTGTACGTGGTATGTGTTTGTGTGTGTGTGGTGTGTGTGTGTGGTGTGTGTGGTATGTGTGGTGTGTGTGATATGTGTGATGTGTATGTGGTATGTGGCATATGCGGTATTTGTTTGCATGTGGTATGTGTGATGTGTGTGGTATGTGTGATGTGTGTGGTATGTGTGATGTGTGTGGTATGTGGTGTATGTGGTATGTGTTTGTGTGTGCTGTGTGTGTAGTGTGTGTGGTATGTGTGGTGTGTGTGGTATGTGTGGTGTGTGTGATATGTGTGATGTGTATGTGATGTGTGTGGTATGTGGTGTACGTGGTGTTTGTGTGTGTGGTGTGTGTGGTGTGTGTGTGTGTGGTGTGTGTGGTATGTGGTGTACGTGGTATGTGTTTGTGTGTGTGGTGTGTGTGTGTGTGGTGTGTGTGGTATGTGTGATGTGTGTGATATGTGGTGTACGTGGTATGTGTTTGTGTGTGTGTGGTGTGTGTGTGTGGTGTGTGTGGTATGTGTGGTGTGTGTGGTATGTGTGATGTGTGTGGTATATGGTGTACGTGGTGTTTATGTGTGTGGTGTGTGTGTGTGTGGTGTGTGTGGTATGTGTGATGTGTGTGGTATGTGGTGTACGTGGTGTTTGTGTGTGTGGTGTGTGTGGTGTGTGTGTGTGTGGTGTGTGTGGTATGTGTTTGTGTGTGTGCTATGTGGTATCTGTGGTATGTGTTTGTGTGTGTGGTGTGTGTGGTATGTGTGATGTGTATGTGATGTGTGGTGTGTGTGGTATGTTTGTGTGTTGTATTTTTTGTGGCATGTGATGTGTATGTGGTATGTGGTATGTTTGTGTGTGATATGTGTGATGTATATGTGTGTCTTCTGTGACTCCAACTGGTGGGCAGCGGTCATGTGGGCGGGTCACGTGGCACCCGCAGGAGCCCTCTGCTTCAGGTGTGGCTGAGGACTTTTCTCTCGGAAGGGGCTGCATGGGCTTGAGAGGCTCTGCCCTCGGGTATGTAGAGAACGTTAGCCTCAGCGTTGGCTTCTCTAGAAGTAGTGAATCTTGACCTCTAGGGCACACACGGGCCAGCTCAGAGAGAAGCTTGTGCAGACAGCAGCCTGTGGACGGCCTGACTGAGTGGCTCCCAGGCCAGCCTGAGATTGCATTTCACAAGGGCCAGCGGGCACAGACGCTCCTTCTCCAAAAGCTGACCCAACTTCACTCTGCATCTTCCTCTCCTCAGAGGAAGGTTTAGGAGAGTCCGATCTTTAGCAGTGAGGCCTCTGGCCAGCTCTGTGATATGAGGACAGAGCAGTGACCGCATGACTGAGATGTCCATTCAGGGCTTCTGGGTGCCCTGTGTGCTACTGCGTCAAACCCACTCCCCAAAAGCACCCTACTACAGGGTGGGGCGCCCCAGGGTCTCCAGGGGGCTTTGCTGCTCCACAAAAAGGTGCTGCTGTGGCTCCTATCTCCCGGCTATGGCCACGGCCTTGACCTGTGGCCCCCTACCTCCTCGCTGCAGACACAACCATGACAGGTAAACAGCACAGGCTTCAGGTGCAGATGCCACAGGTCCCCATGCCGGCCCCACCACCTGCAGCTTTGTGTAGTGGACCTAACCTCTCTGAGCCACTGCTCTTCATATGAACCTGGGGACAAACCCCTGCCTTTCTTTCTTTTCTTTTCTTTTCTTTTTTTTTTTTTGAGACAGTCTCGCTTTGTCACCCAGATTGGAGTGCAGTGTCGCAATCTCAGCTCACTGCAACCTCTGCCTCCCTGGTTCAAGCGATTCTCCCACCTCAGCCTTCTGAGTAGCTGGGATTACAGGTGCCACCATCACACCCGGCTCATTTTTGTATTTTTAGTAGAAACGGGGTTTCACCATGTTGGCCAGGCTGGTCTCAAACTTTTGACCTCAAGTGATGCACCTGCCTTGGCCTCTCAAAATACTGGGATTACAGGCGTGAGCCACCACGCCTGCCTACCTGCCTTTCTCTAAAGGACTCTTGGTGGCTGAATGAGAAGTCGAGGAAACAGCCTGAGGCACTGCGTGGCAGCTGGGATGTTGTTCCCTGAAAGTTCCAGCATGGAGCTGGGCAGGACAGGCCAAAGGGAAGCTTCACCTCAGTGAGGCACCAAAAGCCAACTTTGCCACCTCTGCTGAGGGCCACCCTAGCGCCGACCTCGTCAGGGGGTGGTGGGAGCTGCTGCTCACCTGGGGACATGGCCTGGGCTACACCTCACGGCTCCCTCCTCGGGCCACAGGCCTTCACGCTGGCTGGACCTCTCTAGCTGTGTCCAGGCTTTCTTTCTCCTGCCCTTCTCTGGGCCGTCAGTTCAGCCTTCCCCAGGTTAATGAAACCTCTGAATAATTCAGCAAATCTCCCCTTGCTCAACTGAAGATCTTAGGAGGCAAAACAAAATCGATTCATATGGATGCAAGCATTTTCCCAGCAGCTGCCACCAGCTCAGGCACAGATGGCTTCTGACACCCATTTGGCTGACAGGGAGAGCCTTAGGGCCGCATTCAAAATGGCTCCAACAGGAGCTGTTAGGAGGTAGAGGAAGCGAAGGGCCTCCAGGCTTAGCAGAGGGAGGCACCGACGGGCCAGGATGGGCAGCTGTGGCCCAGCTTCCGAGTGGTCTCTGCACCTGTGACATCGGTGTGTGCTTCCTCTGCAGGGGTGGAGTCCAGACTGCGAGTCTGGGCCATCTGCAGGGTCCAGCACAGGACAATCAGGTGTCAGGACAAGGGCACGTGGCTCTGGACCTGGGGATTGGTGGCTGAGGGCAGCCTCCAGCTGCTGCCACAGCAATGTCACCAGGTGACAGGGACCTTTCAGAGGAGCCTAATCCTGAGGGGACAAGACTGGGGTCTACAGGCCTTGCCACAGCAGCCTCTCCCGTGTGGCCCCCAGAGAAGTGTGTGTTGAGCTGACCTTGATAGCGCAGGACCTCTGGGGCCTGCCCACATGCCACGCTCCCTTCCCTTCTCTCACACGGGCCAAGTATCCAGCAAACGCTTCCTGAACAGCGACATGGTCCAGTACTGGGAAGAAAAGATGGGTGTGGCTCACTGCTGCCCTTAGAGAGGTCCCAGCTGGCAGGGGCGTCAGCAACATCAATAAAACCATGCTGGGGGTTTGAGAATGTTGCGTGGGGCAGTGCTGCCAACCCTGACTCACCTCACAGCCACCTGAGACATCTCCAAAAGTGTCACACTGGGCCAGCTCTAATTCAGTCACTGCTTGACAACTGCACCTTGGGCAATGACTGGTGAATGGAAACTATGCTCCACTTCCTCAGGCTTTAACTTTGTGCAAGGCACTGTCCAAGGTGCTTTACAAATATTCACTCAAACCAACCCCAGGGGCTGGTCACTGTCATTATTCCCATTTACATATGAGGGAAGCTGGGGCATGGAGAAGCTCAGGGAACGTGCCCAGAGCAGTGAGTTGCAGAGCTGGGATCTTAGCCCAGGTGGTCTGGCTCTGAGGCCAGAAGCTGCCTGGAGAGGCACCCACAGATTTGCCCCCCGGCAAGGGTACCTTAGTGGACTCCAGGCTTCCAGGACTGATTCCAGATCCTTCCTGCCTCAGCAAATCAACAAAGACATGCATGCTTCAGGCCTGCAGGGCTGCTCACAGCTGTGGAACCAGAAGGGCCTTCCCAATCTGCTGTACTTAACTCTGAAGTGGACCAGCTCAGGGACCTGGGAAAGTGAGGGTGTCCCTACTGCAAGGGAA
Organism: Chlorocebus sabaeus; assembly: GCF_047675955.1. Taxonomy (NCBI): domain Eukaryota; kingdom Metazoa; phylum Chordata; class Mammalia; order Primates; family Cercopithecidae; genus Chlorocebus; species Chlorocebus sabaeus. The sequence continues at coordinate 11,863,693 of NC_132913.1, forward strand.
AAGGGCTAGGACTTTGGTCTTTCACATGTGGATGAAATTAGGGAAAAATTCAACACAGAAGTTGATTTCAGGTCTTGGAAAACTGAGCCACTCAGCTGAAAGTGTCTACCTGATGGGGCTAGGTAAAACAAGCATAATTCCAGCCAGGCTGTGAGCTGTCCAGGCTTAACTAGCCAGCCAGTGTCAAGATGTTAGACTCTGGCAGGTCTCATTTGATGACAGTGAAGTCTATAAACACGCAGGGTGTGAGGACAGAGCAATGACACTGCTGTCTGTGTGGCATGTGGACACTGGCTCCCTCCCTCTCTCCACGTGGGCTCTGCTCCTTAGTTTGCTCCTCAGACCCAGGCCCCAGCTTAGGCCCTGCAGCCTTCGTAATGCCTTCAGGGTTTGGCATGAGCACCCTGTCCTCACAGCCTGCTGGGGAGAGGGTAGGAGAGGTATACGGTAGGGGTGGGTTGTATTAGTTCATTCTCACATTGTTATAAAGAACTACCCGAGACTGGGTAGTTTATAAAGAAAAGAGGTTTAATTGGCTCATGGTTCCACAGGCTGTACAGGAAGCATGACGGGTTCTGGGGAGGCCTCAGGAAACTTACAAACATGGCGGAAGGCAGAAGGCGGAAGGCACATCCTACATGACTGGAACAGGAAGGAGAGAGCGAAGGGGAAGGTGCCACATACTTTTAGATAACCAGATTTCATGAGAACTCATGAGACAACACCAGGGGGACGGTGCTAAACCATTAGAAACCACCCCCATGAGCCAATCACCTCCCATCAGGCCCCACCTCCAACACTGGGGATTACAATTCAACATGAGATTCGGGTGGGGACACAGATTCAAACCATGTCATGGGTAATAACAAGAGTCTGGGTCCATTGTTATGACTTACCCTTGACCTCTAGTGGGGAACAAGTCCCTTTGGGGAGCAAGGGCTCCAGGGGGCTGAGACTGGAAGAAATCCAAAGCTAGGGTGGCTCTGAGTCCAGGTGGCTCTGGACTTCTTACAAGCCAGTCCTCATCACTCCAATCCTGTTGTTATAACAGTAATAATAATTCCTTATAGAATAAAAATTCTTATTTTTTTAAAATTTTTTTGAGACAGACTCTCGCTCTGTCGCCCAGGCTGGAGTGCAGTGGCGAGATCTCAGCTCACTGCAAGCTCCGCCTCCCAGGTTCATGCCATTCTCCTGCCTTAGCCTCCTGAATAGCTGGGACTACAGGCGCCCGCCAGCACGTGTTAGTGGAGGTCCTCTGAGAACCAGACACAAAGACAGGATTGCATGAGTAAGAGCCATATTAGGGGAGCTGCCTGTGAAGGACAAAGAAGGAGGCGATAGAAGGCAGGGAGATCCTTCAGACCAAAGTACAGGTCTGACACCTGTGGAGGAGTGGGGAGGACAGGCCTCAGACTTCACAGCAGTTCTGAGAAAGGCTTGCCCAGGCCACTGGGGAGTTCTTGAGCCACAGTCACCCACTGGAGGAGTCCCACGATCCACCTGCAGCAGTACTGTTCCCACGCTCCATTACTGGTGGAAAGCAGCCTGTGGAGGCAAAGCATGGGTGGACGGAGAGAAACAGCAGCTGGGGCTGTCAGTCAAGTCCGCTCCGCAGCAGGTCTGAGTAGCACATTTTCGTAGCCACCACGGTAACCGACAGACAGAAGGCTGGCCATGCCCCAAGAATGCAGGGCCAGAAGCAGGGACGCCAGAAGCTGTCACCTCATTGCGGGGAGAGGGTGGAGGTCCAGGGTACCTCTGAGTAGGCCTTCATGCTTACACACACAGTCACACGCTGCATAATGATATTCAGTCAGCGAGGAAGCACGTATATGACAGTGTCCCATGAGATTAACACTACCGTATTTTTACCTTTCTATGTTTTGATACATAAATCCTTACCATTGCGTTACAACTGCCCACAGTATTCAGCACAACAACGTGCTTTACAGGTTTGGAGTCTGGTATCAATAGGCAACACCATCTAGCCTAGGCGTGTAGGAGGCTGCGACATCTAGGTTTGTGTAAGTACACTGTGATGTTCACACAAAGATGAAATTGCCTTCCAAGGCATTTCTCAGAATCATTTCCCTGTCGTTAAGTGATGCGTGACCGTAAATATATATAGTGCTAAGTCTTTATTACTTGAATTAATAAAGTCACTCAAAATTCCCCTATAACACAACTACTTTAAATTTTGTGAATTTCCTCCTAGGTCTTACCATGTTTACATTATTGCAATCACCATGCAGATTGTACCTTATTTTAAAAAAAAGACTTGATATTTATAACTAATATTTCCCCATGCTTCTACTATAGTCTTCATAATTATACTTTTTAATGGCTGAACAATGTTCAACAAGTAGATACTTCCAAAGTCACTGCTATTTAACATTTCCATTATTGTTATATTGTTATATTTATACCTAATGCTTTTATGTACCTCTTTGGGCATGTAGTATTCAGTTTCCATGGGGTTATAGCCCTAGGAAATACACAGATGTGAAATTACTGGCTCAAAAGATAAACTTTTATGATTGTATCAAGTTTTGCCAAATTGCTTTCCAAAAACATTATGCCAATTAATAAAGAGTATGAGTTATCTATTTCTGCATACCAAGTTACCACACCAAATGGCGTACCGCAATATGGATGTATTGTCTTATTGTTTCTATGGGTCAGGAATCCAGGCACAAGTTAGCTGCTTCTCTGCTTTAGGGGCTCTCAAGGCTGCAATGAAGGTGCTGGCTGAGGCTGGGGTGCTATGATTTGGCTTTGTGTCCCCACCCAAATCTCATCTTGAATTGTAATCCCATAATCCCTATGTATCACAGGAGGGACCCGGTCGGAGGTAACCGAATCACGGGGATGGTTTCCCCATGCTATTCTCAGGATAGTGAGTGAGTTCTCAAGAGATCTGATGATTTTACATTTCCATTTTTCCCTGCTGACACTCATTCTCTCTCCTGTCGCCAGGTGAAAAGGTGCTTTCTGCCATGATTGTAAGTTTACTGAGGCCTCCCTAGCCATGTGGAACTGTGAGTTAAACTTCTTTTCTTTATAAATTACACCGTCTTGGGTATTTCTTCATGGCAGCATGAGAATGAATTAATACACGGGGTCTCATCTGAAAGCTTCAGTAGGGAAGGATTCTATTCTGGGCTCACATGGTTCTTGGTAGGATTCAGTGCCTTGTGAGGGGCCCCAGCTGTTAGCTGGCTGTTTGCTCAGAGGCTGCCTTTAGTTCCATGCCATGTGGGTCTCTCCAACATGGCAACTTGCTTCAAGACAAAACACATGAAGCCAAGAAGACAAGGGTCTGTTAGTAAGACAGAAGTCACAATCTTTTGTAATCTAACCACTGAGGTGATATTCCCTCAATGTTGCTGTATTCTATTGTTCAGAAGCAAGAGGATCAAGGGGAGTGGATTATGACCAGGAACAAGAATATTAGGACCAGGGATCACTAGGGTCATCTTAGAAGATGCCTAACACAAATGTCACCAAGGGCATATGCTTGTATCAATTTTACCACAACCTTACTAACACTGAATGCTTTAGTATTTTAAAATTACTAGTATGGGCCAGGTGAAGTGACTCATGCCTGTAATCCCAGCACTTTGAGAGGCTGAGGCAGGTAGATCTCTTGAGAAAAGAAGTTCAAGACCAGCCTGGGCAACATAGTAAAACCCCATCTCTACAAAAAAAAAAAAAAAAAAAAAAATTAGCTGGGCATAGTGGTGCACACCTGTAGTCCAAGTATTAGAGGGGCTGAAGTGGGAGGGTTGATTGAGCCCAGGAGGCCAAGGCTGAGTAAGACTCTTCTCAAAAGAAAAAGAAAAGAAAGAAGAGAAAGAAAGAAGGAAAGAGAGAGAAAGAAAGAGAAAAACATTCCCCGCAGAACAGGTGTAAAGGACCACCTTCCACGATAATGCCCTCTTCTCCAGCCTGGTGTTTCCCCCTAAGGCCATATGGCTCCTCTGCTTTCAATTGCTGCCAAGTAACTTCCAAAAGATGTCAACTGATAGCAACTTGAAAAATTGCCCTAACTGAACTGGGGCTTTGAAAAGCTTTAAAATACAGTGGTATTAGGCAGCAGCGAGTTCTCTGGAAATTGCTGGTATTTGGGCAGCAACTCCAAGACCTGAACACCTTATGCCATTTAGAAGCACTAACATTTAGAACATCAATCTTCTTTTAAAGCCTACTATGTAACCTCACCAGGCTCCACATTTTGCAAACTTTCTTTCACTTTCATCATCAAAACAATCCTGAAAGATACAGAGGAATGTGCCCATTTTACAGATAGGAAACTTAGGACCAGAAGTCACTTGTTCCAGATCGCCCTGTTAAAGTGGTAGGCCAGGATCTGAACCCATAGCTGGCTGCCCACTCCGCTCTCTCCCTGCCTCCTGAGATCCCCTTTCCTCAGCTGGTGCCTCTTAGAGATCCATGACACTGCTCTTCTGTCCTGTTCCCCCTGCTGCACTAAATATGGTAGGCTGGTTGCCCCTTTCTCTTCAGTTAGCTGGAGAGGTATCCTCAGAAGTTCTGCTCAGTGACTGTTTTTTCCTAATAAAAATAGTGAGCCTGAAAAAGTTACTTCTAACCCAGTATGAGGAAAAAGGGCTATGGAGTCCACAGTATAAGTTTGCACCATGAAACTTTCAGGCTAAATAGGACAGTATAAATTTAGTGTTTTAAGAATGATACCTGGAGCCAGACTGCCAGCTTCAAATCCTTGTTCTGCCACTTACAAAGTTTTATGATTTAGGGCAAATTTCTTCACCTTTCTGTGATGTTCCCTTTCCTGTAAAATTGAAATACCAACCACATGCCCCCATTTGGCAATAAATGAGAAAATGTCTCTAAGAACCTAGCACAGTGTCTGAAGGATAATAAAGGCCCCATTATGTTACTATAGGGACATGGTGGGCAGGAGACAAGCAGGATGCCTCGCCGGGTGAGGACCCACGCATTGATCTGGAACTCAGCTTGTGATCTACACACACGGGGATCAGGTTTGTGTGTGTGTGTGCCCAGCTGCAGGCAAGGCTGAGTGGAGCCCTGCATTGTGGACACTGGTGGGGGACTGAGGCAGCAGGGCTAGAAGGGTCAGCGAAGGGCAGAGCCAGCATCAGCACCATGATTCTGAGATTCCCCTCCCTGTATTCTGGCTGTGTCCAGATGTGCATGTGCGTGTGCGCGTGCCTGTGCCTGCACATGGCGGGGGAGGCTGAGGAGGGGGAGTCTTTGTGTGTTGATGTAGTTTTCTGTAAGGCGGCCAAGACCTGGGTCTGTTTATGATTGCTCTGGGATGTCGGGCATCTTTGCAAGTTCATACCCAGAGAACCATGAACCTGGGATGGGGAGAAGTGAGGCCTAAGCCAGGAGAACAATGCTCACAAGGGATCTAGGACAGAGTGCTAATGATTCTGGCACACAGCAGGCACGGGAGAAGGAGAAGTGCAGGGTGACAGTTACAAGGCAGCTGCCTACCACCCGACTTGGCGACAAAGCCCTAGAGCATGTTTCTTAACCTTTCTGAGATCAACCTCTGACCTGTGTGTAGGGACGCAATATTATTTTTAAAATCCTTCTAAAGCCAGGGTCCCTGGTGCCCTAGGTAGTAATCTGTGCCCTATAGGAAGTGACCCAGAAGTGTCCTGGTTTCCCCACTGATGTCAGCAATCATGGATGACTAGGGCCAGGCCCTGTCCTTGGCAAGTCTCAAGGTGGGAAGACAGGACAGGGTCAGATAGGATTCAGAACGGCCGTATAAAGGGAATGGAGCCAGCCTTGCTGTAATTGGTCAGAGGCTTTTAGGAAGCTGCGGCTGTGTCTGTTATAGCTTAGGGCCCTGTTCATTTATGAAAAAATATTGCTTCTAGTTACTGAAACAGCAAAAAATAAATATTATGGAGAGCCTCAGTTCAGCTGTAAACAAGATACACAATCCTGCCATTGCAGATTTTACATGTCAGTGGAGGAGATGCTAAGCTGCTAGCTCCATGGTAACTTAATTAGTTAGCAGTAGGGCGAGGAAGAGGTATTGGGGGTATGACAGTGCACAAACAGGCATCTGACGTGAGACAGGGAGGCTTCCTTGGGAGAAGCTACGTGTCAGTGAACAGGTCCCCCTGGGCATTCCAGCAGGAGGAACACTAAATAACTGAGCGCCAGGCAGGCTGGGAGATAGCAGCCCAGACCAAGGACACAGCAAACATGAAGGTTGTGTGGGGAGGAGGGGAGAGGAGTTCAGGAACCAAACTGCAGTGAGGCAAGGATCCAGAGCAAGGGGAAGTGGGACACGGGATGGGCAGGAGATGTGGTTTCTGCCAGAAAGCATGGGGATGTTCCTAAAGGGCTTTAGGCAGGAGAGTCACCCAGTCACACCTGCACTTCAGGAGCTGGGAGAACTGGGACAAGAGTCAGGAGGCCCCGTGGAGATGAAGAAAAGGGGACGGAGCCGAGAGCCACTGGGAGGGAAAGCACCAAGGCTGGCGCTGGGTGAGTCATGCAGTGGGAGGCTGGGAGGGGGAAGAAGGGACACGGAGCTCAGCCAACCTGCCAGGGGTGCTCTCAGTGGGAGGGCCTGAGGTGGCCTGAGCCAGGCTGTGGAGGATTAGAGGATGCGCAGAGGGCAGCAAGGCGGAGCAATGTGCGCGCACACATACACGCACAGGCACATACACATACACACACACACACACGGCTAGAGGATGTATGCACCAAGGTTGGAGGGTGGCATGTAAGCGTTGTGTGAGGACTGGGAACAGCCCGTGAGTGGAGACAAGGTCTGTGACTTGGAGCAGAGGGAGCTGAGCAAGCAGCCGTTTCTCCCCACCGCGGGGCTGCCTTCGCGGACTGTTCAGGCAGATCAGCAGGAATGCCTGAAGCCACCGTGGCTCTTGCAGTACTGAGAGCAGACGGGCTGGGGGCGGGAGTAGTGAGAAGGTGGAGGCCCATCAAAGCCAGGTCCCAAACCGTATTGCTCAGGAATGAGGCGGCCCCACATGGCCTTGTGGCCCTTTAAGTACAGCAGCAGCAGGAGGGTGACACCCCAAGGGACCCCGTGAAATGGTGTGTCCCTGAGTGAAGACTGGTTCAGCCAGCCACTGCCTCATCCATCCATGTATGTACTCCAAGCCCATGCCCAATGCCGTCCTAGGTACCAGGGCCTGGGGAATGAGCAAGGATGTGCTGCCCTCAGGAACTCAGCCTGTTCAGGTCCAGTGTGGGGACCCAGGAGCTGACACAGCACACTGAGCTCCAGCCCACAGTGAGGGCCCCAGCAGGGAGGTGTGCCATTCCCACTGCATTCGGCAGCCCCCTGACTCACTCTCCTCTCGAGGTCTCCTGCCAGGAACTGCCACCACTGTGTTCGAATACTTTCCCATGGAAAACATAATCTCCAACTAAAAGATGTTATGAAGCCAAATTGGGTCTGGCTCCCTGATCACAACTCTCCTCACCTTGCCCTGCTCTGGTCCCCCGTCCAAGGATCTAACCCAGGGGGCCGCCCCCATCCACCACCAGACGGCTCAAGGGAAATAAGCAGGGCGGGGCTGCTGTCTCCCTTGGGTCCCAAGTGGGACCAGGCCTGACCCACTGCCCACCTCCACCCCTCTGTTTTCCTCGCTGACCCCTATGAGCCAAGCTCACCCCCACCTTGCTGCCTCTCCTCTCCAAGCCCTGGCCACGCAGTGCCTGGGGAGGCTGACAGCTCTGGATCGCACCAGTGGGCTCCCTCCCCGCAGGGCCTCAGTTTTACAATGGTTTGTTCCTTCCTCTACCTTGGAGCGAAGCTCTTGCCAAGTCTCCCATGCCACAGGTCTGGAGTTCCGGAACACCCCCCCCCCTCCCCTCAGGTCCGGGGCTCTCCTGGCGCCCTGCATCTCTTGCTGGTCTCCCTCTCCCTGACTGTGCCATCTGCATCCACGGGACCTTGACTGACAACACTCTGAAGGCACCCTCGACTTAAAACAGTCTCTCGGGCCCACACTAACTTCTCCTCCTGGCCTCTCTAGTCTTTTAACCTCTACCAGAGTGGAGGAAAATTGGGATTTGACCACCACTTAAATTGAGGGGTGGTTCTTCACTGTAGGAAAGTGTTCACATAACTGCAAGTACCCCTGGTGGTGAGGTGTGGCCTGACTCCCACAACCGGCTGGCATTTAAGACCAAGAAGGAGGCTGGGTGAGGAGGCTCATGCCTGTAAATCCAGCACTTTGAGAGCCTGAGGAGGGTGGATCACTTGAGCCCAGGAGTTTGAGGCTGCAGTGCAGTGAGCTATGATCATCACTGCAGTCCATCCTGGGCAACAGAGTGAGATGCTCTCTTCAAAAAAAAAAAAAAGGAGACCAAGAAGGAGGGATGTCTGTTTATTTACAGCGCACCCTTTGTGCCAGGCCCTTATGTTCATGACCTTACCCAACTCCACAATCTTGCAAGGTAGTTTACATCATCTCCGCTTTTCAGTTCAAGAAACGAAGGCTCAGATTCATAGTCCCTGAATAGTCCCTCAGAGTCCCTGAGTGCATTAAGTAGTGATTACAGTAGAATCTAAGCTATTTAATTCCAAAGCCTGTGATTTTTTCTGGCCTTGAGCTATAGATCCAAAGGCTCCAACAGGGCCCTGCAGACTCAGTGGCAGGGTGGTGTCTGCACAAGCTGGAAGTGTCCTTGTGATGAGCTCATCAGGAGCGGCCCGGGTTGAGCATCACCCTCCACATGTGCAGCAGAGAGTCCCGGCGGGCGGTGTAGGGTAAATGTTTGATGCGGAACCAGTGTCTGGGGACGATGTTTCCGCTGGGTGTATACAGCTTCTCCCCCTCCTTGCCCAAGAGACTGCGCAGGGCCAGATTGCCCGACAGAAGCTTCTCATAGAACTCCACTCCACCGCAGACATAGGCTGCAGAGAGGGAGGCCGTGCGGCGGTCCAGCCAGGACTCCACGGCATGAGTGAGAGAATCCTTGGAGAAGGCGTAGACCACAAAGCCCGCCACTGCTGCCACCAAGTTGAAGGCAGCCCGTAAATTCATGGGGCCTCCATAGAGCCCCAGGGTGTACTTGGCACCCACGCCCAGTGCCCAGGTCCCTGCCAGGCAAGCTGGGGCCAGCAGGGCCTGCAGGGCAGTGGTACCACTTTCCAGGTACACCACTTCCCTGGCCAAGGCGAACTTCTGGGCTTCATGGGACAGGGTCAGGGCAGCTCTCAGCCGGGCTCCTGCTGGGCTCCGCCAGTCCACTCTTTGCCCATGTATGACTGTGGGATGGTCAGGGCTGATCACTAGGTCCCCCAAGAAACTGGCAGGGATGCCCACCACAGCCCCAGCAGGGAGCCTGGGGAAGCCTGCACTCACAGGCTGGAAGGTGAAGGTGGTGAAGGGCTTGTAGCAACGGCCTGAAGGCACACCTATGTCCTGTAGCACCTCTTGGAAGAGGCTCTGCAGCTGTGGAGGGAGCGGGGCTGGCTGGCCCTGAGCCCAGTACTGGTAGAGCCATAGGACCACGGGATCCGGGAAGAGGTGGTATGAGATTTGAACTCCAAACAGGCCTGCACAGGAACCCACCAAAAGGCCTGTCCTGTGTCTCTGCACAAATGCTGCAGTCCGCGACAGGGGACCTGCCATGAGTGTGGTCACCGTGGACAATCTGGGTCAAGAAAAAGAGAAGTCAGCCAGTTTCCCGGGGTCAGCCTGCAGACTGAACATCCTCCAGGGGCCACACCACCTTTTAAAACCGAAGTAACACAGTATAGTGGTGAGGAGCGTGGGCTCCAGAGCCAGAGCGCCTGCGTTCAAATCCCAGCCCCATCTCTGTGCATCATTTCCCCATCTGCCAAACAGGTGTGTCGTAATGGCCCACCTCTAGGGTGGCTGTGATGAGCACATGAATAAACATATATAAGATATTCAGCGTCTGGCTCAGAAGCAGGTATTCCTTATAATGGCTGTAATGACTTTTATTCCCATCACTGGGCACAGCACTCAAACCGCCTCATCCCACTCATCCCATGGGAAAGCCCTATGATTACTAATTTATAAGAAAAACGTGTTCAATTTATTGAGCACTTACTAGACTCAGTGCTGAGCACTCTAACAATTGAACCCTCATAACCCCATGACCAATGACTACAGCCACCCCTATTTCAAAGCTGCGAAAACAACTGGCCAAAATCCTAAGCTAGTAAAGTGACAGTGTTATGGGCTGAACTGTGTCTCCTCCCCCCCAATTCATATATTCAAGTCCTAATCCCCAGTACCTCAGACTGTGGCTGTATTTGAAGACAGGGTCTTTAAGGAGGTAATTAAGATAAAATGAGGCCATCAGTATGGATCCTAATCCAATTTGACTAGTGTACTTATAAGAAGAGATTAGGATGCAAACAGGCACAGCGGGAAGACGACGTGAGGATCCAGGGAAAAGGCTACCCACCTACAAGCCAAGAAGGGAGGTCTCAGAAGGCACCAACCCAGTTAACATCTTGGTCTTGAACTTCCAGCCTCCACAATTCCCAGAGGATAAATTTCTGCTGGTTGGGCCACCCAGTCTGTGGTACTTTGGCATGGCAGCTCTAGCAGACTAACACCAGCATAGTATTTGAGCACACGCTGTCACGTGTTCACAGCAAACTTTTTGTTTTAGAAAACTCGTTATGCTAAATTACAAACATATACCAAAGTAGACAAAATAGTACATCCATCAACTTCAATCCCATCAACTCATGGCCAATCTTGTTTTATTTCTCCTTCCACTCACGCCTCCGTCCAACTGGTTTATTTTGAAACATCCCCGGGCATCTTATCCTTTCATCCTTGAATATGTCAGTAAAAATTCACAATTATTTAACTTTGATTGAAACTTACTGTATTCCATGTCCGTGAAAAGTGCTTAATGAGCAACGAATGAGTGGCCGCAAACAAAAACGCAGGGTACAGCTTGGCCTATCTTAATCAAGAACTCCTATAAGAATCATTATCATTGGGGCTTTTTTTTTTTTTTTTTTTTTTCCCAGTGCGGAAAGTGAGGCTAAGAAAGGAAGCGTCCGGGTCAAAGTCCAACGTCCCTAGGACCACTGCGTTGCGGGGTCGGCCTAGGAGATAGTACCAAGCAGCCCGCCCGGGACTGGGCGAGGACGGCCTGCAGGAGCCCCGCAGAGGGGTCCTCGCTACGCTTCCACCCTGGGCCCCCTAGGCTACTCCGTAGTCTAAACGCGCTTCCGGGTCGCATCAGGCCGGAAAAGAGTCCCTCCCGCTTGCCCGTGCGCTCACCTTCTCTGCTGCCGCCCGGAACGCCTAAATGTGCGCGCGGCAAGGCGGCCGCAAAGCATGCCGGCCTGGGATCTGGGGGCGGGGACTTCGGGAGGCGGAGCTCGCCGGCCCGGGGCCTTGCGGCGGGGACTTCAGGGGGCGGAGCTCGCTCGACGGGTCTGGGGGCGGGGACCAAGAGAGGTCTGGGGGCGGGACTCTTGGGGCCGGGCCTGGGGGGGGGGCTCAAGGGGATCCCCGTGAGTGGCTCCGGCCGCCGCAGAGGCTCCTCCCCTAACTGTGCACCTTGGGGTGGGTCCGCAAGCCCTTTCTCCTCTGCGTTGAAACGCGTCTTTGATTAATACAAAAATTAGCTGGGCGTGGTGGCTTAGGCGTGTAGTTCCTTCCAGCTGCTGGGGAGGCTGAGGCAGGAGAATCGCTTGAACCTGGGAGGCAGAGGTTGCAGTGAGCCGAGAATACGCCACTGCACTCCATTCTGGGCGACAGAGCGAGACTCCGTCACACACACACACACACACACACACACACACACACACACACACACACGGTGTCTTTGATCATGCCTTGATACAGAGCGAGACTCCGTCACACACACACACACACACACACACACACACACACACACACACACGGTGTCTTTGATCATGCCTTGAACCCCCGAAGGAACAGCAGCCCCGCGTGGGTCACCAGGCGGCCTATGGCAGAGCCCCCATCAGAGCCCATGCCCATCTGATTGGCCGGCCCGTGTACTTTCCCGTCTGGAAGCGCTCACCCTCGGCAGGAAGCTCTGAGCTTTATGTTTATTACCATGTTCGCTGCCCCCAAGCTCCTCCCGGGTGCTTCACACTGTACAGTCCACAGAGTAGAGTCCCATCTGTCATTTCTCCTTTCCAGCCTCTCTGTGAGGTAGATGAGGGATCAGCTGGTCTGTGCACCAAATCCAGCTCTGCATCTGCTTTTGTAAATAAAGTTTTATTGGAACACAGCCATGCCCAATCCTTTACAGAAGGAAACTAGACTGCCCAGGGTTAAAACCTGGCTCCAACCATTACTAGCTGTGTGATAATGAGTTGGTGTATATGTATCCTGTGCCTCACGGTTTGTGCCGCCTAGCCATTAGCTATTATTATTAAAGTCTGTTCTGAGACCCCCCAACTTTGGCTGCTCAGTTGTTTGTATGTAAATAGTGCAATGTGACCTCAGCCAGAGCCAGAATGTGGGACATTCTACAGGGCAAATAACGTGGTTTATCCAACAAATCAATGGCATTTGTTTGTCTCAAACAAACAAATGAACAAACAAACAAACAAAAGACACCTTGGAGAAATTTGACTATGGATTTGAATATCAGATTATATTAATAAATTATTGCTTATTTCATCAGATGGGATGATGACATGGAGTTTACATAAACCAAAAAATTCTTACTAGAGATGCATACTGAAGTATTTACAGGTGAAATGACACAATGTCTACTATTTGATTCAAAATATTCCAACAAAACCAAACCCAAACAAAAAAACAAAAACAAAACAGGAGCACAGATGAAACAACGTTGACAAAGAGTTATCGTGAAGCTGCATGACAGGTTCAGGGATCTTCATTATACCATGCTCTACTTTTGTGTATGTTTGGACATTTCCATAATAAAAAGTTTAAAAACATTTTTTAAAGTAGGCTGGCCAGTTGGACTCCATCAAAATGAAAAATTTTTGTGCAGGAAAAATACTATCAAGAAAAGTGGAAAGACAATTCACAATAGGAGAACATATTTACAAATCATAGATCTGATAAGGGTATAGCATCCAGAATATATAAAGAACTCTTAGCAACTCAACAACAACAAGCCATTTAATAAATGGGCAAATGACTTGAGTAGACATTTCTCAAAAAAATATACAAATATATGCCAAAAAGCACATAAAAATGTGCTCAATAGTATCAGTCGCTAGGGAAATGCAAATCACCACAATGAGATACTATTCACAACCACTGGATTTCTATAACAAAAAAAAAAAAACTTAGAAAATAATCAGTGTTGGAGAGGATGTGGAGAAACTGAAACCCTCGCACATTGCTGGTGGGAATATAAAATGGTGCAGCCACTGTAGAAAAACAGTTTAGAAGTTCCTCAAAAAGTTAAACTTAAGCTAAGCTAGGCTCAGTGGCCTGTGCCTGTAGTCCCAGCTACTTAGAAGGCTGAGGTGGATTGCTTGAGGCCAAGAGTTCAAGGCCAGCCTGGGCAATATAGTGAGACCCTATTTTCTAAGAAATAATAATAATAATTTTTTTAAAAAGTTAAACTTAGAATTACCATGTAAATCAGCGAACCACTCCTAGAATATACACAAAATAACTGAAACAGGCACTCAAACAAATACTTGTACCTAAATGTTCATAGCAACGCTATTCACACTAGTGAAAATGTAGAAACCAAAATGTCCATCAACTGATGAATGGATAAACAAATTATGGCATAGTTCATGCAATGGAATATTAGTCATAAAAAAGAATAAATACTGAGCCATACTACAACATGGATGACCTTATAAACATTATGCTAAGTGAAAGACACCAGACACAAAAGGACAAAGACTGTATCATTCCATTTATATAAAATGTCCGGAATAGGCAAATCCACTGAGACAGAGACCAGGTTAGTGGTTGCTAAGAGATGAGGGAGGGGTAATGGGGAGTGACTGCTAACAGGTTCAGGGCTTCTTTTTGCAGTGATGAAATGTTTGGGTATTAGATAGTAGTGATGGTTGCATAACATTGTGAATATACTAAAATGCATGAATTTTTACCCTTTAAAATGGTTAAAATGGTAAATTTTATGTAATGTGAATTTTATCTCAATTTAAAAAGTGCACATATATGTAGGTTGGCCAATCCTACTGCAGAGCTGATAGAACATTTATCAATTGTTCAACTAAAGCACCTGGGAGAGTTATTTTTTAGGAGGCAGGAGTGAGAACCTGTGGGGTAGGCAGGTGTTTCGCCTGAGGCTGGGCTTCCCAATCAGAGTGTGTGATTGTCTGCATCATGTGCTTGCGGGTACAACCATCTCCAACAGCTCCTCCCTCATCACCTTCTGGATATCTGAAACGCTCCCACTTACGAGTTCTTCCGCTTACTCATTCAGCTCCTACCCTGTGCCAAGTGATGGCGGCAAAACACCAATAAGAAAAAGCCACAGCCCTCAGTAGCTCCCTGATCAATAAAGTAGACACACGAACCCCCCGGGAACAAACAGTCCTCCCCTCTTCCCTCTGGTAGGGCCACAAAGGAGGTAACGGCCACTTCTCCACAGGGAGGTTCCCTGGTATCTGAACTCTAGAAGACTCTTTGGAATTTATGGGTGGTCAAAGGGGCAGGTTGGGGCGCTTTTCCTGTAGAGATTGGTGAGGTGAGAGCTGGTCCACTCCCAGCTGTCAGCGAGATCCTCTCCTGAGTGCCGGAGGGGATGGCATTGAGAAAGCAGCAGCCACAACAAAACGGGCAAGGCCCCAGAGGGAAGGACCTTAGGCGACTTTAGGTTTAGGAGGCAGGCTGTCAGAGCTGAGGCTTATATGGTTCCCAAACCTCCTTACAACCCCCTAGGTGAGGCCAGAGTGTTGCGAAAGTCCATCAGAGTGTTGCGAATGTCCATCCACGTCGGCACAGGCTGCCCGGCTGCTGTCTGTCTGCGAGGCTGCCAGCTGGGTGGGAGGCAGCACTTCGCTGCTGCTGTTTGTCGGGATTCAGGAATGACTGTGACAGATCTCTTGTCCCTTCTCCTCTGCTGGGATTCTCCTTTTCAGGAATATCCTACTCTAGGTCTGGGGCTGGCTGGGGCCTGCTCCTGCTATAGAGCCCTTGTCTTCCCCCTGCCGGGTGGCCCTGGCTGGGGACAGCACCCAGGAGTGCACTGAGGGGGTTTGTGAGCCGGGCCCGCAACTGTGCCCATAAATGGTGCTCCTGGGCTGCCAGCCAGCCAGGCATCTTAGCGGCAGAACCCACGCACAGGCCCTGGCTCTGCTAGCTGGAGTCTGACTTCTTGCCCCCTCCTTCTCTGATACTTGTGGGTTTGGCCAAACTTTCAACAAGGGTTTGCTCATTCGTTTATTTTATATTTTGTATTTATTCAGCACTTGCAAATATAAGAAAATAAGATATTTTCCATTAGGGATAAAGTCTTATCTTTTTTTTTTTTTTTTTTGAGGCAGGGTCTCGCCCTGTTACCCAGGCTGGAGTGCAGTGGTGCGATCTCGGCTCACTGAAGTTTCCACCTCCCCAGTTCAAGCGATTCTCCTGCCTCAGCCTCCCAAGTAGCTGGGATTATAGGTGAGCGTCACCACACCTGGCTAATTTTTGTATTGTTAGTAGAGACAGGGTTTCACCATGTTGGCCAGGTTGGTCTCAAACTCCTGACCTTAGGAGACCCACCCACCTCAGTCTCCCAAAGTGCTGAAATTACAGGTGTGAGCCACTTTGCCTGGCAGGGATAAAGCCTTATCTTAACAGAGTTTAAAAAAAAAAAAAAGGGTTGCGTAGGGGATTCTTAGTTAAGGTGGTAAGGGAAGGCCTCTCTGAAGAGGGGATGTCTATGCTGAGACCTGAGTGAGTGGAAGCATGAGAGGGCTGTATGTGTGGAAAATGTCCTCAGCAGAGGAAATGGCCAGGTCCAAGGCCCAAGGGCAGGCATGGGATTGTGGGCCCAGGGGGCAGAAATTCCAGTGTGGCTGGACTAGAGGGAAGCCTGAGGGGAAGGTGGGAGGGGACTTCGGGGAGTTGGGCAGGGGCTGGACCGCCACTATCTTGTAAGCAATTATTCTAATGGCAATGGCAGGTCATTGGTGACCTCGATGAGAGCTGATCTGCGGAGAGGTGAGCAGGAATGTTCGAATGGTTGAAGAGAGAATGGACAATGAGGAATACGGACAACTTTTCTGGCTGTGAAGAGGCATAAAGATGGGCTGATGGCTCGAGGTGCACACGGGGTGCAAAGAGGGCTTCGTTTGTCTTGTTTGTTGCCAGAGAGAGGGACCAGGAAGGTTCTCCGTGGGTGGGTGAGAGGCAAGAGGGGATGAGTCCAGGGTAGGGAGGAGAAGGTGCGTCAGGAGCACCTCCTCACTGTAACGGGAGGGAAGCTATGGCCAATGGGCCCAGGCTGGTGAAGTCGTGCTGGGAAGAGAGGTTGTCCTTATTGGATGCTGCTTCTTTTTCCCAGAGATCTATGGAGTGAGGTCATTAGCTGAAAGTGCAGTGGGGATGGAGTCGGGAGGGAGTGGTGAAGGTTGAAGAGATGTAAATTTCTAGGTGAGGAGAAAGAAAGACCTTTCTACCAGGAAGATGAAATGATTGTTGTGTACTGTTGAGTGCCCATTTGAGATCTGGGACAAAACCACAACGTGAGACAAGTTAGTATGGTTATGTGATTCTTTCCAACAATGTTGGGGTGCTCAGGTACAGGAATAAGTAGATGGATAGTTGGGTTTAATTAGAGCTGGGTTTGCCAGTCAAGTACAAAGTGGAGAGAAAGGGGCAAAGTTGGTGAGGATGTTTGCAAAAAAGTGATTTGTGTATGTTGAACATAGTGATTGACCATGAACTCAGCCAGCGAGGAGGAAAGTGAGGGCCTCTGGGGTGTCTATTTTACTTAACACCTAAATGTTACACACCATGTGCCCTGTGCTGCTCCTAAGCACTTTGTTCCTAGACACTTTGCAGAAGGAAGAGATAGCGAGATCATTAGCCTGGTGGAACATAAGGAATGTTCTAATGGGGTCACCATAGTAAGCCAGGTAGAAGTATAAGGAGATGAGTACAGGGTGGGTGTGAGTCTTGAAATGGACCTTTCAGAGGTGGTATCGATATTGGTGATAACAAGGTCAAGGGCATGTCTGTAGGAGCTGAGGTGGGACGGAAGAGAAGATGATGAAGAGTTGAGGGGGTATATGAATCATTTTTACTTTCTCTATTTTATGAAGCTTTGACATCTGGGAGGCCTTGCTCATCCTGGAAAGACTGCCCCTCCCAGGGCTAGCTAGTTCCTAGTGATGGCAAATGACTCTCCCATGAGCACGCCTTTCATATGCAAACCAACCAATCCACAGCCGCACCCCAACCACCTCTTTTATTTACTTTTCACACTCCAAGTCAGTATTTCTCCTGGCTCTAAATATCCCCAGGATTAGGTACTGGACAACTGGAGAATACCCCTATACTCCAGAGCCCACTGAAAGTATCTTAACTATCCGATCCTACAGTTGCTTCAGTGTGACTACCCTGCCTTGCCTGTTCCTTCCAAAAACCACAATGAAGCCTCTGGGCCATGCCTTCCTCCAGCTCCTTCTGCTTCCCTCCTGACTGACCTGGTGTTTCCCCATGTGGCTCTGTGTGCCACGGCATGCCTCCCTCCTCTCAGGAACTGCAGGTAATAAACTATTCTCCTGCCTGATTGCCCTGGCCAGAACTTCCAATACTATGTTGAATAGGAGAGGTGAGAGAGGGCATCCCTGTCCTGTGCCAGTTTTCAAGGGGAATGTTTCCAGTTTTTGCCCATTCAATATGATATTGGCTGTGGGTTTGTCATAAATAGCTCTTATTATTTTGAGATATGTTCCATCAATACCAAATTTATTGAGAGTTTTTAGCATGAAGGGCTGTTGAATTTTGTCAAAGGCCTTTTCTGCATCTATTGAGATAATCATGTGGTTTTTGTCTTTGGTTCGTTTATATGCTGGATTACATTTATTGATTTGTGTATGTTGAACCAGCCTTGCATCCCAGGGATGAAGCCCACTTGATCATGGTGGATAAGCTTTTTGATGTGCTGCTGGATTCGGTTTGCCAGTATTTTGGCACTGGCCACTGGGGAAAGGGGGAGCGGTAAAGAATCAGGGATCACATCATAGCACTGAAACAATTCAAGAATGAGAGGAAGTGACCAGGGAGCTGGTAGATAGCAGCAAGGATGGGGGTACTGGAATGGTCTGGTGGCATGCGTTTCAAAGGAGCAGGGGTATGTATAGGAGGAAACGGCTGTGGGGAGAAAAGGGGACACCCATTCTGCCCTGATCTCAGGGGAACATGGGGAAGAAAGTGACTTCACTGGAGAGGGCTATGGTGTCCTCAGCAAAGACAGCCAAGCTTTGGAGAGAGCAAGCGAACGAGGGGAGGTGGGGCGGGGGTTTACACATGATGGACCAAGCCTTCCAAAGTCACAGTGAAGCGACCCTGGGAGGCCCGCAAGGGTGAGTGACTGGGGCTAGATTAGGGGATAAACAGGAAATGAATACATGGATAAGCCCCCAGGAAATCATGGTTGACAGGGCATAAGATGAGTTTCAAAAATTTCTCGGGGGCTTTTGGACATAAAAGGAATACTTAAGAGTTAACTAACATTTTCACTACTGTATTGAAGCAGTAAGTTTGAATACCCTATGTCTCTTAAACCTAAAATGTCAATTTACAAATATTGTCATCTTATTCACAAGCCCAGTAATTTTTGTATAAAAATAAGAATTTTTTTCTACTTGTTCCTTGATTCGCATTCAGTTAATTCCTAGGGTTTACAGATTAAATCTTTCTTAATTATACTGTATCACTTCTGTACTTAATTGATCAAATTTCCTTAGACATTTCAAACCACACTTTCAAATTTAATTTAGCTGGTTCTCTTAAATATGCTAACCTGCTGTATTAGTCAGGGTTCTCCAGAGAAACAGAACCAATAGAATATGTGTGCATGCACATGTGCGTGTGTGTGTGCGCACGCGTGTGAATATTTATTTAAAGAGACATTATAAGGAATTGGCTCATGCAATTATGGACACTGAGAAGACCCAAGATTTGCAGCTGGCAAGCTGGAGACCCAGGAGGGCTGAGAATATAGTTCCAGTCTGAATCCAAAGTGCTAAAAAGGCAGAAGAGCGAAGGCTGAGGCTGAGTCAGAAGGCAGGAGAAGACTGATGTCCCAGTTCTAAGACAGGCAGAGCAGGAGAATTCCTTCTCTCTCTGCCTTTGGTTCTCTTCCGGCCTTCAATGGACTGGAGGAGGTGCACCCACACTGGGGAAGGCAACCTGCTTTGCACAGTCCACAAATTCAAAACACCCTCACAGTTACACTCAGAACGTTTAACCAAATACTTGGGTGTCTCCTGGCCTAGTCAAGTTGACATATAAAATCAACCATCAAGTCTCCCACAGATAGTAGCGTTTCAAATTTAAAAAGTAAAATCTTCCTAAACCTTTAAGCAACTCTCAAAAATCCAAAAAAATAGACACAGAAATGTAACAGTTAAGATTCTCTCTCTCTCTTTTTTTTTTTTGTCACCCAGGCTAGATAGAGGGTAGTGGCACTAAGACAGTTCACCACAGCCTTGACCTCCTTGGCTCCAGGGATCCTCCACTACAGCCTCCTGACTACAGACACCTGCCACCATACCCAGCCAAATCGTTCTGTTTTGTTTTGTTTTTTGGTAGAGATGGGGTTTCACCATGTTGCTCAGGCTGGTCTTGGACTTCTGGGCTCAAGTGATCCGCCTGCCTCAGCCTCCCAAAGTGCTGGGATTACAGGTGTGAGCCACCACACCAGGCAAGACTCTCTTACCTGTTTCAAACATCTTAGAACTGAAGTA
Source organism: Chlorocebus sabaeus (assembly GCF_047675955.1). NCBI lineage: Eukaryota > Metazoa > Chordata > Mammalia > Primates > Cercopithecidae > Chlorocebus > Chlorocebus sabaeus. The sequence continues at coordinate 11,883,593 of NC_132913.1, forward strand.
CATATGTAACAGTGGAATGATTACAGAACTCCTTATTACAGATAACCTAACCAGCATAAATGTATCGATGGGAAATTTGAATAGCTTCTTTTATTCTTCCTGGGGTTACAGACATACTCTCCTAACCCAAGGTCACACAGCCATCATCTCAGGCCACTTCACACTGAGGTGCAGTAAGCTGAGCTGCTGGGGGGTCCTTACACTCAGGACAGGGGGCCAGAAAGGTTTCCAGGAGATTCATCATAAGCTGGTGTCTATTAGGCTGGGTATCTGTAGGGAGAATTAGACTATCCAAGACTATTTATCTTTTCTGTTATAGTAGGATCCTCCACAAGTTTTCTTTGCCTGGGTAGAGCTGTTAAGATTCTGGACCCCATTCTAGGATTGCAATGAATCTTTCAACTGCTTGATTGGCAATAACGAAATTGTGAAGTTGACCAAAACTTGAATACTTGAATATAGTATGCATGTAGTTCAGCTTGGTCAATCAACTGTAAACATCATCAAAATCTTGCACATGCCTTTCTTCTTCTTTCTTTCTTTGCTTTTTTTTGTTTTGTTTTGTTTTTCTTTAACATGCCTCATATGGCTCTGCAGAGAACTATTGCTTTCTTTGGAATGCGAAAAACCATCATACTTTGCTGACTGAGAGTCCCTTTAAGCTGACTTCTTTAGCCTTTAAAACTGCCCTGGATAGTTTCGGAAGCATACTTTCTTTCCGGCAACAAACTGATGCTTCAGACCAATCTGAATTATCCCTGCTCTAAGATGTAAATTATCCTTGCTCAGATACTTTTCAAGGAACCCTGGTTCCTTTTACTGGGGAACTGCATTTGAGATCAAAATCTGGGTGCTTTGGGCACATGTGAGGTCACTTTACTTGATGTAGGGAGTGAGTGACAGCACAGTGGGCCACATGAGAGGCAGACCCAGAATATATATATATATATAAATTTTTTTTTTTTTTTTTTTTTTTTTTTTTTTTTTGAGACAGAGTCTTGCTGTGTCGCCCGGGCTGGAATGCAGTGGCACAATCTCAGCTCACTGCAACCTCTGCCTCCTGGGTTCAAGCAATTCTCCTCCCTCAGCCTCCCGAGTAGCTGGGACTACAAGCACTTGCTACCATGTCCAGCTAATTTTTTATATTTTTAGTAGAGATGGGGTTTCACTATATTGGCCAGGCTGGTCTCAAACTCCTGACTTCACGATCCGCCCACCTCGGCCTCCCAAAGGGCTGGGATTACAGGCATGAGCCACTGTGCCCAACCCAAGATATATTTTTTAAATGTCAAGGGATCATATCATTGTTTTCAGTTTAACTCATCTGATAACTCAAACCTTTGCAAATATATAAAGATTTTCATTTTTTTTTGTCTTCTCTGAGATACCAGCTTCTCTTATTGCCAAGTACACAACATCCTTTTACTAACTGCAACCTGCCATGCTCTATATTGTGACCCTCAGAGACTGAATCCAGTCCTGGATTCCTTGCTGGCCTGCGCTGTACCTCCATTTCCCCCTCTTGGTCCTTATTTTTCCACCAGCTATCATTCCTCAGTATCTTTTTGACATCAGAAGCTGGGAATTCTGGTGATGACTGTAGTGTGAATTGTTTGAGTAAAATCGACTCATCGAGGGATAAATAAAATGACATTTTCCCCTGTGAACCTCATCTGACTGGAGAAATGACTTTATTTTTCCAGCGATTGCTGTAAACTGCCAGATGTCCAGCTTACTAGCAGCTTTCCTCAGTGATGCAGTCTGTAATTTGTTAGTCAATATCAGTTACCAAGACAGTCTCATTTTGGTTAAAACTCAGTCTCGGCCGGGCGCGGTGGCTCAAGCCTGTAATCCCAGCACTTTGGGAGGCCGAGACGGGCGGATCACGAGGTCAGGAGATCAAGACCATCCTGGCTAACCCGGTGAAACCCCGTCTCTACTAAAAAATACAAAAATCTAGCCGGGCGAGGTGGCGGGCGCCTGTAGTCCCAGCTACTCGGGAGGCTGAGGCAGGAGAATGGCGTGAACCTGGGAGGCGGAGCTTGCAGTGAGCTGAGATCCGGCCACTGCACTCCAGCCTGGGCGACAGAGCGAAACTCCGCCTCAAAAAAAAAAAAAAAAACAAAAAAAAACTCAGTCTCATTTTCTGCTTTAAAACTTCACCTTCATATTTCACCCAGGGCTGCCCCTACCACATCAGCACCTCACTCCCAGGATAGACTAAACTTGCTGTTTCTATGGCTTGGAGTCAGGGGTGGGGTTAGGGGTGCTGTCTCACCCATAGCTCTTTTCCTAGGGCTTATTATTATTATTATTTCTTCTAAAAAAAACCCAAAAAACAAAAAATGGGACACATGGGCAGAACATGCAGGTTTGTTACATAGGTATATACGTCATGGTGGTTTGCTGCACCTATTAACCCGTCCTCTAAGTTCCCTCCCCTCACCCCCCACCCCCAACAGGCCCTGGTGTGTGTTGTTCCCCTCTCTGTGCCCATGTGTTCTCATTGTTCAACTCCCACTTATGAGTGAGAATATGTAGTATTTGGTTTTCTGTTCCTGTGTTAGTTTGCTGAGGATGATGGCTTCCAGATTCATCCATGTCCCTGCACAGGACATGATCTCATTCCTTTTTATGGCTGCACAGTATTCTATGGTGTATACTTACCACATTTTCTTTATTCAGTCTATCATTGATGGGCATTTAAGTTGGTTCCACGTCTTTGCTATTGTAAATAGTGCTTCAGTAAACATACTTGTGCATGTGTCTTTATAGCAGAATGATTTATATTCCTTTGGGTATATACCCAGTAATGGGATTGCTGGGTCAAATGGTATTTTTGGTTCTATATCCTTGCAGAATCGCCACACTGTCTTCCACAATGGTTGAACTAATTTTCATTCCCACTAACAATGTAAAAGCATTCCTATTTCTCCACAGCCTTGTCAGCATCTATTGTTTCCTGACTTTTAATAATCTCCATTCTGATTGGTGTGAGATGGTATCTCGTTGTGGTTTTGATTTGCATTTCTCTGATGATAAGTGATATTGAACTTTTTTTCATAGGTTTGTTGGCTGCATAAATGTCTTCTTTTGAGAAGTGTCTGTTCATATCCTTTGCCCACTTTTTGATGGGGCTGTTTATTTCCTGTAAATTTAAGTTCCTTGTAAATTCTAGATATTAGACCTTTGTCAGATGGGTAGATTGTAAACATTTTCTCCCATTCTGTAAGTCGTTCACTGTGATGATAGTTTCTTTTGCTGTGTAGAAGCTCTTTAGTTTAATTAGATCCCATTTGTCAATTTCGGCTTTTGTTGCAATGCTTTTAGTGTTTTTATCATGAAGTCTTTGTCCATGCCTATGTCCTAAATGGTATCGCCTAGATTTTCTTCCAGGGTTTTCGGGTTTTACATTTAAGTCTTCAATCCATCTTGAATTAATTTTTGTATAAGGTGTAAGGAAGGGGTCCAGTTTCAGTCTTCAGCATATGGCTAGCCAGTTTTCCCTACATCATTTACTGAATAGGCGGTCCTTTCCCCGTTGCTTGTTTTTATCAGGTTCATCAAAGATCTGATGGTAGTAGATGTGTGGTGTTATTTCTGAGGTTTCTGTTCTGCTCCACTGGTTTTTATGTATCTGTTTTGGTACTAGTACCATGCTGTTTTGGTTACTGTACCCTTGTAGTATAGTTTGAAGTCAGGTAGTATGATGCTTCCAGCTTTGTTCTTTTTGCTTACAATTGTCTTGGCTATACAGGGTCTTCTTTGATTCCATATAAAATTTAAAATAGTTTTTTTCTAATTCTGTGAAGAATGTCAGTGGTAGTTGGATGGGGAATAACATTAAATCTATAAATTACTTTGGGTGGTATGATCATTTTTATCATATTGATTCTTCCTACCCATGAGGATGGAATGTTTTTCCATTTGTTTGTGTCTTCTCTTATTTCCTTGAGCAGTGGTTTGTAGTTCTCCTTGAAGAAGTCCTTCACATCCCTTGCTAGCTGTATTCCTAGGTATTTTCTTCTCTTTGTAGCAACTGTGAATGGGAGTTCATTCACAATTTGGCTCTCTGCTTGTCTATTGTTGGTGTAAAGGAATGCTTGTGATATTTACACATTGATTTTGTACCCTGAGACTTTGCTGAAGTTGCTTATCAGTTTAAGGAGTTTGGGGGCTGAGATGATGTTTTCTAAACATAACATCATGTCATCTGCAAACAGAGGCAATTTGACTTCCTCTCTTCCTATTTGAATATACTTTACTTCTTTCTCTTGCTTGATTGCCCTGGCCAGAACTTCCAATACTATGTTGAATAGGAGTGGTGAGAGAGGGCATCCTTGTCATGTTCTGGTTTTCTTTCTTTCTTTTTGAGACAGAGTTTCACTCTTGTTGCCCAGGCTGGAGTGCAATGGCACAATCTCGGCTCACTGCAACCTCTGCCTCCCAAGTTCAAGTGATTCTCCTGTCTCAGCCTCATGCGTAGCTGGGATTACAGGCATGTGCCACCACACCTGGCTAATTTTGTATTTTTAGTAGAGACAGGGTTTCTCCATGTTGGTCAGGTTGGTCTTGAACTCCCGACCTCAGGTGATCCACCCACCTTGGCCTCCCAAATTGTTGGGATTGCAGGCGTGAACCACTGCAACTGGCCTTGTGCCAGTTTTCAAAGGGAATGCTTCCAGCTTTTGCCCATTCAATATGATGTTGGCTGTGGGTTTGTCATAAATAGCTCTTATTATCTTGAGATATGTTCCATTAATATCCAGTTTACTGAGAGTTTTTAGCATGAAGGGATGTTGAATTTTATTGAAGGCCTTTTCTGTATCAATTGAGATAATCACGGAGTTTTTGTCTTTGGTTCTGTTTATGTGATGTATTATGTTTATTGATTTGTGTATGTTGAACCAGCCTTGCATCCCAGGGATGAAACTGATTTGATTGTGCAGATAAGTTTTTTGATGTGTTGCTGGATTTGGTTTGCCAGTATTTCACTTAGGATTTTCACATCAATGTTCATCAGGGATGAAGTTTTCTTTTTTGTTGTGTCTTTCCCTGGTTTTGGTATCAGGATGATGCGGGCATCATAAAATGAGTTATGGAGGAGTCCCTCCTTTTCAATTGTTTGGAATAGTTTCAGAAGGAATGATGGTACCAGCTCCTCTTTGTATTTCTGGTAGAATTCAGCTATGAATCCATCTGGTCCTGGGCTTTTTTTGATTGGTAGGCTATTAAGAACTATTCAGGGATTCGACTTCTTCCTGGTGTTGGGAGGGGGAATGTGTTCAGGAATTTATCCATTTCTTCTAGATTTTCTAGTTTATTTGCATAGAGGTGTTTATAGTATTCTCTGATGGTAGTTTGTATTTCTGTGGGGTCAGTGGTGATATGCCGAGACCAGCTCAGTTGGGGAGACCCTAACTCAGCGGCGTTGGAGGAATTAAAGACACACACACAGAAATATAAAGGTGCGAAGTGGCACATTGGGGTCTCACAACCTTCAGAGCCGAAAGCCCCAAACAGAGATTTACCCACGTATTTATTAACAGCAAGCCAGTCATTAGCACAGTTTCTATAGATTTTAGATTAACTAAAAATATCCCTCATGGGAAACAAAGGGATGGGCTGAAATAATGGGATGGGTTGGGCTAGTTATCTGCAGTAGGAGCATGTCCTTAAGGCACAGATCGCTCATGCTATTGTTTGTGGCTTAAGAACACCTTTAAGTGGTTTTCCACCCTGGGTGGGCCAGGTGTTCCTTGTCCTCATTCTGGTAAACCCACAGCCTTCCAGAGTGGGCATTATGGCCATCATTAACCTGTCACAGTGCTGCAGAGATTCTGTTTATGGCCAGATTTGGGACCAGTTTATGGCCAGATTTGGGGGGGGGGCCTATTCCCAACATGTCCCCCTTCTTTGATTTGCAAAGCAAAAAAAGCAAGGGCAGCTTTGTCACGGTGAGCTACTTCTTGCAGGAGTCAGGATTTGCATCTGCAGACTATACAAAGACAAACAACACAGATTAAAAGCACAATCATCATTGAAATCACAGAGCTTCCAAGTGTTTTTATCCATTTTAATGGGTTACTATCTGCTAATCTCTCTCCAGTCCTTCAAGCCCTCCAGTTCCTGGCATTAAGGTCAGGTGTGCCTGGGATGCTTTAAATATTTGTTCTTTTAATTTTTGCAATATCCAAAAACAAATTTGTAGAGTGTCCTTCTAGATGCTTTTTTATTCTTTCCCAAATTTTTTTTTTTTCTTTAGACCGAGTTTCGCTCATGTTGCCCAGGTTGGAGAGCAGTGGTGTAATCTTGGCTCACTGCAACCTCCGCCTCCCAGATTCAAGCGATTCTCCTGCCTCAGCCTTCCTCAGTAGCTGGGATTACAGGCATGCACCACCATGCCCAGCTAATTTTTTGTATTTTTAGTAGAGATGGGGTTTCTCCATGTTGGTCGGGCTGGTCTTGAACTCCTGACCTCAGATGATCTGCCTGCCTGTGCCTCCCAAAGTGCTGGGATTACAGGCATGAGCCACCATGCCTGGCCCAAATTTTGATCTTATTAAGAGCCATTAATAGTTTCCACAAATCCTTATGTTTAGCTCCTACAATGGGCCATATCATTTGAGGTTGAGGTGCCACTATACCACCATGGTTCCAGATAATAGGAACTCTTGCCATACTTCTTATCATTTCTACTGTTTTGTTCAGATCAGCTGAACATATTGTGGCCATGGCATGCAGACTGAGAGGTGCAATCCAAGCTAAACATCCCCTTAGGGGACCAATTAATAATGATTCCATAGGAAACGTTGTGCAGCACCTCCACCTGTTCTGCAATGCAATCTTCCTAAACAAGTATGTTCATTTTTTCTGGCCAGGTTCGATTTTGTTTACAAATAGGTTTTTGAGGGCGGTATGCCTCAATTATAGAATTTATTTTGGTAAATACTGAGATCAGAAAGCATGTGTAACTGTGTCATAGAGTGATTGCATCCAGGCATTATTACCAGCCAGGATTGGTAAATATGCCCAATAAGTATAATTGCTCTCTGAGTCAGCCCTTTTTGAAGGAATCCTCACGGCAGTGGTGATCACTGTTATCATGCTACCATTCAATTACTCATTGTGACCGGCTGTCCCGCTTTCCTCAGGTTTTCTTCCGTGATCTGTGACAGCTTCTTGATCTGTCCCCAGGTGGGTGGCTGTGTTCGATGGGTGTTGCTTGTGACAGTTGGGGTCCTCCTCAGTGTCAGTCTCGACATGGCTGCAACCGGGGGTTCTCGGGATCCTCCCAGAATCTCTTCCTCAGCATCTGGCTCTTGATAAGGTTTTAGGTGTCTTGATGGCATCCAAATCAGCTGTTGATTTTGGCCTGGAGAAACACAAGCATAACCTCTACCCCAAGTTATTATTCTACCTGTTTCCCAACTTTTTGTTATCTGATCTCTCCACCGAACCAGTTGTTCTGCTTCTGTCTTTGTAGCTGGTATCTGTAGATGCTGTTCAGCTGCTGATAACATCTGGCCTTTGGGCAGGCTCAAAAAATTTAAAGTTAATAATGCTAGATTCAGTTGCATCTGCAGCGTTCCACATTCTTTATTTCCCCCCCTCTGCTTTTGCAACTGCTGTTTTAGGGAGAGATTCATTCTTTCCACTATGGCTTGTCCTTGAGAATTGTATGGGATACCTGTAATATGTTTAATATTTCACATAGAGAAAAATGTAGCTAGAGCTTGGCTAGTATATCCTGGGGCATTATCTGTTTTAATAGAAGCTGGAATGCCTGTCACTGCAAAACGCTGCAAAAGGTGATGTTTAACACAGGCAGAAGACTCTCCTGATTGGCATGTAGCCCACAGAAAGTGAGAAAAGGTGTCCACACATACATGTACATAAGCTAGTCTCCCAAACCAGGGAATATGTGTGACATCCATTTGCCAAAGAGAATTAGGTTCCAATCCTCGAGGATGAACCCCTCCTGTAAAAGATGAGGAATGTACCATTTGGCAAGTTGGGCATCGCTGGATAATAGCTTTAGCTTCTTCCCAGGTAATGCTGGATCTGCTTTTGAGACCAGAGGCGTTAACATGGGTTAAATTGTGAAAGTGTCTAGCATTAGATATTGCATTAGCAACTAGGCAATCAGCCATTTGATTCCCTTCAGTCAAAGGTCCTGGAAGAGGTGTATGAGCTGATGTAAAAAGGGTATATTCTACTCCTAACTGCTATTTGCAATTGAGCAAATAAAGTCATCAGTTGTTCATCTGTATGAAATCTTAACTGAGCATTTTCAATTAACTGTGTGGAATGAACCATGTATGAAGAATCAGAAATCACATTAATAGGCATATCAAAAGCAGTCAATACCTCAATTACAGCTACAAGCTCCGCTTTTTGAGCTGAAGTATAGGGCGTCTGGAAAACTTTACTTTTTGAGCCAGAATAAGAAGTTTTACTATTACTAGACCCATCTGTAAAACAATGAAAACACTTAACAGGCTGCAGGTTGTTTACTGTAGGAATTGTAAATGCAAAATGTTCACAGTCTTGCTCAGCTAAGAGGATAGTAAAGAAACAGTCTTTTAAATATATGACTGTTAAAGGCCAATTTTTTGGAATTATAGCAAGAGAAGGCAATCCTGGCTGTAATGCTCCCATAGGTTGTAAAACTGAATTGATGGCTCTTAAGTCAGTTAACATTCTCCATTCACCTGATTTTTTCTTAATTACGAAAACTGGAGAATTCCAAGGGGAAAATGTTGGAGCTATGTGCCCATTTTCTGATTGTTCGGTAACTAATTCCTCGAAAGCCTCCAGTTTCTCTTTACTTAGTGGCCATTGTTCTATCCAAATTGGCTTATCTGTTAACCATTTTAAAGATGTAGGTTCTAGAGGCTTAACAATGGTCGCCATCAAAAATGATATCCTAATCTTTGGCGGGAACTGTGTCTTGCCACTTGAAGCAGTTTTTTTCAAACCTTGCAAATTTTTTTCTAGTCCCATACCAGGGACATACCCCATTTCATGCATCATATGTTGATTTTGAGGGCTATATAATTGTTCTGGAATTAGAACTTGTACTCCCCACTGTTGTTTAAATCTCTCTCCCATAAATTTATAGGTACAGAAGTTATAATTGGCTGAATAGTCCCAGGTTGTCCATGGGGCCCTTCACAATGTAAAATATAGCTACTTTGATATACTTCAGGTTGAATTGGCCACGCAGACGGCCAGTGCTATAGAGAAATGATTGAAATGTCTGCTCCTATATCTACCAAACCTTTAAATTTCTTTCCCTGAATAGTTATTTCACAGGTAGGATGTTTATCAGTAATTTGATTTACCCAATAAGCTGCTTTGCCTTATGTATTTGTGCTTCCAAATCCTTCTGTTAGTTTAATTTCACTTTTTCCCGTTCCCACATATGGCACAATCAGGAGCTGTGCTATGCGCTCTCCTGGCTCTGCTTTCCAGGGAACAGAAGTAGATATAACAATTTGAATTTCCCCATTATAATCTGAATCAATGACTCCTGTATGTATTTGTACCCCTTTAAAATTTAAACTAGACCTTCCTAAAAGTAATCCTATCATCCCCACTGGCAAGGGTCCAGACTCCTGTTGGGACCTTTTGTGGAGGTTCCCCAGGCAGAAGGCTCGCAGCTTTCATGCAACATAAATCTACTGCAGCACTACCGGCCGTGGCGGGGGACAGATATTGTACAGGGTTGAGGGAATGGCCTGAGCTGGAAATGCCCCTGTTTAGAATGGGGCCCAGGTTGGGCCCCTCATGGTGTTTCCCGAAATTGGGTTCCCATCTTTATCAAACTTAGAGTGACCCTGATTAGCCCAATGTTTTCCTTTTTTACATTTTGGGCATATTTCAGGCTCAGCAGTTTTCTATCTGACATATTTCTATCGGACATATTTCAGGCTCAGCAGTTTTCTAGTTAAAAATCAAAGAGTCAGGCCCTATCTGGCGGCCTGACTCTTTGATTTTTGTCTACATTCTTTTTTAGTATGACCATGCTTCCCACAGTTAAAACAAGCTCCAGGAAATGGAGTATTTCCTTTATCCACTCTCAGTCCTGCCATTGCCTGTGCCAACAAAGTAGCTTTATGCAGATTACCTCCTATACCATCACAGGTCTTGATATAATCAACTAAATGTATTTTCCCTCTGATAGGTCACAGAGCAGCCTGGCAATCGGGATTAGCATTGTGGAAAGCTAATAACTGCAATGCTATATCCTGAGCAGCTGAATCTGCATCACCTTTTTAAGAGACTCCTGTAACTGAGCTATAAAATCCACATATGGTTCTTTTGGTCCCTGTTTTATAGCACTAAAGGAAGGGTATTGTTCTCCACCTGAAGTGATTTTTCCCCAAGCTCTAATGCATACTCCTTTAAGCTGTTCTGTGGCATCATCCTGCATGACCACTTGTGCATTTAAACCAGCTCAGCCGCCAACTCCCAAAAGTTCATCTGCAGTTATATTAATTTGAGGTTGGACCTGGGCATTGTGAGCAGCCTGAATGGAAGCTTCATCTGCCCACCAAGTTTTAAATTGTAAAAACTGAGCAGGAGTTAGATAAGCTCGAGTAAGAGCGTCCCAGTCAGTAGGAATCATCTGACTGGAAACAGCAACATTCTTTAACAGTCCCATTACAAAAGGAGAACCTGGTCCATGTTAAATTCTCTGAGTAATTTAAAAGGAAAAGACTCAAATGTAGCTATAATATTTCCCTGTTGATCTGGGGGGTGTATCGTAACAGGGAACTGCCAAGCCTCTAAATCACCCTCTCGTCTAGGTTGCTGAATTGCTGCCTGAATAGAACTAAGAGCGGTTGCTCAAGGTGCTGCTCGAACAGTCACTGGGGCAACTACTTTTCACCCAGTGTCCTCCAGAAAAGAAAGATCTGGAGAGTCTTTTTCTTCAAAATAATAAGGAGGGGGTGCAGAAGGGTAGGGATGAACCTCTTCCTCCTTTGCCGCTTTAGCTTTAGCTGGCAAATAAACCTGCTCTGTAACCTCTTCTGTTACTTTGTTATACTCTCCTTCCTCCTCATCATCAGTGTGAAAAAGTTCCAAGGTGGAATGAACCAGAGCCCATACCTGTCCCACTGTTAGCCTGATGCTTCCGAGCTCCCCTTCTTACTCATCCTGGGGATTGCTTTAAGAATACTCAGGTATCCTCCAGCTAGTTCCACGTTCTCCAACCATTGCTCTGGGGACCCTTCGACCTGGATTCGAGCCCCCACGAATGTTCGCCACTTAATGAGACCAGCTTGATCGGAGAGATCCTGACCCAGCGGCGCTAGAGGAATTAAGGACACACACACAGAAGTATAGAGGTGTGAAGTGGGAAATCAGGGGTCTCACAGCCTTCAGAGCTGAGAGCCCTGAAGAGAGATTTACCCATGTATTTATTAACAGCAAGCCAGTCATTAGCACAGTTTCTATAGATTTTAGATTAACTAAAAGTATCCCTTACGGGAAACAAAGGGATGGGCTGAAATAAACGGATGGGTTGGGATAGTTATCTGCAGCAGGAGCACGTCCTTAAGGCACAGATGGTTCATGCTATTGTTTGTGGTTTAAGAATGCCTGTAAGTGGTTTTCCACTCTGGGTGGGCCAGGTGTTCCTTGCCCTCATTCCAGTAAACCCACAGCCTTCCAGTGTGGGCGTCATGGCCATTATGAACATGTCACAGTGCTGCAGAGATTTTGTTTATGGCCAGATTTGGGGCCAGTTTATGGCCAGATTCTGGGGGGCCTGTTCCCAACAGTGATATCCCCTTTGTCATTTTTTATTGTGTCTATTTGATTCTTCTCTCTTTTCTTCTTTGTTAGTCTAAAGTGGTCTATCTATTTTGTTAATTTTTTTAAAAAATCAGTTACTGGATTCATTGATTTTTTTGGAGGGTTTTTCGTGTCTCTATCTCCTTCAAATTTTCTCTGATCTTAGTTATTTCTTGTCTTATGCTAGTTTTTGGATTAATTTGTTCTTGCCTCTCTAGCCCTTTTAATTGTGATGTTAGGGTATCAATTTGAGATATTTCCAGCTTTCTGATGTGGGCATTTAGTGTTATAAATTTCCTTCTTAACGCTGCTTTAGCTGTGTCCCAGAGAAGCTGGTATGTTGTCTCTTTGTTCTCATTGGTTTCAAATAACTTCTTGATATCTGCCTTAATTTCATGATTCACCCAGGAGTCATTCAGGAGCAAGTTGTTCAATCTCCGCATAATTATGTGGTTTTCAGTGGGTTTCTTAATCCTGAGTTCTAATTTGATTGCACTGTGGTCTGAGAGACTGTTTGTTATGGTTTCAGTTCTTTTGCATTTGTTGAGGAGGGTTTTACTTCCAGTTATGTGGTCGATTTTGGAATAAGTGCCATGTGGCACTGAGAAGAATGTATATTCTGTTGATTTGGGGTAGAGAGTTCTGCAGATGTCTACTAGGTCCACCTGATCCAAAGCTGAGTTCAAGTCCTGATTAGCCTTGCTAATTTTCTGTCTCACAGATCTGTCTAGTACTGACAGAGAGATGTTGACGTCTCCCACTATTACTGTGTGGGAGTCTAAGTCTCTTCACAGGTCTCTAAGAACTTGTTTCATGAATCTGGGTGGTCCTGTATTGGGTGCATGCATATTTAGAATAGTTAGCTCTTCTTGTTGAAGAAGAAGGGCACATCAGCCTGAAGCAGGGGTGAGGACTTCTGGAAGGTGGGGGGTGGGGAGGCTTGGGTGCATAACAGATCCATTGGCGCCCCAAGTGTGGCCAGCTTGGAGCTCCAGGCAGTGGTGACCTTGGGAGTAGCCTGTCCCGAGATTCAGCCTCAAATGAGGTCAACTTCCACCAACAGGGACAGTAAGCACAAAAAAAGCACCCCACATTTGGTGGGCCTCTAGCTTTTGAGATATTGATAGCTGGACCTGAGATAGGGTACACACTCTGTGTGTCTATATGTATTTTTGTGTGTGTGTGTATGTATAAAGCTTGCACTATTGATTATAGGGGTGTGTGGGAAGGATAAGCATTCTTTGACTACCTTTTATATACACCTCAAAGTGCACTGCTTCCTTGAAAAGTCTTTTCACAGTGGTTTTATCAAACTTCCTGTAAACAGAGTATCAGAAATGAAATACTTTTCTAAGAACACACCGCTTTTGGAGAATGTGTCACCAGACCCTTGGTCCATGCCTTGGCCAAGTCCCAAGATCTGATCAGGCTCTTTGGTGGTAAGAAGCAGAGTCACTTAAGCTTTTTCAAGACAGAGGTGGTTTTCAGGTTGGGCCCTGTTCCAGGGGCTGGCTGGGAATGGAGGCGGCAACTCAGAAATGGGTGTGCTTGGGTTCTATCCCAGCTTGCATCTTGCTATCTCTTGGTGCATCTACCTTTTTCCTCATGTTTTCCAAACACCGAAAACCCAGTTCTTCACTGCCTGCAACTTCAGTAGCTCATGGCCCATTGCAGCTGTCCCACCCAATTTCTCCATTTCATAACTCTCCAGCTTCTGTCCCTGTTGCTAACTTGCTCGGTCTCTCTCTACTTCCTGGTCTAAATTCCTGAAAGAAGGGATGAGATAAGCTCAGCCTGTCTTGTAATGGCAGCCTATCAGCCTCTGGCCTGCCTGGCTTGCTCTGAGGGGGCTCATGGTGAGGAGGAAGGGGAGGGGTGCTGTGGCTCTCCCTCACGGTAAGGGGCTACCCATTTTCTTGGTGCTCCCAGGCCTCCTGCAAGGTGTCCTCCAGGAGAGGAAGATCTCCTTGCCTTCATGCTGAAACCCCTCTCTGCGACGCCATCTAGTGAGAGAGGGCTGAAGGCCAGTGGTCTTAATCCAAAAGGGAAGGCTGCATGGTTTGGGCAAAGAGACCTGAGAGGGACGTCTCCATATCTTTGGAAGAGACATCAGTGACCCCTGGGTCAAGTCCATTCCCCTACCTTCAGGGAGTCCATAGTCTAACCATTTCCATTCTTTAAACATTTACTGAAACCCATCCTCAAACCTCTGCTGGAAGAGACAGACTTGTGTGTGTGTGTGTGTGTGTGTGTGTGTGTGTGTGTGTGTGTTTTGAGAGTCTTGCTCTGTCACCCAGGCTAGAGTGCAGTGGTGCGGCGATAACGGCTCACTGCAGCCTCAACCTCCTGGGTTCAAGTGGTCCTTCTACTTCAGCCTCTTGGGTAGCTGGGACTACAAGCATGTGCCGCCATACTTAGCTAATTAAATTTTTTTTTTTTGTAGAGATGAAGTCTCACTATGTTGCCCAGGCTGGTCTTAAACTCCTGGGCTCAAGCGATCCTCCTGCCTTAGCCTCCCGAAGTGCTGGGATTTCAGGCTGTGAGCCACCGTGCCTGGCCTAGTGTTCTTTAGTGCAGTGTAGTGCTCCATCCCCTTCACCATCTGGAAAGTTCTCTTTCATGCCTAGATCCCAACATAGCTATTGGAGCACAGGAGATGAATGGGTGGAGGGTAGGAAGGATAACTGAAGAAGATGAAATGGTGAGTGAGGACTCAGTTTCACTCCCTTAACAAATAAATATTGTGATCCTAATAACAGCTAATATTTATTGTTTATTTATTGTGCATTGTGTTACCAGGATGATCTCATTTAACCTCACAACAATTCTAAGAAGTCAATACTGTTACTTCCTCTTATTTAATAAAAGGCAAGGAAACTGCATGGACTTGATAAATTTACAGAGATTCCACCAATACTTACCAGGGTGGGGCTAGATGACATTCCATGTCCTTCCATCTTGATGCTCTGGATTCTAAATTTATCTATTAGAACCAACTCTTATATTTTTTAAAGCAAATATACTCTATGAACATGCATGTCCATGAAAATGTAAATGAATATTAGATACATAGTTTTCATATTTCTTTTATATTCCTTAATTCAACAAACATTATTGTTATTTTTTTGAGATAGGGTCTTGCTCTGTTGCTCAGGCTGGAGTGCAGTGGCACAATCTCGGCTCATTGCAGCCTCAGCCTCCTGGGTTCAAGTGATCCTTCCACCTTACCCTTCCCAGTAGCTGGGACCACAGATGTGTACCACCACACCTGGCTAATCTTTTTTATATTTTTTGTAGAGACAGGGTTTTGCCATGTTCCCCAGGCTGGTCTTGAACTCCTGAGCTCAAGCAATCTGCCCACCTCGGTCTCCCAAGGTGCTGGGATTATGGACATGAGACACTGCTCCCGGACAATTTTTTTAAAAAAAATCGAGACAGGATCTTGCTCTATTGCCCAGGTTGGAGTGCGGTGGCATGATGTCGGCTTACTACAGCCTTGACTTCTCAGGTTCAAGTGATCTTTCCACCTCAGCCTCCTGAGTAGCTGGGCATGGGCCACTATGCCTGGCTAACTTTTGTGTTTTTTGTAGAGACAGGGTTTCACCATGTTGCCCAGGGTGGTCTGGAACTCCTGGGCTCAAGGGATCTACCTGCCTCAGCCTCCCAAAGTGCTGGGACTACAGGTGTAAGCCACCACGCCTGGCCTCAAAAAATGTTTATTGTGCCAAACATCTTGCTGCGTTCTGGGGATACAGAAATGAGTAAGACACGGCTGCTGCTGAGTGGGGCAAACTTACCAGCTGATTTCTTTAGAGCAAAGGACATTCGCTAATTTGTATATTTTTCCATATTAAATATTTTAAAGAATAATTAAGTAAAATACAAATATCATCACATAATATCTTTACTCTTAGAGACCCCAAAGTTGAAAGTTTAAATAAAAAGGTAAAAAATCTAAATCTGTAGTATTTTCATCGATTACCATGTGGTAGAGAGAAGAGTGGACTGGGTACCAGGATCATGGCTCACTGCAGCCTCGACTACCTGGGCTCAGGTGAGCCTCCCACCTCAGTCCCCCAGGTAGCTGGGACTACAGGTACACGCCACCATGCCTGGCTAGACAACCAAACCTTTGCAGGAAACCAAGGTCCTGCCCAAACCTGGCTCTTCTGCCAATTGGGTAAGTCCACGAAGCTTTCTGGGCCTGAGTTTCTGCATAAAGTCACACTAATAACAGCTACTCTATGTCTCAGAATGTTTTGAGGATCATTGGGAAAATACTTCACAAACTGGAAGTTCTAGAAAGGAAAGCAATGATAATCGCTTCTAAAATGAAGGGACTTGGCCAGGCACAGTGGCTCACGCCTGTAATCCCAGCACTTTGAGAGACTGAGGCGGGAGGATCACCTGAGATTAGGAGTTTGAGACAAGCCTGGCCAATATGGTGAAACCCCATCTCTACTAAAAATACAAAAATTAGCCGGGCCTGGTGGCGGGTCCCTGTAATCCCAGCTACTTGAGAGGCTGAGGCAGGAGAATCACTTGAACCCGGGAGGAGGAGGTTGCAGTGAGCAGAGATTGTGCCACTGCACTTCAGCCTAGGTGACAGAGCAAGACTCCGCCTCAAAAAAAAAAAAAAAAAAAAAAAGTGACTGCAGTGAAGTATCCTGATTCTTTGGTCATAGATATTTTTGGCCTTAGAAGGAGAATGGCATGACAACCTGAGTCAGTGCAAGACACGGGGAGCTGGCAGGTCTTCGGAGACAGCTGTTGAACCCAGGGATACTCGTTCCCTTGGCCAGCCCCTGATTATGGCCATGGTCCCTAAGGAACCCAGATGATTGATCCCACAGGGAGTCCCCAAATGTCACGTGGTCAATGATTTCACCGAAGGAACTTTTTCTGAGGTACTGATTGTGGAAGAAAATACATATAAGGCTTTTTTGCCTTTTTCACCTAAAAGTGGTCTGAAACAAGGAAGGAAAGCACAGGTGATACTCTGTTAAACATTATTTGGAAATCGATTTGGTGGGACACAGGTTACAACTTGGGAGGCAGGAGAGGCTTTTCTTGTGGCATCCACCAGGTGGCACCAGATCCCCAACACAGTCAATACAATCTTTCCAAGGGGCCACAACCTTTTCAACGTGGGGACAGCAGAGAACAAAGAGAAACCGACTGTTGCATTTATAGGTGGGGAAAGTGAAATGGACATACGAGAAACCTGGCAGACACCACTTTAGCCAAGCAACCAAGGTAAACATCACCAGTAAGAAGACATGGGAACAGGCTCAAAGTCTGGAGCCAGAAAGTTCACACCAACAATGCAATGTGGGGCAAGAAAAGGGAGACTGGGTAGGTGGAATTAGCCAGGGATTCATTAGCTGCTGGTTGGTTGTTGATGAATGAAGCAATGTACACAGCGTGGTGTTAAACATGGATGCTGAGGCAAGCAATTCCCTAAACAAACATTGCCTGGGCCCTTTCTCTCCACAGATGCAGGGACTAAGTAGGCCTTGCCTCAGAGGTCAGTACAGGGGCCAAGGGGCAGGGGCCTGGGGAAACCCTAGGTGAGAAGGACACTAAGCAAGAAGGTGGTGGGGTCATAGGGAATAGCATGGGCAGAGGCCCGGGGGTGCGGATGAGTGGGTTATGCTTCGGAAGCTGCTGGTAGGTCAGGTCAGTGACTGGTTCCTGTGGAGGAGGAATGCAGAAGAGCACATGGGAGCCCTCGGGGGCCTTAAAGATTACCCACAAGAAGGATAAACCAGAAACTAAAGAGATGGTTGCCCACAGGGGGAGGGGTGGGTACCCATGGGGCAGCAAGATGGCGGAATGGAGATGGATTGGGAATGGGAAGGAATGATACTTCTCTGAGTATCTTTGTATTTAGAGCCATTGTAATGTTCCACATACCCTGAAATACATAAGTAAACCCAACGAGGGTGCAGGGGAACCCAAGATGGAGTACAAACAGTAACACATGAACCTAACCCATATGAAAACACAACCACACTGATGGGAGTAGGAGACAAAGAAAGCAACGGAACCAGCCCAGGCAACTCGGGAACCAGTATTTTAACTGGACTCTATAAAGCTAAAGTAAAAAAGACACTAATACTGTAATGTAGTTAGTAAATGTGTTTCTCACAAGGAGATGTGTTAGCAAATGGGATATTACTTTCCGGATACACCAAGATTGAACACATAAGGTAATGCGTTGTAGATGATGGGAGCTAAGCTGCTCACTGAAGGGGAAAGAAGTTACAAGTAAGGAAAGGAGGAAGGCCAAAATAAACCCCAGGTGTTGGACTGCAATCAGAAGCATTGGTATCAATTTTTTTTTTTTTTTTTTGAGACAGGGTCTCATTCTGTCACCTGGACCAGAGCGCAGTGGCGTGATCATGGCTCACTGCAGCCTTGACTTCCTGGGCTCCGGTGATCTTTCCACCTCAGCCTCCCATGTAGCTGGGACTACATGTGTTTGCCACCATGCCTGGCTATATTTTTTGTATTTTTGTGTTTTTAGTAGAGATGAGGTTTCGCCATGTTGCCCAGGCTGGTCTCAAACTCCCAGGCTCAAGCGATCTGCTCACCTTGGCCTCCCAAAGTGCTGGCATTACAGGCGTGAGCCACCACGCCTGGCCATAATTCATGTTTTTTGATATATATACAAGACATAAAGATAGAAAGACGAAAATATGTGTGTGTGTGTGCGTGCTGGGGGGGACTCAGTATAAATACTTGTATTTTCTAGCTGTGGCCACTGAGAGGGCTCAGAAGCAATTGGATTACAGTAGCAACAAGTACCAGTTTCTGTAGCAGGTCTTGATTTCTAAATGCCATTCTCCAATGAAAGGAACTAGGGCTACTTGGAGAAATGGTTGATTCCAGGACTGATGTGGGAAAGATACAGATGAGTCTGGAATATCCTGTGATGCTGGAAAGTAAAGATGTGCTTAGGAAAGGTTGAGGACGCACTGAAAGGTCAGAGGCATAACCTGAGGGGCTCCCAATGGCCAGAGCTGGAACAATTTGAGTAACAAAATAAACAACGGTAGTGCTGGATTATAACCTGTATAATAAAATAAATGTCCATGATTCCATGCTGATATAAAAATCTACTGAATAAAGAAGTAACTAAATGAGGGTGAGGGACAGCTCATGGACATTATCATTAAGCAGACATCATGGTAATGGCTGTGGCAGACAAAACCCACTCACCGATGGATGCTAAAGTGGGAATTCATATACAGATAGGTAGATACAGAGTGGGAAAAAAGCTGAGGAGAAACAGGATGTTTGCATAATCTCAAAGTCTCTCCCCATGATTATATTAATGTTCCAGTGGAGAAACCTGGCAGACACCACTTTAGCCAAGCAACCAAGGTAAACATCACCAGTAAGAAGACATATTGACGTCACAAGCCTTTTGGTAAGATGCACCAAGAAGAACATATTGCTTCTGCGGAATTCTTGCAAAAATGCCTAATCTCACCCTAGTCTTGGGAAAACATCAGACACACATACACTCTAAGGGCCAGTCTACAAAACAACTGTCAAAGGTGTCAAGGTCACAAATGATGAGAAAACACTGAGGAACTGTCACAGATGAGGAGAAGAAGGGGACACGTTGACCAACTGCAGTGTGGACTCCTGGAACACTGAAGGGACATTACTCAATAAAGGTGTACCAATTGTAATTTCCTGTTTCTGGTCATTTGCCGTGCAGGAGATGTTAATGTTAGAGGAATCTGAGTAAAATATAGATGGCAACTTTCTGTACCATTTTTGCAAGTTTTCCTTTAGTTTAAAATTATTCCTAAATAAAAAGTTTTTTAAAAATGACTGCTGCTTAGGTCCTGCCCTGTGAGTGAAGGGAAACTCATGTGTTTGAGCTCTTGTTTTATGCCAGGTATGCTCTGCACATTTCCTAATTGAATCCTCACAACCCCATGTGAAGTGAGCACTTGCCTTTGCGCGAGGGGAAAATGAAGTTCGGAAATGTTAAGAAGGCCAGGTAGTGAGTAAGAGCAGGACTGGGATTCAGAGGCAACCAATCAGGCTCCAAAGTCAGGCACTCACCAGTTTCCTACACGGACAGAAGAGTTTGCAGATGAAAAGTGGAGGGGAACATGGAGAAGCAAGGGCCCGCAGGGCCATGGAAGGAATCTGGACTTTACCTTAGAGGCCATGGCCCAACCCTGGCTGTACATCAGATCCATGTGGGGGGCCTTGAACACCATTATTGCCTGGCCCCCACCCCAGAAGGCCTGACCCAGGTGGTCTGGGGCACAGCTTGGGTGGGGTATACCTATGAAGCTGTGCAGAGTGGCTCCAATGTGCAGCTGGGTTGAGGCTTCTCATGGCCAAGCCCTAGAGCATTGCCCTTCCCTGTAGACGCCTGGTGCAGGGGAGTGGAAGGGCCTCTTCTCTTCACCCTGTCCCAGGGTTCCAGCCTGGAGCACCCACTTTTGTTTTCTTCCGTGGGTGTGACAAGATGTCCGACCCTGAGGTGAGCCTGTCCAGTTTATCCTCGGAAAAAGCCCTGGTGCCAGACAGCAGGAGCTGTGACGAGCATTCCAGAGCCAGACCTCTGCCGCGGCCCCTAGACGGCCTCCTTTATTGCACCCCTACTCCCCGCAGTCAATTCTGCACACAAACTTGAAAAATCTGCTTAAAACAGAAAACAGCTCATGTTACTCCCCTGCTCAGTCCCTGTAAAAGCTCCCCGTCTCACTGAGCATGAAATCCCAAATCCAAAGTGTGTTTTCTGGCTGCAAGAGGCCACGCGGCCTGGCCCCTGGCTACCTCTGTGTCCGTTCCCGGCCATGCTTCCCTCAGCTCCCCAGGCCTTCTTCCCACTCCCTCAGCACGCCAGGCACAGCTCCTTGGAGGGCCTTTGCAGGTGCTGTCCCTGGGCTTGAAAGCTCCATTCCCAAATGACCGCATGGCTTTCTCCTTCACTTCAGTCACACATCCACTCAACGACAGCTCCTCTGAGGGGCCTCTGGTGGCCCCTCCCTATTCCTCGCCATGCTCCAGCATTCTCCAGCGGCAGTGCTCACAACCCGACATTACACTACACGCGCGTAAGTCTGTTTCCTGTTGATGGTGTGTCTGCTGTGCCATGCGGCCGACTTAGGGTAGTGGCCCCTCTGAGACTTGGATCTGTGCCTGGCTCCTGGATGGTACTCAGCCACTCTTAGGAATTTGGTGTGCATGTGTGTGCCTATGTGTGTGTGTGTGTGCATGTGTGGGTGTATGCACATGTGCCACCTCCTAGGCCCGCATCAGCATGGAGTGGTGGCTCCTCCCCTCTGCACCACCGTCCAGCCAGCCATGGTGGCATGAGCCTCAATCCCCACAGCGAGCAGATGCCCATCAGGTGCTGGCCTGCAGGGACACTACTGTGCCGGGGCAGCAACTGCAGCCAAAGGCCCAGGGTTCCTTCGGGGTCAACAGAACCAGCCTCTTGGGACAAGTGAGACAAGTAAGTGCCTGGACTTATCCCAGAAGGAAAAGTAGCTTCTGGAAGGTAAGCATGCTATTTTTGTCAAAAGTGGGATGAGAAACAGAAATTGTGACCTTTGAGTAGTAAAGTTAATGCAACCTCATTTTATCCCCAAAGCTGATGACATGGGCAAATTGGTAGTTCAGAAAAGAAGGACAAGGGGAAGGAGAAGGAGGAGCAGGAAGAGGAGCGAAGGAGGAGGAAGGTGGGAAGCAGAGAAAGAAAGCACAGAGGCCGTTGTGGGTAACTCTGGAATGAGCACTCTGCTGTCCTCAAGCTGTAGCAGGCAGTGTCCCTGTCACCAGCCCAGGTCCATTTGCCCATCACAGTCAACTAGCTCTGTGTCCTGGGAGTCCAGAGTCCCTCTGATTCTTCCCAGGCCTTGAAGTCACACAAGTGTTAGGGTCTTCGCCAGCTCAGGGAGTCACATAACTTCTATCCCTGGGGTTTCCGCTGTGAAGCAGGACCCACAGTGTTTCTTTCAGGGGAGGGCAAGAAGACTGCAGGAGCGGCCCCCACTCTAGTCTGCAGAGGGTCTGCTACACGGTAGACTCCAGGGAAAACAAACCATGCTCCCAGGGGTCAGCAAGCCTGCCCGGTGCCTCACCCACAAATCTTGTGTTAACTGCGACCCCTACCTTATTCCAGCATTCCAGCATCCCATCATTCATTCACACGTTGTCTCTCAAACACCACTGAGTGTCAAGCAGGGTTGCCAGATTCAGCCAATGAAGATACAGGATGCCCAGTCCAGTGTGAATTTCAGAGAAGCAATGACTAAGTTTTTAGTGGCATATGTTCCAAGTAGTACATATACTATTGGGACATACAGCAACACGTTATTTGCTGCGTATCTGAAATTCCTCTTTAACTGGGCATCCTGTGTTTTATTTGGTGACCCAGCGGCCACCAGGCTCTGCTCCTGCTGTCAGTGTCCCCCTTCCCCCACCCCAGGACATTTCCCAGAGACTCGGTGCATAACTGAGTCATGAAAACTTCTCTTCTGCACCTAGACTAGGAGCTGTTCAAGACAAACACTGTAAAAACGGGTTTCACAGACCCAGGCTCACTTGTTTACCTATTGTATTGCATGACAAAGAAACCGTCTTTAACATTTACTTGTTTAAAGTATGTGAAGACCTATCTCAAATAGGCTTTCTTGTCCCTAAAGAGTTTAGATTTTATGATGAAATAACGAATTCTAGAAAAATGTCAGAATCAATAAGTTAATAAAGACTACAAACATACAGTCTGATACCAGCCATTTAAATGTATTCATAGAAAAATCAGTGGAGGGAATACATGCAAATATATTTGGATAATTATGGGTTATTATAACACAACCCAAATGTCATCAGCCTTCCCGGCCCGTGCATATGAAGACAGTCATGTTCACAAACACAATACTGAGGCCTGGTTTTTACTGACACGTGTTCGCTGGAACTCCTGGCTCCTCCTGCTCCAGGTGCTTCTGTGAGTTCCCAGGAGGATGCTTTCCTCCTGGGAAACTGGTCTGCAAGCTCTAGTCACCTCACAGTGTCCTCTCCAGGTCCAGGCCCCGTGCCAGTGTCTGCCACCTGCACAGCTACATGGGGAGCCAACACTCATACCAGTATTGCTCTTTCAAAGCCAAATCTAGTGACGCCCAGGGGATGGAGGGGGCTACTTCGCAGAGATGGGAGAGTATCCCCTCCTCAAAGCCACTCTCCCACTACTGCACACCTCCAAAAGACCCTCAGAAGCAGCTGCCAGGCCCGGCTCTTAGCCTCTCATCACACGTTGCTCAGAAGTTTTCCAGCACTAAACCCCAAACCAAGAAGCTAACAATGCTGTCATCATCCTAACGCCATTTTATTTTTAAATATAAGATTTATAATTATCACTTAAAAGATATACACATCCTCTACATTTCATTGTTTTCTCCAGAAACTTTAATTGCAGAGATGGCTGGCATGTAAATGGATGCAAGGGGCCACAGGGGCCCGCAGAAAGCAAAATAGAAGGGACTGACCTACTGGTGACTTTCATTCTAGAATCAGGTATGTGTTGAGAGCTTTGCCCCGCAGGTTCCTCATCTCCTCGAGTAGCTTCTCTCCCGCCTTCTCTGCTGGTTGTGCTTGATCTTTCACTTCTCTGAGAATCAAAAAACCCAACAAGGAAACATGAGGACACTTAATAATACCATGCAAGTCACCCCACCCCTAGCACTGCTGGTGAAGGTTGGAGGAGCATTTCATTTAATATACAAAGAAGGTTTTCACCACAGTTAGTGATAGTTTAGCTACCAGTGAAAACACTCAGCTTATGAATGGTTCACACCTGGCTTCTGGTCTCAGCTGCATCAGTTTCTGAGCACGGGCAAGTTACCTAAGCAATCAGAGCCCCTGTTTCCTGCTGTACGAATGGTGTAATTCCCATCTCCCAGCATTGTAGCGAAGGTGAAATGAGATCTTAGTCACAGAGATCCTGGTGTGAGGTCTTCTGAGTGCTCAGTCAACGCTGGCTGCTTATCCATCTTTATGAATGAGGTAGACACACACTATTTCTGATTCCGGCAATGGCTCCAGAAGAGTGAGCACCTCAGGGAGGGTTGTGCACCTGGACCAAGTAGTGACTGACGTGGAGCCGAGGCTGATGCTGGTGTGGCGAGGGTTGCAGGGTAGAACTTTGACTGGACGTAGTGTAAAATGAGGCCATCAATTGAGGGGTGCAGTGGGAGTAGACAAAGTGCTGAGAGATGGGGAGGACCTGGGCTTCTTACGGGCCAACTTGCCTCTTGGTGGGCTGGGGCCAAGGGTTAAGATGGAGACTCGGCTCAGAGACTGTCCTGGTGCTCACCAGCATCCAGATATGTGGGAGGAAATGATGAGGGTTTCGGTTAAAAGGACCTATGTCTTGTTCAAAGACTGTGAACTCAGCTATATAATCTGCTTGGGCAATATAAATCCAATATAAAATAAAGTGCTTCCGAGACATTTTCTAAAGAGGGTGCCATGTTTGGCAAATGGCTGACAGTTTTGGAAAACCAGAAATACCTGAAAAATGGAGAATTAAGATATTCCCTAATGCACATAATTAAAGAAATTAATTGATATCATTTTATGGAATCATGTCAAAAAATATAAAGATCCTGTCTCCCCTGAGAGATAATAATGATTAATACTGTGTTGATCTAAGGAGTGCTGAAAGATGTGTCAGCAACTAAAGTCACAGTCTCACAGTTCTTTGAATATTTTATGCAGAATATGATTCTCCCGTGGGTCTTGAAAGGGCCAAGACCGCTGTCCAGGCAGCAAAGCATCTTTCTGGTTAATTTCAGCCATTGAGGGAGAGCAGATGATTCTTTGCATCCATGAAAATAAATGTTTGCCAGAAACCAAATAAAGAACAGTCCTCAGGGGGAAATGGGACACTGCTAATGTGTTTTTTTTTTGTTTAATCCCTGTCTGTCCAGGCTCTGGGTATCTGGCAGGGAGGACTCTGTTGACTTCTGGCTGAGAGAAGGAGGTGAGGAGGAGGAAAAAGTAAGAATAAAGAGGAAAAAACAGAGCACAGGATTAGGCTTGATGTGAGCTGAGGAGAGTTTCTGAACCAAATCACTTTTGAAAATGGTCCGTGGGATAGCAACTTGCTGAAATACTATGCAGCCAATAAAATGATAATTATGTTGACAATTTTGATGCACAAAAAATGTACATAAAATAATTTTACCTACCAAAAAGGTAAATTAAAAATGTCATGGAAATGTTTATTGCAAATGTGTCAAATGTGTATATATATATTTTGAAAAAATTAGAAGTTGACTTGGTGTGCAGAAAATGTTTACAGATCATTGTTAGTTTTTTTTTTGTAAAGTACTAAAAGTACGTAAAAAATGATAAACCACTTTGTGTGAATATGTAAAGTAATAAATTCTATTTCGTTTAATAATTTGATAACCAATAACCAAATGCCATTCAACGTTAGCTCCATGGTATAAAGAGTGAAGACTCATGCAAAAGAGCAAGTGAGGCCGGGAGCAGTGGCTCACGCCTGTAATCCCAGCACTTTGGGAGGCCGAGACGGGGGCGGATCACGAGGTCAGGAGATCGAGACCACCCTGGCTAACACGGTGAAACCCCGTCTCTACTAAAAAATACAAAAAACTAGCCGGGCGAGGTGGCGGATGCCTGTAGTTCCAGCTACTCGGGGGAGGCTGAGGCAGGAGAATGGCGTGAACCTGGGAGGCGGAGCTTGCAGTGAGCGGAGATCCGGCCACTGCACTCCGCCTGGGCGACAGAGGGAGACTCTGCCTCAAAAAATAAAAAAATAAAAAAATAAAAAAGAGCGAGTGAGTAGATAGGTATTGAATATTACCCTGCTCCTGGGGCAAGTCATTCTATGTCCAGAGGTAATATTTGAAATAGAAAAAAAAAGGTTTTCATTTAAAACCCTTTGTCAGTTTTTTGAAACTTGAAGCAAAACACAAAGTGCATCTGTGTGTTGAGGTGCATGTGCGGGGTGGGAGAACACAATAGTCTATTAATTAACTAATTAACTGATCAAAACAGACGCTTACTGAAATTCTATTTAAAATGTTGTTTCCTACATTTTCTTTTACCAGAAACTGTCAATCTATTTTCTGAGCAGTGTTGGCTGCTGCAGGTCTCTGAAACGATCACAGACAAACCAGAGAGACCTCATACTGCTCTAAGAAACGTGAGCATTCCTTTCAGAAAAGGCAGGCCCCGCACAACAAAGTAGAAGACAAACTGAGAAAACAAATTTGCAGCATATATAAGAAAGGGTAATAATCCTTAATAAATGAGGGACTCTTGCAAATAAGGCAGAAATATAGGCAAAATAGGCAAAACAAGTCCCTTATAAAAGAAGAGAAATGATTGAAAGGCACAGACACATTTTTAGTTAACTTGTAAACAAAGAAATTAAAATTAAAATAATGAGATGGTCTTTAAAAAAGTTCTGTCTCATTGATAAAGATGAAAAAAAAAAAAAAAGATGACACTATTCCACGTCATCCAGGGCATTTGAATGCAGGCAGTTCTAACCTCTACCAGTAGGAGAGATGGTAACACATTGTCTGGATGGTCATTAAGCAATATATACTAAAACCTTAAAATGCGCATTGATCTAGAATTTACCCTAAAAAACAGTCTGATAAGTTTGAAAGGAATTATGGCACAGGATGTTTGTTGCAGCACTACTGATAACAGAAAACACTGCAAAGAGTTTACACATTCATTGGCAGATTGTTGGTTAAATAAACTATGGTACATCTACTTGGAAATACAATAATTCATATGGATATTTATAAATATATGCTTATGTTGTGAAATAAAAGCACAGAAGATAAAACAGTATGTATAATATGACTGAATTTTGTTAAAACCATATGTATTTATATTTTATTTATTTATTTTTTTGAGATAGAGTTTTGCTCTTGTCTCCCAGCCAGAGTGCAATGACGCGATCTCAGCTCACCGCAACCTCTGCCTCCCAGGTTCAAGCGATTCTCCTGCCTCAGCCTCCTGAATACCTGGGATTATAGGCACCTGCCATCACACCCAGCTAATTTTTGTATTTTTAGTAGAGACAGGGTTTCACCATTTTGGCCAGGCTGTTCTCTAACTGCTGACCTCAGGTGATCCACCTGCCTCAGCCTCCTAAAGTGCTAGGATTACAAGCATGAGCCACTGCGCCCTGTATTTATATTTTAAACCATGTATGATGATTTCCATATATATGGAAAAAATATATTTAACTATATATATTTATATATATTTGACCATATAATATATTTAAACCATATACAAAATATAAATACATATATAAATCTATAATATAAATATATAAATATAAATATCTATATTTTCGGAAGACCATACATCAAAATGTATGTTACTACCTTTGGGTGGTAGAATTATTGTTTTTATCATATTTGCAATTTTTTATATTTTCTAGTTTTTAAAATAATATAAAGGCATTTTTCAAAGAAAAAGAATAAAAATAAAGTGTACACATGGAATTTCAAACTTAAAAAGCACATGAACTATAGGCGGTTTACATTAAAAAATATTCTTCAAAATTTTTGTTTTAATTTGTATTTCTTTCATTACAATGAGGAGGAACACATTTTATATGTTTACTACTGTGTTTTTGAAACCAGTTTTTCAAAGGATGATGCTTGCTTGGCTAGTTAGCCCCTGAAGGAGAGGAGGAGAGAACATTTACTGAGCTCTGGTTCACATCAGGCAACTGGCTAGGTGCTTCCATCGCTGGCATCTCATTTAATCCCTGTATTTGCCCTGTGACAGGGAGATTTTATTTTCTGCATGCTACAGATGAGGAAACTGAGGCCCAGAGTTGATAAGGACAATAACTTGGCTTGAGATTTTCTATGTATAAATGGTGCAGCTCCAGATGGTCTGGCTCCAGAGCCAGTTCCTTATACAGAATGAAACTCAATCAGCTATTAATAAGAAACAAACACATCCTGAAATTGATTGATGAGCACATGGAAAATTGATTTCAGTTTTTAAAGCCTTACTTGATAACAAGATTTCAGGGAGTATAATTGTGCCTAAAATAAAGTACCCATCTAAATTCTTGAAGCACCAGAAATGTGTCTTTTTCAAAGACTGAGCTATTTAGACTCAGACAACAGGACAATGTTGTACTTTATGCAGAACAAATTTCACCCAAGATTACCTTTTAATAAGGCATAAAAGCATCCACTTACTTCTCCTTCCTGATGTCCTTGTAGTTCAACATAGGGAATTCCACTTTGATCATTTCTGGAGTCAATATAACTTCTACATTCTGCTCACAGAGCTCACTGCAAAGTGATAAGATGTTTAGTAGGAACTGCTTTTCCTTCCCAATGTAAAAATAGAATGAAATATTGTGATCATTTAGGAGTTATGCAATTCTTGTGGTATTCAACTTTAGTTCCATCTACTTTTGTTGTTTACATTAAAAGAAACATAAGGCTGATAAATGACTTTCCACCAACAAACAATGGTAGGCATAATGGTAGTTATTTGTAACCAGAGAAGAAAAAGCAATTTTTAAAAAAATGGGGGTTACAGAATTCATATTCTTTTCCGGTGCACATGGAGCATTTACCAAAACTGACCGTATCTTGGGCTATAAAGAAAGCCTGAAAGATTTCAAAAGACTAAAATTAGTCAGAATATGTTCTCTGACTACAATGGAATTAGAATAGAAATCAGTAGCAAAGAAGATAACTAGAAAGCCCACAATGGCTTTAAAATTCAACAATATATTTCTAAATAGTCTAGTTCTTTTTTTTCAATCTTTTTGTGGTCTGCTATCCCTTACAGCAGGGGTCAGTAAACTTTTCCTCTAGAGACTTAATGGGTCATATGGTCTTTGTTACAACTACACAACTTTTTGTTTCTTGCCATTGTAGCAAGAGAGAAATCATAGAAAAATACATAACTGAATGGCTGTGGTTGTGTTGCAATAATACTTTATTTACAAACATAGGTGGTGGGCCACATCTGGTTCAGAGCTACAGTTTGCTGACCTCCGGCCTAGAGCTTTGTTGTTTGATGGTTCAAGCTGGGCCACTGCATGTTTGGGTTTCGGCTGAAGCAAAGCAGGGAGGGAGGGTGTGCAGGAGACACACTCACTCTGTTAAGAGCTGACCTCAGGAGTGGACTGTATCTTGTCTGCTAACATTCCATCAGCAAACACTTAGTAAAATGGACAACTTAACTGCAAGGGAGGCTGGGAAACTTGGCCTCTAGTTTCAGTGATTCCAGGACTTTAGAAGAACAGGACAACTAATTTTTTGACAGCACCCATCTCCACCATACTGAATTAGAGAAACGCTTCCAAGATCAATAAAGGGCAACAAAGGCTTCAAAAGTCTGGAATTACAAACAGGGACACTTTACGTCAGCAGTGATATATGTAAAAAGAGGCGGGCATGGCAATTTTCTATTAAGAAAAATACCCTTGAAATCTGCAAAAGTTGTTCTAGCCTCATTAGACTGAAAGCTAATATTTACTGAGCAGCTGCCATATGCAAATCACTGTGCTGGTGCTTTGCAAACATTATCTTCCCATTCGCAGTTTCTTTGTCTCAAAGGTGGGCATAATAATAAGAGCTCATCATAAGGATTAAATGAGACTGTTTACAAAGCACTCCCTGGCACACATTTAATGCTCAGTGAGTGTTAGTTATTACAATTACTATTCTCATCAGCATCAGCATCTCCTTTAATTCTGACAGCCCTCTATGAAGTAGGTACAACTATTCCCATTTCAAAGATGAGGAAACTGAGTCAAAATAGTGTGCACATCAGTGCTGAATGGAGGCGGAGCTGGGTATGTTTGGATCTACTGAACATCTCCCCAGTGGGCCTGGCAGAAAGAAGCTGAAGCAAATGTGAATCGCCCCACCATGGCCGCAGCCCTCTCAAGAAATGCTGTCATGCAGTGATTGAGTAGATGGCACTTCAACATTCCTTTTCAGAGCTGGAGTCCAAGCTCTAGAAGCTCAGGTATTGTCAAGTATCATTGCATGTGGGCAGGTCTTATTCGCCTCATATTTAGGATTCCACTAATTACTTGTAAAAATGTACTTAAACTATCACTATAGTATGTATTTATAAAAGAAAAAATAGAAATTGTAATCAACAAATACTTATTTTTGAGTATATATGGTGTGAAAGACGCTGTAGTCTGGTGTGTAATAAACCACTTCCTGCAAATCATGAGCAGGCTGGCAGTGATCCTCGTCTGACCATGACAGTGGTAATTTGCTATCAGTGCTTGAGTTATCAGGATTTCTTTGCTTCATCACAGCTGATGGTGTAATTTAGAATGCAAAAGGTTTTTTTTGTTTGTTTGTTTGTTTTTTTGAGACAGAGTCTTGCTCTGTCACCCAGGCTGGAGTGCAGTGGCACCATCTTGCCTCACTGCACTCTCCGCCTCCTGGGTTCACGCCATTCTCCTGCCTCAGCCTCCCGAGTAGCTGGGACTACAACCGCCCGCCACCATGCCCGGCTAATTTTTTTGTATGTTTAGTAGAGATGGGGTTTCACCATGTTAGCCAGGATGGTCTTGATCTCCTGACCTCGTGATCTGCCCGCCTTGGCCTCCCAAAGTGCTGGGATTACAGGTGTGAGCCACTGCGCCTGCCTAGATGCAAAAGTGTTTATGTGTTAAGAATGAAAACATCTTTGAACAACGGAGCTAAGGAGTGCAGATCAGTAGGGTTGCTACAGGAGGCCAGGTCCTCAGATGGCCTTGGTCCACCCAGTTCTTCCCCCTCTTGCTTGCACTTCTTGGACAGGATGTACTGAGAATGCAACATCCTAAGATAAACAGCAGGGCTGCGTCCCTGTTCGTCTCAGAACAGAATGTTCTGCAATGCTTAAGCTCAGTGATCCCTGTGACACTCAGGGAATAAAACCCAAAGTAAAGTGCTTTTGGGGTCCCTCAGCTGTGATGCAATGTGGGAGACATGCAGACGAGACTGCATCTGCCCTGGGCAGCTTTACTAAGCCTTGGTGAGCTGGCTCACCCTGGATCCTAGGCTTCTGTTTGTTCTCGCTGCCTATCTGTGAGTCATACATCTGCTTTGCCTGGCTTACTGTACTTGTGTTCTTACTAAACTAGACCTAAGAACCTTTGCAGATGTCAAAGAAACAGTCAGAAAAATGTATTGATAAATATGGATGCTCCTTGACTTATAATGAGGTTAGGTCCCATTAGACCCATCATGAGTTGAAAATATCGTGAGTCGAAAGTGCATTTTTGACTCATGATATTTTCAACTCACAATGGGTTGATCTGAACAGAACCCCATCATAAGTCGAGGAGTGTACTGAATGAGTCACTTTCACACCACTGTAAAGTTGAAAAATCATAAGTCAAACCAATGTAAGCCAGGTGCTGTCTGTAGTTTCTATAATGTTTTGGTAAGTGGCAGGAGTTAAATACTGATAGCTTCATTTGTGGAGTGAGAAAGCAAAGACCATGTATAGGCACAATTCATTCATGAGCCCCATCTCAAATAAAAATGAAGACATCCATCTCACCACAGATATACTTCAGAACACTTCATTCGCTCGCTTCGAGGCAATGCAATCCCACGTAACTGCTACTGGCGCAGGAGTCAGAGCCAAAAGTGGGATGATCAGGCAGGCACAGGGCTGGGCGCCTGGCCTCAACAGTGATCACAGCCCAGATGTTTCATGCCAGTGCTTACACTCGTCAAACAGAAGCACGTGGGAGCATCTGGCTTTTGGTAAAGAGGCTAAGTTGGCTGTTTGTGTTTCCAGCTTTTCACTTGTCATCTCCTGGTGTTTTCCAGGACCTCCCCACTGGACCAGGAGTCTTCTCATTCCCATCACCTCTCCTGCCACTGACCCTCAAGCCTGAACTCTAAAAAGGCTCTGGGGATTTTATACTGAGTTATAAGTGAGGCTCAAAATATTCCCTCCCCAGAGGTAGTTTAATAGAAACAAAGCACAAAGCTAAAGGAATGGGTCTACAGTAATAGGAGTTCAGGAAATAGTGGGTAGGGAGGAACTCTGGGACCAAGAGTCTTCCCAATGTGCCAGAGCTCTCATCATGCAGGGCTGGTGGCCCTCTCTGTGCTATACCCCGACTCTGCTGTCACAGATACAGCAGCAGATCCAAGTGCTCCTTCATACCCCCAAAGACATGAAAAATCAAAATTTAAAAATATCAGAAATATTTATTCATCTTCCACACTTGCGATATTAACACTGGAAGGAGGAAAACCTCTTGGGACATAAATACGTCTTCATCTGATGTTTTGGAAATCTAACCATGTATCTTCTCTTATTTTTATTTTCTCATAATGTTACTATTGGGTGATACAATTTCATTCTAAAGTGAGCTGTTGCTTGCCTACCAAGTGTCAGATACTGGGCTAGGGGTTTGGAATACCAGGGTCATTAATGGTAGAAGAGCTAATTATCAAAACCTTACTATGTGTGAGGCACTGAACCAAACATTGGACATGTATTAATTCATTTGCTTTTCACAGCAACCCATGAGATGGGTCCTGGGATCATTCCATTTGAAGATGAGGACACTGGGGCACTGAGAGGTGAAGTCAGTTGCCCAAGGTGTACTGTGAGTGAGTGGCGGTGGTGAGGGGGGTGGTGTTGAACCCACAGCCTACCCCTTCGTCACACTATTCTATACAACATTTCGGGTGCTCTATAATCTTCTAATGGAATCTAATTTTAATGAGAGATGAGTTTGTATACAAATTTATGCTATGTTGGTTAACTAAACTAGAAAACTTAAATGAATTTTACTTTTGCCTGGTAGAAAGTATCTGCTTTAAAACATATGGAACCTCTAATTTTCTCCCTGAAATTATGTGGTGATATAATAAGTAGCTAAGTATATTTTTTAAAAAGAGGAAGTAATGACTCAGATCTAGAGGCATTTGCAAATGGGGCAATGCCAGGTGAGCCAGCTGGAAACATGTGTGAGCTGGACATGCGAATGTTGCATGCTGTGGTGCTCACGATGGAAAAGCTGCCCTGGGACAAAGGCATGGGCTCTGCTTGGCTCAGGTTTCCCATTCTCAGCTCTGCTGCTGTGTCTGTAGACATCAGGTGTAAATGAGCATATGGATAGGAGATTCAAGACCATTTCCACTGGCTGTTGGGTGCTGATCAGTAAAATCAAATGTAAGTGCCTTGCTTCTGGACTTGTATTTCTTTATGTCCATCCAAGTCCTACCTATCTTTCACATACTAACCCAAGTCCATGTGACCACTGAAGCCTTCCAAGGCCATTTGGCACCACATCAGATCTCCTCTCCCTTGAGCTCCTGGAACAGCTAAAGATCAGGAAATCATAGAGCTTAGAGACTGTCGATTCTCCACCATGATTTTAACATCTTATCTAGGTGGTTGTGTGTGGATGGGTGTTAGCCTTATCTTCTCATTTGAGTTGCAAGCTCAGGCACTGTGGGGTCTTCTGAAGTTCCTCACAGCACCTCACATATTTTTGGAAAACAGACCACATTAGGGGCTAAAGGTTAAAAAAAAAAAATACCGTTCAACTGTTTCTAGTCTGTCTTCTTCTGGTAAGGCATCAAGAATGGCAGGGACATCTATCGGAAGCATAAATGAATTGAAGGAATCGCAGCTGTGGAGAAACCACACAAGCAGTCAAGGATAAAGACTCATACTAGAAGTCTTGGGGTCTTTACATAATTTTCTGAAGCATTTTTATTTTACCACTGGCGAGGCCTCTACTACTCTGTCCTCCCTCACTCTTGAAAAGCCATTTACGGTTCCCAGAGGCAAAGGCAGGGGATGCAATAGGCCCCAGGCAAACCCGGGAGAATATTGCCAAGTAAGACACTTCCTAGAGTTCAAAAAGAGAATAATATAATTTTTCAGTTTGTAGTGTCTGAAATTGTATTATCTCCTGGGGTGAGTGTAGTTAGATACTGATGTGGTTTGGACCTGTGTCCCCACCAAACCTCATGTTGAATAGTAATCCCCAGTGTTGGAGGTGGAGCCTGGTGGGAGGTGATTGGATCATGGGGGTGGAGTTCTCAGGAATGGGTTAGCACCATCCCCTTGGTGCTGTTCTCACGATGGTGAGTGAGTGCGTTACAGTGAGATCTGGTTGTTCAAAAGTGTGTGTCACCTCCCCTCACGCTTCCTCCTGCTCTGGCCATGTGAGGTGCTGGCTTCCTCTTTGCCTTCCGCCATGATTGTAAGTTTCCTGAGGCCTCCCCAGAAGCCAAGCAGAAGCCATCCTGCTTCCTGTACAGCTTATGGAACCCGGAGCCAATGAAACCTCTTTTCTTTATAAATTACTCAGTTTCAGGTATTTCTTTACAGCAATGAGAGAACAGGCTAATACAGGTAGTTTACTTTTGGTCCTAGTATTTTCCCTCCACCTTTATACTCCTTCTTAGACATTCTATTCCATTTCATATCTTCCTCCCCTCCTCCTTTTTAAATAATATTAAATTATAATAATAATACTGTATTATTTAGTATTATAACTTTAGAGCTTTATATAAAAATTCCTGGGTATTGAGAATGTTAAAGGAATTGAGATAGGGTGGAAAATACATTGTTCTTTTAAACTTGGCAGCAGCCCTTTGTTTCAAGTGGATGGAATGAGCACTTTTTGGGGGTCTCGACTCCTTCCACACACACATTTCAGATGATATAGAAGGAATAAAAACCGAACACACAACAGCCAAGAGAACAGGAGAAAAGACATCAATGGATATAAGTTTTCAATCATTTTCTGAAATAAATTTCTAGAAGCCTGGAGAATGCTGTCTCATGAAAAACAGCGAAGAATGACAGAGCCTGGAGCCTACTCAGAAGCAAACAGACCTCCTCACAGATGCTGGAAAGGCTGAAGCTGAAGGTAGGGCAGGAGGCAGGAATGGAAAGCAGGGATTAACTGACGGCTCCTTTGTGTGAGCACATATGTCTTTGAAATAATATTCTTATCTTTGTTTTGTTATTGTGCAAAAATGCGCCCACTTGCCAAGTATGAAGACGGACTGAAAAAAAAATTATAGCACCATGGTTTTGACTAATGGGAAAAGAATGAGGAAAGCATCTGTGAGCTGATATAGAGTGACTTTCTGGAGATATTAAGTGAAAAAAAACAAATGCAGAAAAGCATATATAGAATGCTACTTTTTGTGTAAGAAATGGAAAATAAGAAAAATATATATATTCTGCTTACCAGTATAAAGAGAAACACAGGAAGGATACGTTAGAAGACCAAGCTGGCTACCTGCCAGGGGCTGCAGGGAGACTGGAGAGAGTGACACTTCCCTGAATATGCCTTTAATGTAGTTTTGAGTTTGGAAAACACGTTAATGTTCAACATATTGAAAAAATAAAATTAAATCAATAAGAAAGTGAAATAAAAAGCAAAGACTGAAAGCAAACTGAAACAAATCACAGTATTTCACAGAAATTCCATAACCACATTGGAAGGAAAGAAAGACAGACAGAGAGAGAGAAAGACAGAGAGAGAGAGAGAGACAGAGAGAGAGAGAGAGAGAGAGACAGAGAGAGAGAGAGATGGAGAGAGAGAGAGAGACAGACAGAGAGACAGAGAGAGAGAGACAGACAGAGAGAGAGAGACAGAGAGAGAGAGAAAGACAGAGAGAGAGAGACAGAGAAAGAGAGAGACAGAGAGAGAGAGACAGAGAGAGACAGAGAGAGAGAGAGAGACAGAGAGAGAGAGACAGAGAGAAAGAGAGAGACAGAGACAGAGAGCGCTAAAGGAATGAGAAAAGAAACAGAAAAGAAAAAGAAATCACCTGAGTAACTTACTACAAGTGATTTGATTACATACCCATAGACTTGGGTGGCAGGGGGCCGGGGGGACCTGGAAACAAATCTGAACTTATTTGGCATGTTTATTAAGGTGGTTATGGATCAAGGAATTCTGAAATGATTTTTGATCTATTATAAAATTAGTAAATGTATTAGAAGCCAGGGTTCTCATAGTGGAAGAAGGGAGATACAAATATGGAATGGTGGAAAGCAAGCAATAACTCTATGGATATGGACTGGAACTGTAGGCATTGGTGTGAATTCATGATTTCTAAAATATGGATATGTATGAATATATGTGTGTTTATATGCACACACATTACACATATATGTATGCTGCATGTATCTTTGTGTGTACATTGTGTGTTTGTGTGTGTCTCTGACTTTGTCTGCTGAACAGGCCAAGAAGCAAACCCCACCCCACCCTAGAAGCGATGTGTATACATAGCACCCAGATTTTGGTCTTTAATTCCATTTCCCACCAAAAGGAATCTGGGCCTGGAGACACAGAGGTTAGCCCTGTGAGTAACTGACTTCATGATAAAGAATCCAGGTTCTATTAGAAAATTCTACCAAAACTTTACTTTAGAACATGTATAGTCAGAGAGAATTCCCACTAAGAAGAGGGACTGAGAAGTTCAGGGTCTGGGCCACTCGCCAGGGACCAGGTTGGTCTGGGACAATGAAATGGCAACAACCAATGGCTTTTCATGAAGCAAAACTTACCCAATTTGTAAATTCTGAGACCATGTTCCTCTCACTTTTTTGTGTGTGTGAAATATATTCATTTAAAATTGAAATGGTGATGACAGTAGATGGTGGTTGGGCCTTTTTAAAATTTGTTTTGCTTTGTTTTATTTATTTTTTTAATTTTTGTTTATTTTATTTTAAGATAGAGTCTCGCTCTGTTGCCTAGGCTAGAGTGCAGTGGCATAATATTGGTTAACTGCAACCTCTGCCTCCTGGGTTGAAGCAATTCTCCTGCCTCAGCCTCCTGAGTAGCTGGGATTACAGGTGCCCGCCACCACACCTAGCTCATTTTTGTATTTTTAGTAGAGACGAGGTTTCACCATGTTGCCCAGGCTGGTCTTGAACTCCTGGCCTCAAGTGATCCTCCTGCCTTGGCCTCCCAAAGTGCCAGGATTATAGGCATAAGCCAATGTGTCTAGCTGTTGCTTTGTTTAATTTTAATGTCCTGGCCGGGCACAGTGGCTCACGCCTGTAATCCCAGCACTTTGCGAGGCCAAGGTGGGTGGATTGCTTGAGGTCAGGAGTTCGAGACAAACCTAGCCAACATGGTGAAACCCTGTCTCTACTAAAAATACAAAAACTTAGCTGGGTGTGGTGGCCCACGCCTGTAGTCCTAGCTACTCAGGAGGCTGAAGCAGAGAATCGCTTGAACCCAGGAGGCAGAGGTTGCAGTGAGCTGAGATCATGCCACTGCACTCCAGGCTGGGTGACAGAGTGAGACTCCATTAAAAAAAAAAAAATTAATGTCCTTACTTGACAAAGTAAAACCCTGACAATGCCAAGACAGTTCCCAAAGTTCTTCTGGACATTTCGCTCATCTATGAAATCAGAAAGTCTGGGAACTATTGGATTAGATAATTTCTTCAGTTGTCACTGACTCTCAGATTTTATGGAAGTCCAAAGAGACTTAACAAGTTATCTCTGAATTTACTGAAGAGTAAAGAAATAAATGAGCTGCTTCAATTATTACAAATACAACAATGACTTGGAATAAATAAACATTAAATAACTATATTGCATGGTTTAACAACAAACAGTTGTCAGGGGCAAAAGATACAAGGCAAACCTCATAAGTAATAGGAGCTAATTTATTCAAGCAAAATGGTTGCAAAGTTGGAATATCATTAATGGATTAGTAGGAAGTTGCAATGGACTGAATTTTGTGTTGTCCCCAAATTCATGTTGAAGGTAACTCCCAGGCCAGGTGCAGTGGCTCACACCTGTAATCCCAACACTTTGGGAGGCCGAGGTGGGAGGATCACTTGAGGCCAGGAGTAACAGCCCGGGCAACATAGCAAGACCCTATCCCTATTTACCATAAAAATAATAAGAACTTAACCTTCAATGTGATGGTATTTGGAGATGGAGCCTTTGGGAGGTGGGTTAGATCATGAGAATGGAGCCCTCATGAATAGGATTAGTGCCTATAAAAGAGGCCTGAGACGCTGGGTGTAGTGGCTCCACTTCTGTAATCCCAGCACTTTGGGAGGCTGAGGTGGGAGGATTGCTTGAGGCCAGGAGTTCAACACCAGCCTGGGCTATGTAGCAAAACTCTATCTCTACAATAAATAAATAAAACTGACTGAGCATGGTGATGCACACCTATAATCCCAGCTACTTGGGAGGATGAGGGAGGAGAATCACTTGAGCCCAGGAGTTTGAAGCTGCGGTGAGCTATGATCATGCCACTGCGCTCCAGCGTGGAAGATAGTGATATCTCATCTTTAAAAAGAAAAAGAAAAAAAAGTCACTGAGAGCTCCCTTCCCCTTTCTGCCATGTTTGGACACAGTGAGAAGACAACCATGTCTGAACCAGGAAGCTGGCCCTCACCAGACACCAAGTCTACTGGTGCCTTGATCTTGGACTTCCCAGTCTCCAGAAATAAATTTCAGTTGTTCATAAATTACATCTATGGTATTTTATTATAGCTGCCCAAACAAACTAAGACAGAACTTAAAAAAGGAATTACACTTCTTATTTTGTATGTGTTTTCAGAAATAAAACATGACCTAGAGTCTTACATCCTGTGGAAATCCACGCTAAGGAGATACAGAATCCTCTCTTGATTTTATCAGCTGTTATGCAACTGCAGTTTATTTTGAAACAAACTGGCCCAACAGAGCACTCAGGCACATAAGCTGAAAGTAACAACTCATGGTTCGAGAGTTTTCTTTAATTCATGGAGAGTTCATGTTTAATTCATGGTTATTCAAGCCCAAGGTAACTGCATTCTCACTGCTTGTTGAAAGAACAGCCTTGGGAGATTTTTTTCCAAGGACATTGCTTTGGAAAGAAAATAGGATGCTTTTTCTTGATTCTTAAGAACCGCACATGCTGACAACGGGTGGACATGGTCAGCGGGTCGCTACTTCTCACCATTCTTCATTTTTGTTATTCAGTCTCCTGACAGCACCCCAAATCCTGTTTACTGACTGCAGCGGTCAGATCTGAAGCATCCTCACCCGCAGCAAAATGAGGCAGTCTGTCAATGTGGTGACGGACCATCGCCATCTGGTGGCGATGGAGTGACTGCGACACTTAGTGGGCGGGGAAGGAGGGTAGAAGCGAGAGAAGAGTTACTAAGAATGTACCAGGCATGATGCTAGATGCTTCACAAGATCATTGCACTTTTATCCTCACACACACAAATGTGAGGATGCCGTCACTGCCTCTGTCTCAGAGAGGAGGAGATTATTGCTCCAAGGGCTTCATTAATACGTAGCTCGCCCAAGGACAGAGCTGGTGATACATCCAGCGTACAGTGGAGGCAGGTCTCTCCCATGCCAAAGCTTTCCTTCTCTCTTCGATGCCATTGTTCCCACCAGCTCTGGAGATTTGACATTCTAGAAATATGCTAAAAACGTAGAACAAGGATGCTGATTTTGAGATGGCAATAGGGTGGATGAGGAATGGATGAAATATAATAATTGGAAAGAAACACAGTTTTGAGTTCCCACCATGTCCCAAATCCTATGCTGGTGGCTTTTTGTTTACCGCCTGCTAATCTTCAGGCAAAGGAGAGGAGTAGAGAAGCCCTAAGGAAGTAACCCTAAGGGGAAAGCACATGGGAAGCCCTGACGTACATGAGGTACAGCTGCATTTGGCTTAGTTCAGGAAGAGCTTACCAATGAAGCCCTTCAATGAAGATGATGAAGAAGGAAGTCAAATTCAGTGTTCTGGGGTCACAACTATCTCCTCAAATACCTGGGGAGGTGTGGGTGGATGTGTAGTGCACATGGATGGCTGCACAGTGGGTGAGCTCTGGCACTCTTACTGAAATTAAAATGTCAACGCTGAGAAAGGCCTTTGCAACAAGTCCAATCCCCTTGTCTTACTGACAAGAGGGCTGGGCCCAGCGAGTTGGCCAAGGGGTGTGGCTGAGGTCACATGGCTCCTGGGGGTCATGTAGCTCCCTGGTGAGTTTCTGAGTCGGAGGATCCAGGTGACCTGAGTGGGAGCTGGGGTGTGTGTAAAGATCACCTACTGATCTTGGCTAATTAATGGCAGAGCTCAGGTTTCTTGGCCACTCTCGGGGCCATGCCAGGGCTCTGCCACCTTGGGGTGGGTGGGCCTCATTCTGGATCAGAGGATTGGGACTTTGACAGCTGATGATAATCATTTTGGGACACTAGTCACGCCTGTTCACCAATTACTCATTTAGCCGTATTTATAAGGACAGTGGACTAAAGAAGCAAATCCAAAGGCTCAGGGGTGAGCGATTGGCCAGGCAGAGAGAGTCTAACGAAAGGCACCAGGCTACTTGTTTGGTATCTTACGGTTTTGAAGAGCTATTAAATAAGCAAATTAGCAAAAATGTAGTCACTCTAAGTTTCTTCTTTCATCATTCAACAATATTCTGATCTACGCATTGTGTATTTGGAGTGGGCTGTTTTCTGTGTGGGGACTGCCATGGTCTCACAGTGAATGCCAGCCTGTGGCACAAGAGGGCCGTGAATTCTTTGGAACTGGATACAGGGAGTGAGGAAGGCTAATCTTGGCAATTTATGATTTTTCCCCCTTTTTTTTTGTTTTGAGATGGAGTCTCTCTCTGTTGCCCAGGCAGCAATTTATGAATTTTAAAAAGATTGATCATGAATATGTCAGTTGAATTATATGGAATGGTTGTCTACTTGTACTCAAGCATTGCCAATTTGTCACCTAGGGCATTACTTTTCAAAAAAGTGTATCTCGATTAAGATAAGTTCAAAATATGAAAACCAATTACACATCATCAAATTTCTCTGACTAGCAAACTTCTCTCACGCTTTAAAAATATGGTTTGGCATATTATTGGCATTTAACTCTTGGGGATCATTGCCTCTGTAATCCGTGGGGCACACATACTTGTGAACAAATAGATGAGACGTACTTACCTCTTTGTGGTCTCCATCTTGGAGGGGTGTGGCAGGCAGGAGAGAACCAGGGACTGGAAGCTTTTCCAGTGCATTATTCCAGGAATAATGTCCTATAAGGAAAGTCAGCACACGGATGCTACATGGGAAGCAACTGTTTGGTGAGGTAAAGTTTCGGAAGGACTTTTGTTTTACTCAACTCTTTTTCAGTCTTAAAAGGCTAAGCAGCAAAATCTGTAATTTCATTCAGTTTGGATTTTTCTGAAGCAAAAAGGCAATTGCTTCAGCAAAGCACATTAAACAATGCAACACAGAATTAGAGGCAAAGGAGAGGTTTGCTTCCCTTGCTTCATTAGGCACTTGTACAAGCAACATGTCCTCGGAATGGAGGGCAGCTGCGGCCTTAGAATCTGTTTTGTTTGTTGTGAATGTGATGCTAATGCAACACTCAGAGAGGATGGCAGTTCATCCAGCGGCACTCCAGGCGGGAGAGCTGCACATGAGCGTGGGAGGAGAGCGCTGCAAGGAGACCCCCGCTGGGCTGAGTGCAGGGTGCATGATAGAGACAGAAGGGAATCTGATTGGAGAGCCAGGCAGGTCACAGGGGCACTGTGGGCCAAGCTAATGAGCTTGGAGCTGCTCCTGCAGGCAGTGGGGCCCACGGAAGGCTTTTGAGGAGGAATTGACAGGATCAACTCGTGCCTAAGGAAGATTTCTCCCAAGGGAAGGCGGACTGCAGCAGCAGTGGGCCACAGGCTAGACTAGAGGGAGGTCTGCAAATCTGTTTGCTGTGTCAGTGGCACACTGGTGGCCCCCCGGGGTGGTGAGATGAGGGGAATGTGGGAGGAGGGAAAGAATCTCATAGGTAACTGTACAAAGTCCATAAAACAGAAAGGCAAGTAGGTGACACAGGAAGAGGAGGCAGTTGAGGGTGTGGCTGGTAGAAGTGGGGAGAGAGATCATAATCTGAGTTAAGGGTTGATTGAGTTTGAAGGGCCTGAGGATAGCCCTTAAGGGGTGTCGGGGGATATTCAGGTCAGGGTGGTTCCCTGTGGGGGAAGTGATTCCTTGGGGCCACTTTTTTGCATGTGTCACACACCACCTTGTCCATTCTGGTTTCTACACTTGGGGCCAAAGAGAGAGGAGGTCAGACCAAGGGTTTGCGCATACTGTATGGCCATTTTTACATGATTGAAATACAACACATGAACGTTAGGTACAGCCTTCCAAAGGAATGTTGACAAAGGGCAGGAAGCAGCCCGAGAGGCAGGTGTGGTCAGGACAAGGCGGTGCAGGGTCTCCACCTGTACCCCTTTAGGGTTGGCGGTATGGGGGCGGTGTTACCATTCTTGCTCTGCAGCTGTGGCGGCAAACCTTCTTTGTCTCAATTCCAGCTGTGACCCTGTCCTCGTCCCCTGCCCCTCCCTGCAGCCCAGGGCCACTCTGCCAGTGAGCCTGGTGACGACATTACCGTGTGATGGAGAAACTGCTTTTGGGTGACAGGAATGCTGGACCCGTGGTGGGACTCTTTGGTGATTTTGTACTTCGGGTGAGAGCAGAGATGGTAATCTATCGATGTTTCTGCGTAGGTCAGAGGATGCATTACAGCAAATAATCCTGGGTTGGGATTCTGCCAAAGACAGGGAAAAAATATTCTTTTTTGTTTATCAGTTTCTTTATTTTTATTTTTTTATTTTTTATTTTATTTTTTTATTATCATTATACTTTAAGTTCTAGGATACATGTGCATAACGTGCAGGTTTGTTACATATGTATACTTGTGCCATGCTGGTGTGCTGCACCCATCAACTCGTCCTTTACATCAGGTATAACTCCCAGTGCAATCCCTCCCCCCGCCCCCCTCCCCATGATAGGCCTCAGTGTGTGATGTTCCCCTTCCCGAGTCCAAGTGATCTCATTGTTCAGTTCCCGCCTATGAGTGAGAACATGTGGTGTTTGGTTTTCTGTTCTCGCGATAGTTTGCTGAGAATGATGGTTTCCAGCTGCATCCATGTCCCTACAAAGGACACAAACTCATCCTTTTTTATGGCTGCATAGTATTCCATGGTGTATATGTGCCACATTTTCTTAATCCAATCTGTCACTGATGGACATTGGGGTTGATTCCAAGTCTTTGCTATTGTGAATAGTGCCGCAATGAACATACGTGTGCATGTGTCTTTATAGCAGCATGATTTATAATCCTTTGGGTATATACCCAGTAATGGGATGGCTGGGTCATATGGTACTTCTAGTTCTAGATCCTTGAGGAATCGCCACACTGTTTTCCATAATGGTTGAACTAGTTTACAATCCCACCAACAGTGTAAAAGTATTCCTATTTCTCCACATCCTCTCCAGCACCTGTTGTTTCCTGACTTTTTAATGATCGCCATTCTAACTGGTGTTAGATGGTATCTCATTGTGGTTTTGATTTGCATTTCTCTGATGGCCAGTGATGATGAGCATTAAGCCAGGGATAGGACAGGCATCAGCTAATGCTGTCTGTGGCTCCCACTAGCACT
The DNA here is from genome assembly GCF_047675955.1 of Chlorocebus sabaeus. Classification (NCBI taxonomy): domain Eukaryota; kingdom Metazoa; phylum Chordata; class Mammalia; order Primates; family Cercopithecidae; genus Chlorocebus; species Chlorocebus sabaeus. The sequence goes on from NC_132913.1 coordinate 11,926,891, forward strand.
AGCACTCTGTGACTCCACGTCAGCTTCTCTGGAAAAGAAGCAGGAGAGCAGAGGTGTCTTCAAGCCAGCAGCGTTTAAAAAATCATAGTCATTCATAAATGTCACTTTTATGGCTTAAGAGCTTCATTACATACCATATGGGTTTACTAAACTCACATGAAATCACAGCTTAAAACAGCTTTGAATATTTGTTTCTAATGCTGATGAATTAAGGAGTTATTAAATGAGCAAACTGGTTTAAAAAAGCAAATAAGCTCTGGTTTTGAAAACAAAAATAGGCTTTTAAAAGCTACTTTAAAGAGATGACAAAAAAGAGGATGACATTTGATGTATCAGGAAATGTCAACATTTAACATTGTTTTGGTAATGTGTTTAATTCAGGAAGGCTCCATTTGGAAGTAGTATCTGGTTTTAAGGGAGATCCTGTTTTTTATTAATTTTCCAGCAGAACTAATGGAGGCACAGAGCAATTATATCAAAATACTAAAATACAGAGCCTTTTACTGTTCTCTCAGAGGCTCGTACAACAAGAACCCTATTCTTGTCCCAAACAGCAACATAGCACCCCCGCCAGCTGTTTAATTTCAGATGTTTGATGTTTAAGAACCACTACACTGAGATTCTGTTGTTTGTCTGACTTTTTTAAACAAGTTAAAAAACCCCACAAAACCACTTAGCCTATGGAAACTCAGTCTCACTGCCAAGAAACAAATGTCCCCCCAAACTTAAATGACATGCAGCTAGACCTGAACGCATTCCAGCATCCAGAGGCAAGGTTGGGGAGGGCCCAGCGGTGGTGAGTCAAGAAGGCTGGAAAGGTGGTAAGCGTTAGTGCAGAGGCTGCCGAGCCACTTGAGGGCCAGGATGAGGGCCTGGGGCAAAGGTAGGGAGAGGGCTCTGGACTGAACTCCTGCATATAAAGGAGTGGGGAGGGCAGGGAGGCAATGATGACCACTGAGGGGGTCGGAGATGCCCAAAGTAACGTGGAAAAAAGCATACACCTTGGTAAGCACTTGTGGTTGAGGTGGGATTTAGGGAGGCAGTGTGATGGGGAGTGGGGCTGGGCCCACCCTATGGGGATAGTGTGAGGGTAAAGGTATACAACACCAGGGGAGGGGAAATGCCCTGTGTGGCCTTCAGGAGTGTCTTCTACCCTAGTTGACTGAGGACATGTGAAGCTGCCATGTGGCTGGCTCTCTCTGCCTTCGGCCAAGCATCATGAAAGCAGTCTTTTGGAAATGGCAATGGCACTGTCTCCCGTAGTTGTCATCCTTCAGATCCCCATTGCTACCAGCGTAACTGGTCTGAGTGGTCACCCCATGATGCTTTTAATTTTAATTTTCCTAAACTAACGCATGCATATGGTAGCAACTCACCTTGGCTGCAAGGATTTGGGAGGAAAAGCAGTGGTCTTCCGCTGGCCCTTCCTGTTACCAGGCCCACATCCCAGAGGCTGCTTCTTTCCCGTGTTTCTGGCTTTCGTGACTCTGGTGGTCACCACCCTAGCTCTAAACATCATGCTTATTCTTCCATTTCTTGATTGTCAACCTCCGGCAGTATCTACTGACTCATTACTATGCAAGACAAGGACTTCGCTTATGTACACAAATGCCCCTTCCAAACTTCCCCTTTCCTGTTTTGAAGGTTACCTTATTCTGCTGTTGGTCACCATTGTGACTTGAAATGATACACACATACCCCTATTTATTGTTCATCATCTTTAGTTGAGTATTTCAACTCCCCTTCAGGTGAAATGAAAACATCATTCTTCTGCTTTCCTGTACCTTATTTTCTTGCTTTCACAATTTTCCTTTGATATTGTTGAGATCCTTAACATTTGCCTTCCAGAACTACAGCCAGACCCTCATGCTTTGCTCACAGGCTGTCTCTAAAAGTTGAAAACTAATAAGTAGTATTTACTTTCTCTCAACTATGTAAATATGTTTCTCTGCCAGGCCAAGTTGAGGCTTGGATTACGGGTTTGGCTTATTTACTTATTTATATTTTGACTAAAGGTTCAATATCATGACCTGTGGGCCACCATTAAAGAAGAGTTCTGATATCACGGCCAAATGTATTAGATTTTTAGATTTTCCATCAGCTCTTAAAAATCATGTCAAATTTTAGTTTGGTTTCCTATTTGGAGCACATACTGATATTCAGTTGATTTCCCCCCTTGTAGATTATAATTGCTTCTTCTTTTCTTGATGTGCCTTTATACAATCCTTGAGTGTTCCAGACTCTCAATTGCACTGTTAGTGCTTGGAGCCTACTCCTTCCTAGACACCTCTTTCTCAGAGCCCTTTACCCTCCCTCCTCCAGGCTGAATGCCCAGAGATCAGCCCAAGACTTCACTATAATGCTTCACCAGTTGTAACCACTACAGTGTTTCCTTTCTTTCCTTAGGGTGTCCTAATTCTTTTACTGCTGTACTGATATATAGTTGATGTACAATAAATGACACATATTTAAATTACATAGTTTGATATGTTTTAACACTTGTTACACCTGCAAAACCATTGCCGTCATAAACATAATGAACATTTCCATCACCCCCAAGAGTTATTTCATGCCCTTCATCATTCCCGCATCCTCACTTCCTGCCCCTCCACACCTATGCACCCAACCCATCCACAGGCAGCCACCAATCTTTCTGTCTCTGTAGATCACTTTAGATATTCTAGACTTTTATCTAAATTGAACAAAACAGCACGTAATCTTTTTTGTCTGATTTCTTTTACCCAAGATAATTACTTTGAGAATCATCCACATTTTTATATACATGAAGAGCTCATTCATTTCTATTACTGAAGAGTATTCAACTGTATGGTTATGCCACAATTTGTTTATCTGCTAACCTGCTAATGGACACTTATTTTCCAGTTTGGGGAGCACATAAATCTGCTATGAATATTCTTGCAAAAGTTTAATGCTTCCATTTATCTTGGGTGAATAGCTAGGAATGGAATGGTTGGACATATGGTGAGTGTATGTTAACTACTAACTTTGTAAGAAACTGCCAAACAGTTTTCCAAAGTACTTGTACCATTTTACATTCCCACCAGCAGTTTTTCAAATTGTAGGTGTTCTAACAGAGAGAGCTCATTGCCGTTTTAATTTGCGTTGTTAATGATGCATTATTCTGTGCATCTTTTTGTGTGCGTATTTGCCATCTGTATATCTTCTTTGGTGAAGAATCTGTTCAAATCTTTTGCCCATTTAAAAATTGGATTGTTTGCTTTCTTATTATTGAGTTCTGATAATTTTTTTAAAAATTATTTATTGTATTGTGGTAACAACACTTAGCATGAGAACTACCCTTTTAACAAATTTTTAAATGTGCATTATTGGCTCTAAGTGTGATGTTGTACTGCAGATTGTGAGAGCGGATTTATCTTTCTTGACTGCAACTTTATGCTGTTGCCTGGTAACTCCCCATTTTCCCCTCTCTCAGCCTCTGATAACCACCATTCACTCTTTGATTCTGTCAATCTGGCTATTATCAATATCTCATATTTGTCTTTCTGTGACTGACTTATTTAGCTTAGCATAATGTCCTCAAGGTTTATCAATGCTGTTGTGTATTACAGAATTTCCTTCTTTTTTAAAGGTTGAATAGTATTCCACTGTCTGAATATGCCACGTTTTTTATTCCAATCATCTGTTGATAGATTTGTAGATTGTTTTCATATCTTAGCTATTGTGAATAGTGCTGCAATGAACACAGGAGTGTTAGTATCTCTTTGATATCCTGATTTCTTTCTCTCTATTTTTTGAAACAGGGTCTTGTTCTGTCACCCAGGCTGGAGTGCAGTGGCACCATCATGGCTTACTGCAACCTTGACCTCCTGGGCTCCAACAATCCTCTCACCTCAGCCTCCCAAATAGCTGGGACTACAGGCTTCTGCCATCACGCCTGGCTAATTTTTTTGTAGAAATAGGGTCTTGTTATGTTGCCTAGGCTGGTCTCAAACTCCTGGGCTCAAGTGATCCTCCTGCCTTATCCTCCAAAGTGTTGAGAGTACAGGCATGAACCACCATGCCTAGCCCTGATTTTAATACTTCTGGAAACATATCCAGAAGTGGGATTGTTGGCTCACATTATTATTATTACTGTTATTATTATTTGAGACAGGGTCTCACTCTGTTGCCCAGGCAGGAGTGCAGTGGTGAAATCACAGTTCACTGCAGGCTTGAACTCCTGGACTCAAGGGGTCCTCCTGCCTCAGCCTCCCAAGTAGCTAGGACTATAGGCATGTGCCACCACACCCAGCTGATTGCTGGATCATATGGCAGTTCTATATTTAAGTTTTTGAGGAACCTCCATACTATTTTCCACAGTGGATGTACCATTTTGGATTTCTACCAACAGTGTGTAAGGATTCCAATTTCTCTACATCTTCCTTAACATTTACTGTGTTTTATTTTTTTTGGTAATAGCCTTCTTAACAGATGTTAGGTAATATCTCATTATGGTTTTGATTTTTTTTCTGATGATTAGTGGTGAGCAGTTTTTTCATATAGCTGTTGGCCATTTATAAGTCTTCTTTGGAGAAATGTCTATTCAAGTTTTAACCCACTATTTAAATTGAGTTATTAGTTTTTTGTTTTCTTTTTTTTTTTTTTTGAGATGGAGTCTCACTCTGTCACCCAGGCTGGAGTGCAGTGGCGTGATTTCAGCTCACTGCAAGCTCCACCTCCAGGATTCACAGCATTCTCCTGCCTCAGCCTCCCAAGTAGCTGGGACTATAGGCGCCCGCCACCATGCCCGGTTAATTTTTGTATTTTTAGGAGAGACGGGGTTTCACCGTGTTAGCCAGGATGGTCTCAATCTCCTAACCTTGTGATCCACCCGCCTCGGCCTCCCAGAGTGCTGGGATTACAGGCGTTGAGTCACTGCACCCGGCCAGTTTTTTTTTTTTTTTTTTTTTTTTTTTAAACTATTGAGTTGTAGAAGTTTCTTATATATTTTGGGTATTAACGCCTTATCAAATATATAGTTTGCTGACTATATATTTATTCTGTAGGTCACTTTTTCATTCTGTTGACTGTTTCCTTTGTGAATTTTGACAGTTCTTTATATATTCTGGATACAAGTTCTTATCAGATATGTGATTTCCAAATATTTTCTCCAAGTCTGTGATTTATATTTTTATTTTCTTAACATTAACAGAAATTCTTAATTTGGACAAAGTCCAATTAATCCATTTTTTTTCCATTTATGGATTGTGTTTTTTTTGGTGTTTTATCTAAGAAATCTTTGTCTAATTGGAAGATCACAAAGATTTTCTATGTGTTTTCTAGTAGTTTTACAGTTTCAGGTTTTCTATTCAGGTCTATGATCCATGTTGTATTAATTTACGTAGATGGTGTGAGATACTAATTGAAATTCTTGTTTTTATTTTTGGTAAATAGATATCCAAATGTTCTAGCACAATTTGTTGAAAGGTTATCTTTTCTCTGATGAATTATCTCTGATCTTTGTCAAAAATCAATTGATGATAATGTATGAATGAATATATTTCTGGATCCTCTATTCTGTTCCATTAATCTGTTTATTTCTCCATTTATTTAGGTTTTCTTTGAATTCTCTCAGTAATGTTTTATAATTTTCAGTGTACTGATCTTATACATGTTTGTCATATTTATCTCTAATTATTTCACATGTTTTGATACTATTGTTAAATGATATGGCTTTTGAAACTTAAGTTTCATAATGTTTATTGCTAGTATACAGAAATATGATTGATTGTTATATGGTGATTCTACATCCTGCAATCTTGTTAAATTCCCTTATTAGTTTAAGTAGTTTTTTGTAGATTTCATTGTATTTTCTTGATAGACAATCATTTTTTTTTTTTTGTAAATAAAGATGGGTTTATATCTTCTTTTCAAATCTGGCTGCCTTTTATTTATTTTTCTTGTCTTGTTACATTGGCTACACTTATAATCCTGAATAGAATTAGTGAGAGCAGACTTCCTTGCCTTACTCTTGATCTTAGGAGGAAGGCATTCAGTCATTTACCATTCAGTTTGATGTTGGCTCTAGGTTTTAAATAGATGACCATTATTTGGTTGAGAAAGTTCCCTTCTATCCTGCACTTGCTGATAGTGTTCATCAGGAATGGATGTTAGATAATTTTTCTGTTACTATTGAGATGTTTTTCCTTTTTAGAGTGTTACATGTAAACTACAGTGAGTTTCTAAAGTTAAATTAATCTTGTATTCCTGATTCAAGCCCCTATTTGGTTAGGATACACTATCCATTTTATAAAGCAATTAACTTGATTTATTAAAATTTTGTTAAAAATATTTTCATCTATGTTCATGAAGGATATTGATCTTTTCTTTTTTTTCCTGTAATGTCTCTGTCTGGCTTTGGTATCAGAGTAACACTAGCCTCTAGAATGATTTGGGAATTAGTCTCTTCTCTTCCATCTTCTGGAAGAGTTTCTGTAGATTTTGTATTATTCCTTCCTTAAATATTTGGCAGAATTCCATAGTGAAGGCATCTGGGCCTGGAGGTTTCTTTGTGGGAAAGTTTTCAACCAAAAATTCAATTTCTTTAACAGATATAAAGCTACTTTGCCGAGCGCGGTGGCTCACGCCTGTAATCCCAGCACTTTGGGAGGCCGAGGCGGGCGGATCACGAGGTCAGGAGATCAAGACCATCCTGGCCAACATGGTGAAACCCCGTCTCTACTAAAAATACAGAAAATTAGCCAGGCGAGGTGGTGGACACCTGTAGTCCCAGCTGCTCGGGAGGCTGAGGCAGGAGGATGGTGTGAACCTGGGAGGCGGTGCTTGCCGAGATTACATCACAGTACTCCAGCCTGGGGGACAGAGTGAGACTCATCTCAAAAAAGAAAAAAAAAAAGCTATTTTGGCTATTTATCTCCTCTTAAATAAGATTTTACAGTTTGTACCTTTAAATGAATTTGCACATTTAACTTAAGTCATCAAATTTACTGGCATCAAGTTTTTAATAATATTAACTTCTTATCTTTTTAAAATCTGTAGAATATGTAGTGATGTCACCTTTCTCATTCCTGACATTGGTAATTTGTGCCTTTTGCCTTTTTTCCTGATCAGTCAGGTTACAGGTTTATCAATTTTATTGATCTTCTCAAAGAACCAGTTTTTCTCTATTGTTTTTCTGCTTTCTATTTCATTTTATTTTCTTTTGAGATGGAGTCTTGCTCTGTTGCCCAGGCTGGAGTGCAGTGGCGTGATCTCAACTCACTGCAACTTCCTCCTCCTGGGTTCAAGCAATTCTCCTGCCTCAGCCTCCTGAGTAGCTGGGATTAGAGGCAGGGGCTACCACGTTTGGCTAATTTCTTTGTACTTTTAGTAGAGACAGGGTTTCGCCATGTTGGCCCGGCTGGTCTCAAACTCCTGACCTCAAGTGATCTGCTGGCTTGGCCTCCTAAAGTGTTGGGATTATAGGCATGAGTCACTGTGCCCGGCCTATTTCATTAATTGTCAATTTGACCTTTATTATTTCTTTTTTCTGCTTAGTTTGGTTTCATCTGCCCTCCTTTTTCTAGTTTCTTAAAGGGGTAGCTTAGGACATTAACTTGAAACTTTTCTTCTTTTCTAACGTAGGTGTGTAGTGCTATAAATTTCCCACAGATTTTTTGTTTGTTTTCATTTTCATTCACTTAAAAATACTTTCTAATTTCTTTTTTAATTTCTTCTTTGGCCTATATTTACATATTATAGATATTTAGAAAAGATCATAAAATTATTTTCATTAAAAATGAAGGAATTGCTAAAAGATGGAATCATTGATATTCTCCAAAAAACAAAGGCTGGCAAACAATTTTAAAGGTCAGATATTGTTTAACACTTGAAATTCCAAAGGGAAAAAATATTCCCAAAGAATGCTCTTTTTCCTATAGAGTAATTGCTGAAATAAAGGAACACAGAAAACAAGGCTTCTGCCAGTTGCCACTTACAAAAATATACAGAGGATCATAATCCAGAGACGTGGCTAAGGCCTCAGGTGGTTTCATGCTCAAGATTGATGTCTTGCCAGAGAGCTGAGTTGTGGAGTCTTGTTTCGGAAGGGCTACGATGGTGGTGACTTCATCCTAACAAGGACCAAGGGCAGCACGTTAGTTTTGATGCCAGGATAGGAGGGTAAAGATGAGAGAGATTCTGGAAGGTGGGGGTGTGTTACCTCAGCTCCTTGCTTTAGGGCTCGGGCAAGCTTTTGAGGTCTGTAACTTGTTGAAGACTTGTGGACAGAGAATGGCTGATATCTCTTAATTTTGTACAGTTGAGGAACCTGAAGGTGAAAGAAGACTGAAAATCCTTAAAAACCTCTTACCATTTGCTGGGATTTACTTCTCAACAACACCCTTTCTGAGCTTCCTGGTGGTAAAAGTAAGACAAGAACCACGTTGCAGTCATCGGATTGTGGCTATTGTTAGTTTGGACCAGTCTGGACAGACTTTAGTGAAAGTCCTGAGCCCTTCTCTGGGTTTCGGCACACATGAGTGTTCATGATTATTCAACCATACTACATGGCTTAAGTGTAGAAGGACACCAAAATATTTTCATTTTCAAAAACAGAAGTGGTCATGTGTCTCAAGAAAGGCTGACTAATTTTTTCTCACTTATCTTGTATTTTTTCTTGAAGTTTCTAATATATATAGTTCAGATAGCTTCGTATATGCATGATATAGGTATATCCACAGAGTAGAAATCCTGGTTTGCATAAGCCACACTATGAGAAAAGAATCTGGTGTACCTCCCGTATGTCATCCAATAGAAGCAGAGTGTGCCACACACTGTAATCTGCCATAAAGCAAAACTATATAAAACACTGCAATTCAAATTCAAGAATATCTTGTTTACTTAATAAGAAACTCAATTAATTAATTCTATGTGACAGGTCTGACCTGCAGATTGAAGAAGGAATAACTCTGCTTGATTTGAACTTCTGAAGACTTAATTGGGACCAGTCCAAGGCCATCAGGAGCCTAAAATGTAAAGGAAAAAAAAAAAAAGAACAGAGAATCACCACTGAGCAAGAGTGGCTATGCTTCTGTTTCCATTATATTTTGAAACATTAATGACCAGTTCTACTCTCAGAGCAACTACACCTGCAACCACAGTTGCCACTTGATCTATAGGGCAGGAAGGCAGCCCTGATCACCCCTTCCTCCATGTCTCCTAGTGGATGTGAGTCTCTTTTATTTTCTGCGGTTGTGGAGGCTGCAATGTGTCACTCAGAAACTTCTTCAGGTTTGAAGGACTCAGCCCCCAGCTGCCAGGAGTGTAGGGATAGAAACATCTCTTGGGGGCAGGGGAGCCCTCTTCAGGGGCTGCCTCATCTGAAGGGCACTGCCTCCGTCAGGGTCAAGCGCTCCTCCCAGGCAGCTCACCTCCATGGCGGGTTGAAGCCATGGGAAACATGCTGCGTCCTCTCACCCTGTGCCAGCCTCAGAGTTCTCACAGGCCCACCTAAGGCCTTTGTTGAGGTGGACCCCGGTCCTACTTCTCTCTCCACCCAATCCTGTCCCCTCTGCCTGCCTTCCACAGGTGCGAACCCCTGAAGCACTACCTAATACACTTCCTGCATGCTAGTCTGTCTCAGACACCCCGAGGATCTGGACAGTGCCTGAATATGACGGGCACTCAAAAAACAGCATACATCTCCTAATCTAATACGCCATCACTAAACTAATATGATGAAACGTTAATATGCCACAATGATACCATTTCCCAATTTCTAGATGCTAAATGTAAGAAAAAGGCATCTTAGAATTGATGAAATATAGTATTTATGAAATAAATTAATAGTTTTTTTTTTTTATAGACAGGAATGCTGAGCGCTCTATTTTTCAACAACGCTGAGCAGCAGGGAAGTCTTTGTAGCACTAAAAGATCAAATGAAACATGTCAGTTTCAAACTATTCAAAAATAATGAGGGGGGCTCCACTGCACAGTGACGATCTCTTTCCACCCCATCAACCTCTTCACCCCATTAATTATCGAGTGTCAGACATTTATTGTTGCTTGAAAATCACAGGATTTTTATCTCTTAGGAACTAATTATTCTGCTCTTTTAAGTCATACAATTATCAAAAGCAGAAAACGTATGGAATTTCTAAGTTCAGTCCCGTAATTCTTGAGTAGATTACCTGCAATGCTTAACGAATATTTTAGCATGTGAATGATGTTTATTCTTTGAAATTAACAAAATATTTTGCACATGCACTTGCAATATTGATTTAAGTATACTTTTTATTACTAACGACGTGAACGCGAGCAACATTTTATTACTGGCTATGTGAATGTGTGCTTCAGTTTCCTCATTTGAAAAATGGTAAACCTATCATGTAGATTTGTTGAAGATTAAATGAGGTGATATACTGGAAGGACTTAAGACACTGCCTGAAGTATAGTAAATACAACATAAGGGTTAACTCTTACTTTTCTAATAATGCACCATTGTGCCCATAAGGGAAGAAGGATGAGCCATTACACCTCCTGCTACCCCAAGAGAGAAAGATACACACACACACACACAAATGCACACGCACACTCTAGAGAGAGAGAGAGAGAGAAGTGGATTGTGAGTCTGATGGGTTAGATTGTCAGTTTCTGGGACCACATTCCCTTCTTATGAGGTCAGGCCCAGACTTGAGGGCTACCCTTCCCTGGCTTCTACAATTTGCCCAGGCAGCAGAAGGGCCCGGCTGAGCAGAGCCTGCCTCCCTGGGCCAGGTGGGGCCCTCTGGGTTCCTCTCTCTACCCTTCTGCACTCAGGCCCAGTTCTAGGACAGTTGGGCAGGGGTCAGTGCTCATGCTGCATTTCAGGCTGGGAAGGACCAGCCCAGGTTACCAGGGAGCTCTGTGCAGGTGTATCAGGAGCAAGGCAGATGGCAGGAGATGATCCCTGGTTTTCCACTGGTAATACTCTCCTGGTCTTCCTTTGGAGCCTCTGGGAGGAGGTGAAGGGACTAAGACGGAAGGGCTTGCCTTGTATCTGCCCCGCACGATCATGATCATGTCCAGTCCCCGCCACCAAGTCTGACAGCACCTACCAACTCGTTAGAGTCCTGGGACGAGCTGCAGTCTGGGAAAGCGAAGGGCAGCACCTCATTGGGCGACACAGAGAATCGGCTGGTATAATCATCCTGACTGCTCCGCTTCAGGAAGAATTTGAAGAAATTTGCCTCTATGAGTGATAAAAAACAGCACTTTTAGGGGGTACTAAAGGTATTTTCATGGGAAACCACCACATATATTTGCATATTTTCCATATACCAATGAGTGGGTGTGTGCGTGTTTTTATATATATATATATATATTTCCACTTTTAGTGTCCCATTGGTTCCTTACCTCAACCTCCTTTCCGGTTAAAAAATTTTCTCTTTATTTCCAGAAAATTATAATTCATAATTAAAATATCTCTGATGAATTAAGGAAAGAAAAAGATTAAAGAAGTAAATGAAGACATTTTCTATACATCCCCACAGAATTCACAAGTAAATTTTATAATTTTTCAGAAAAAAGAGTTTCTTTATTAATAAACTTCAACACCAGAGATAAAAAATAATATAGGAGGAAGAAAGAGAATCATTAAAATGTTATACAATGTTTTGAAAAACAAAATACACATTTGGGTCTCAGTGGAGTGGCAGATGGGAGTGTGGTTGTGCCTAGGGAGGACGGGGAAGCCTGAGCCAGGCTCAGAGGCTCAGGCCGGGAAGGGAGGAAGAGTCTGGAAAGATCCGGGCCTGCTTGTGGGCTGGCATACAAACTGGATTGGGAATATATGTATTGGGAGAATATGGTGATATGGTGTTAGGGCTCCCAGAAGCTACTGAGAGTGGGCCTCCAACAGTCCCAGCCAAGCTGGGCATCAGAGGATTGGAATTTCTTTCTTTTTTTGTTTTTTTTTAGAGACAGGGTCCTGCTCTATCACCTGGGCTTGAGTGCAGTGGTGCGATCACAGCTTACCATAACCTTGAGCTCCTGGGCTTAGCTTATCCTCCCACCTCAGCTTCCTGAGTAGCTGGGACTACAGGCATATGCCACCAGTCCTGGATAATTTTTAATTATCCAGGGGTCTCAGTATGTTGCCCAGGCTTGTCTTGAACTCCTGGGCTCAAGTGATCCTCCCACCTTGGACTCTCAAAGAGTTGGGATTACAGGCATGAGCTACAGTGGCCACGGTGGCCAGGATGGAAATTTCCTTAACTTAAGGAAAGATAATACAAGATTAAAAGGCTTAATGTGCAAATGGTAGGTTGAGAAAATACCAAATTCAGCCAGTCAGTCAGCAAGTATAAATGATGACCACCCTAGTCTCTGGAGACAAGAGGAAGCAGAGGGCACAAAACAGGAGGTCGAGCCACAGCCACACTTCACAGACATTACAACTTGGTTTGGGATTGGGTGACCTTGTTCATTACCAAGTGGGTAGGAATTTCAGCCAAACCTGGCATGGAGATCCACTTTATATCATGAGATAGGCTGAATAATGGCACTTAGAGGTGTCCACATCCTATTCCCAGGGGCCTGTGAATGTGTTATCTTCCATGATAAAAGGCACTCTGCAGATGGGGCTCTGTGACGGGGGATTATTCTGCACTAGACAGGTAGGCCTTATGTAATCAGAGTCTCCATAGGAAGGAAACGGGGGAGTCAGACTCACACAAGGAGATGTGAGGACAGAAGCAAGAGGTTAGGGTCATGTGGGGAAGGGGCCATGAGCCAAGGAATACAGGTGGACTCCAGGAGCTGGAAAAGGCAAGGACTTGCAAGCCCCCGGGGGGACTGCAGCCCTATCAACACCTTGGTTTTAGACTTCTAACCTCCAGAACTGTGAGATGATAAATTTGCCTTGTTTTAAGGCTTTAAGTTTAAAAGGCTTAATGTGTAAGTGCTGGGTTGAGAAAATACCAGATTCAGCCAGTCAGTCAGCAAGTATAAATGATGACTACCCTAGTCTCTGGTGACAAGAGGAAGCAGAGGGCACAAGCGATTCGTTACAGCAGGGATAGGAAACTAATATGTGTGACTGGTGAAAATTTTTTATTTGCATAGGGCTAACTTCATTCCAAGGAAAGTTCACGCTCAGAGGCATGATCAGTCTTGGCATCTCTGTGCTTTGCAGCCATACTTCACCTTGTGCCATCGATTGTTTTGCTTGGCCGATCTTTCTCAGTACACTCTCTTTGTCCATTTCACGAACAGCACTCAGCATATTGAATAATCGTCCCTGAATCATGACCTGAAATTGGAGTGGATCATGATTTCAAATTATTAATCAACATATGCTCATTTTGGCATTCAACCTAATTCACTTTCCCCAATCACACTAAGGGCTGAGACTGCCACTGTAAGTCAGAGTTCACAGGGAGTGAGTGTGGCATGTTACTCTCCCTAGACTGCAGTCACAGAGACTTCAAAGTCTGGGCAATACTGAATTGCCTGAATACAAAAAAGACCAAGTTGTCATCTGGACTTGTCTCACCCAATTTATGAGCCTTGATTTTCTCATATTTCCAGTGTGGAAAGAATGACTAGTTCTTTGTTGTTTCTTCTGGATATATCTGAATAGTAACGCTACCACTGTGCTATTTTCAGAGTTGAAGGACAAATGGCACAGGTGATTCTGCAGCAATAGCACTGTAGGTGACGGGCAATGGTAACTGCATACCAATGAGCTTTGCCTTCAGAGCAGATGCTACTTCAGGTGAGTGGTACCTGAGCCCAGAGCTGTGGCTGAGGGGATTGTTCATTCTATAATTTACACCACTTTCCATTCTGTAAGCAGCTCTTTTTATTGTTGTTTTTTTAAAAAATATATACTGTAAGTTCTGGGATACATGTGCAGAACATGCAGGTTTGTTACATAAATATACATGGCCATGGTAGTTTGCTACACCCATCAACCCACCATCTATACTAGGTATTTCTCCTAATGATATCCTGCCCCTAGTCTCCCACCCTCCAACAGGTCCTGGTGTGTGATATTCCCCCTCCCTGTGTCCATGTGTTCTCATTGTTCAACTCCCACTTATGAGGGAGAACATGTGGTGTTCAGTTTTCTGTTCTTGTGATAGTTTGCTGAGAATGATGTCTTCCAGCTTCATCCATGTCCCTGCAAAGGACATGAACTCATCCTTTTTTATGACTGCAAAGTATTCCATGGTATATATGTGCCACATTTTCTTTATCCAGTCTGTCACTGATGGACATTTGGGTTGGTTCCAAGTCATTGCTATTGTGAACAGTGCTTCAATAAACTTACATGTGCATGTGTCTTTATAGTAGAATGATTTATAATCCTTTGGGTATATACCCAGTAATGGGATTGCTGAGTCAAATGGTATTTCTGGTTCTAGATCCCTGTCTTCCACAATGGTTGAACTAATTTACACTCCCACCAGCAGTGTAAAAGGATTTCTATTTCTCCACATCCCCTCCAGCATCTGTTGTTTCCTGACTTTTTAATGACCACCATTCTAACTGGCGAGAGATGGTATCTCACTGTGGTTTTGATTTGCATTTCCCTAATGACCACAGATGATGAGCTGTTTCTCATGTTTGTTGGCCACATAAATGTCTTCTTTTGAGAAGTGTCCGTTCATACACTTCACCCATTTTTTGATGGAGTTGTTTGTTTTGTTCTTATAAATTTGTTTGAGTTCCTTGTAGATTCTGGATATTAACCTTTTGTGAGATGGATAGATTGCAAAAATCTTCTCCCATTCTGTAGGTTGTCTGTTCACTCCGATGATAGCTTCTTTTGCTGTGCAGAAGCTCTTTAGTTTAATTAGATCCCATTTGTCAATTTTGTCTTTTGTTGCCATTGCTTTTGGTGTTTTAGTCATGAAGTCTTTGCCCATGCCTAGGTCCTGAATGGTACTGCCTAGGTTTTCTTCTAGGGTTTTTGTGGTTCTAGGTCTTATGTTTAAGTCTTTAATCCATCTTGAATTAATTTTTGTATAAGGTGTTAAGGAAGGGGTCCAGTTTCAGTTTTCTGCATATGGCTAGCCAGTTTTCCCAACATCATTTATTAAACAGAGAATCCTTTCCCCATTGCTTGTTTTTGTCAGGTTTGTCAAAGATCAGATGGTGGTAGATGTGTGGCATAATTTCCGAGGACTCTGTTCTGTTCCATTGGTTTATATATGTGTTTTGGTACCACGCTATTTTGGTTACTGTAGCCTTGTAGTATAGTTTGAAGTCAGGTAGTGTGATGCCTCCAGCTTTGTTCTTTTTGCTTAGGATTGTATTGGCTATACGGGCTCTTTTTTGGTTCCGTATGAAATTTAAAGTAGTTTTTTTCTAATTCTGGGAAGAAAGTCAATGGTAGCTTGATGGAAATAACACTGAATCTATAAATTACTTTGGGCAGTATGGCCATTTTCACAATATTGACTTTTCCTATCCATGAGCATGGAATGTTTTTCCATTTGTTTGTGTCCTCTCTTATTTCCTTGAACAGTGGTTTGTAGTTCTCCTTGAAGAGGTCCTTCACATCCCTTGTAAGTCATATTCCTAGGTATTTTATTCTCTTTGTAGCAATTGTGAATGGGAGTTCACTCGTGATTTGGTTCTGTGTTTGTCTATTATTGGTGTATAGGAATGCTTGTGATTTTTGCACATTGATTTTGTATCCTGAGACTTTGCTGAAGTTGCTTATCAGCTTAAGGAGATTTGGGGCTGAGACAATGGGGTTTTCTAAATATAAAATCATGTCATCTGCAAAGAGACAATTTGACTTCCTCTCTTCCTATTTGAATACCCTTTACTTCTTTCTCTTGCATGATTGCCCTGGCCAGAACTTCCAATGCTATGTTGAATAGGAGTGGTGAGAGAGGGCATCCTTCTCTTGTGCCAGTTTTCAAAGAGAATGCTTCCAGGTTTTGCCCGTTCCGTATGATATTGGCTGTGGGTTTGTGTTGGGAGCAAGTCCCCCAAAATCTGGCCATAAACTGGCCCCAAAACTGGCCATAAACAAAATCTCTGCGGCACTGTGACATGTTCATAATGGCCCTAATGCCCAAGCTTGAAGGTTGTGGTTTTACGGGAATGAGGGCAAGGAACACCTGGCCTGCCCAGAGTGGAAAACCGCTTAAAGGCATTCTTAAGCCACAAACAACAGCATGAGTGATTTATGCCTTAAGGGCATGTTCCTGCTGCAGTTAACTAGCCCAACCTATTCCTTTAATTTGGCCCATCCCTTCATTTCCCATAAGGGATACTTTTAGTTAATTTAATATCTATAGAGACAATGCTAATGACTGGTTTGCTGTTAATAAATATGTGGGTAAATCTCTGTTCGGGGCTTTCAGCTCTGAAGGCTGTGAGACCACTGATTTCCCACTTCACACCTCTATATATCTGTGTGTGTGTCTTTAATTCCTCTAGTGCCACTGGGTTAGAGCCTCCCTGATTGAGCTGGTCTTGGCAGGTTTGTTACAAATAGCTCTTATTATTTTGAGATATGTTCCATCAATATCTAGTTTATTGAGAGTTTTTAGCATGAAGGGGTGCTGAATTTTATCAAAGGCCTTTTCTGCATCTATTAAGATAATCATGTGGTTTTTGTCATTGGTTCTGTTTATGTGATGGATTATGTTTATTGACTTGTGTATGTTGAACCAGCCCTGCATCCCAGGGATGAAGCAGACTCGATCGTGATGGATAACCTTTTTGATGTGCTCCTGGATTCGGCTTGCCAGTATTTTATTGAGAATTTTTGCATCAATATTCATTAGGGATATTGGCCTGAAATTTTCTTTTTTTGTTGTGTCTCTGTCAGGTTTTGGGTATCAGGATGATGCTGTCCTTATAAAATGAGCTAGGGAGGACTCCTTCTTTTTCTATGATTTGGAATACCTTCAGAAGGAATGGTACCAGCTCCACTGTGTAACTCTGGTAGAGTGTGGCTGTGAATCTGTCTGGTCCTGGGCTTTTTTTGGTTGGTAGGCTATTACTGTCTCGATTTCAGAACTTGTTATTGGTCTATTCAGGTATTCGGCTTCTTCCAGATTTAGTCTTGGGAGGGTGTATGTGTCCAGGAATTTATCCATTTCTTCTAGATTTTCTAGTTTATTTGAATAGGGTTGTTTATAGTATTTTCTGATGGTAGTTTGTATTTCTGTGGGATCAGTGGTAATATCTCCCTTTTTTATTGTGTCTATTTGATTCTTCTCTCTTTTCTTCTTTATTACTTTGGCTAGCAGTCTATCTATTTTGTTAACCTTTTCAAAAAACCAGCTCCTGGATTCATTGATTTTTTGAAGGGTTTTTTTGTTTCTCTATCTCCTTCAGTTCTGCTCTGATCTTAGTTATTTATTTGTCTTCTGCTAGCTTCTCTAGTTCTTTTAATTGTGACGTTAGGGTGTCGATTTCAGTTTTTTCCTGCTTTCTCCTGTGGTCATTTAGTGCTATAAATTTCCCTCTAAACACCACTTCAGTTGTGTCCCAGAGATTTTGGTATGTTGTGTCTTTTTTCTCTTTGGTTTCAAATAATTTATTTATTTCTGCCTTAATTTCGTTATTTACCTAGTAGTCATTCAGGAGCAGGTTGTTCAGTTTCCACGTAGTTGTGCGGTTTTGAGTGAGTTTCTTAATTCTGAGTTCTAATTTGATTGCACTGTGGTCTGAGAGACTATCATGATTTCCACTCTTTTGCATTTGCTGAGGAGTGTTTTACTCCCAATTATGTGGCCAATTTTAGAATAAGTGTGATGTAGTGCTGAGAAGAATGTGTATTCTGTTGATTTGGGGTGGAGAGTTCTGTAGACGTTTATTAGGTCCACTTGGTCCAGAGCTGAGGTCAAGTCCTGAATATCCTTGTTAATTTTCTGTCCCGTTGATCTTTCTAACATTGAAAGTGGGGTGTTAAAGTCTCCCACTATTATTGTGTGGGAGTCTGAATCACTTTGTAGGTCTCTGAGAATATGAATCTGGGTGCTCCTGTATTGAGTGCATATATATTTAAGACAGTTAACTCTTCTTGTTGTGTTGATCGCTTTACCATGCCCTTCTTTGTCTTTTTTGATCTTTGTTGGTTTAAAGTCTGTTTTATCAGAGCCTAGGATTGCAACCCTTGCTTTTTTTTTTTTTTTTTTTTTTTTTTTTTATGACAGAGTTTCACTCTTCTTGCCCAGGCTGGAGTGTGATGGCATGATCTTGGCTCACCACAATCTCTGCCTCCCAGGTTCAAGCGATTTTCTTGCCTCAGCCTCCTGAGTAGCTGGGATTACAGGCGTGCACAAGCACATCCAGCTAATTTTTGAATTTTTAAGAGACGGGGTTTCTTCATGTTGGTCAGGCTGGTCTCGAACTCCCGACCTCAGGTAATCCATCTGCCTTGACCTCCCAATGTGCTGGGATTACAGGCATGAGCCACCGTGCCACCATGCCCAGTCAACCCCTGCTTTTTTTTTTTTAACTTTCTATTTGCTTCGTAAATATTCCTCCATCCCTCTTTTTGAGCCTATGTGTGTCATTGCATGTGAGATGGGTCTCTTGAATACAGCACACTGATGGATCTTGACTCTCTATCCAATTTGCCAGTCTGTATCTTTTGATTGGGGCACTTAGCCCATTTAGATTTAAGGTTAATATTGTTATGTGTGAATTGGATCTTGTCATTATGATGCTAGCTGGTTGTTTTGCCCATTAATTGATGCAGTTTCTTCATAGTGTTGATGGTCTTTACAATTTGGTATGTTTTTGCAGTGGCTGTTACCAGTTTTTCCTTTCCAAATTTAGTGCTTCCTTCAGGAGCTCTTGTAAGGCTGGCCTGATGGTGACAAAATCTCTCAGCATTTGCTTGTCTGTAAAGGATTTTATTTCTCCTTCACTTATGAAGCTTAGTTTGGCTGGATATGAAATTGTGGGTTAAAAATGCTTTTCTTTTAGAATGTTGAATATTGGCCCCACTCTCTTTTGTCTTGTAGGGTTTCTGCCGAGAGATCCACTGTTAGTCTGATAGGCTTCCCTTTGTGGGTAACCTGATCTTTCTCTCTGGCTGCCCTTAACATTTTTTCCTTCATTTCAACCTTGGTGAATCTGAAGATTATGTGTCTTGGGGTTGCTTTTCTCAAGGAGTATCTTTGTGGTGTTCTCTGTATTTCCTGAATTTGAATATTGGCCTGTCTTGCTAGGTTGGGGAAATTCTCCTGGATAATATCCTGAAAATGTTTTCCAACTTGGTTCCATTCTCCCTGTCACTTTCAGGTACACCAATCAAAGAGAGGTTTGCTCTTTTCATATAGTCCCACATTTCTTGGGGGCTTTGTTCATTCCTTTTCATTCTTTTTTCTGTAATCTTGTCTTCACACGTTATTTTATTAAGTTGATCTTCAATCTCTGGTATCCTTTCTTCTGTTTGATTGATTCAGCTCTTGATGCTTGTGTGTGCTTCACGAAGTTCTCATGCCATGTTTTTCAGCTCTATCAGGTTATTTATGTTCTTTTCTAAACCGGTTATTCTAATTAGCAATTCCTCTAACCTTTTTCCAAGGTTCTTAGCTTTCTTTCATTGGGTTGGTACATGCTCCTTTAGCTTGGAGGAGTTTGTTATTACCCACCTTCTAGGCCTAATTCTGTCAATTTGTCAAACTCATTCTCCACCCTGTTTTGTTCCCTTGCTGTCGAGGAGTTGTGATCCTTTGGAGAAGAGGCATTCTGGTTTTTGGAATTTTCAGCCTTGTTGTGCTGGTTTTTCCTCATCTTCATGGATTTATCTATCTTTGGTCTTGGATGCTGGTGACCTTCGGATGGGGTTATTGTTTGGACATCCTTTTTGTTGATGTTGACGCTATTCCTTTCTGTTCATTAGTTTTCCTTCTAACAGTCAGGCCCCTCTGCTGCAGGTCTGCTGGAGTTTGCTGGAGGTCCATTCCAGACCCTGTTTGCCTGGGTATCACCAGAAGAGGCTGCAGAACAGCAAAGATTGCTGCCTGTTCCTTCCTCTGGAAGCTTCATCCCAGAGGGGCACCCACCAGATGCCAGGTGGAGCTCTCCCGTATGAGGTGTCTGTCAACCCCTGCTGGGAGGTGTCTCCCAGTCAGGAGGCACAGGGGTCAGGGACCCACTTGAGGAGGCAGTCTGTCCCTTAGCAGAGCTCGAGCACTGTGCTGGGAGATTTGCTGCTCTCTTCAGAGCCAGCAGGCAGGTATGTTTAAGTCCACTGAAGCTGTGTCAAAGCCACCCCTTTCCCCAGGTGCTCTGTCCCAGGGAAATGGGAGTTTTATCTATAAGCCCCTGACTGGGGCTGCTGCCTTTCTTTCAAAGATGCCCTGCCCAGAGAGGAGGAATCTAAAGAGGCAGTCTGGCTACTGTGATTTTGCCGAGCTACAGTGGGCTCCGCCCATTTTGAACTTCCTGGCGCCTTTGTTTACACTGTGAGGGGAAAACCGCCTACTCAAGCCTCAGTAATGGCAGAGGCCCCTCCCCCCACCAAATTTGAGCATCCCAGGTCGACTCCAGACTGCTGTGCTGGCAGCGAGAATTTCAAGCCAATGGATCTTACTTAGCTTGCTGGGCTCCATGGGGGTGGGATTCACTGAGCTAGACCACTTGGCTCCCTGGCTTCAGCCCCGTTTCCAGGGGAGTGAATGGTTCTGTCTCACTGGCGTTCTAGGCGCCACTGGGGTATGAAAAAAAACTCCTGCAGCTGGATCAGTGTCTGCCCAAACGGCACCCAGTTTTGTGCTTGAAACCCAGGACTCTGGTGGTGTAGGCACCCGAGAGAATCTCCTGGTCTGTGGGTTGCGAAGACCATGGGAAAAGTGCAGTATCTGGACTGGAGTGCACCGTTCCTCATGGCACAGTCCCTCACAGCTTCCCTTGGCTAGAGGAAGGAGTTCCCCAACGCCTTGCATTTCCTGGGTGAGGTGATGCCCCACCCTGCTTCAGCTTGCCCTCCATGGGCTGCACCCACTGTCTAAACAGTCCCAATGAGATGGGCCGGGTACCTCAGTTGGAAATGCAGAAATCACCTGTCTTCTGCATTGGTCTCACTGGGAACTGCAGATAGGAGCTGTTCCGATTTGGCCATATTGCCAACCCGAATGGTTCTTTTATTTAACGAATATTATGAAGTGGTTACTCAGTGCCCTGTCCTGTGCAAGGCACTGGAGATACAGTGAGGAGCAAATAAATGTACTACCTACAAGGAGCTGATATTCCAAGTGTGTGTAGGAGGCGAAGTGGGATGACAATAAATACTAAGAGAAAAAAACAAGATAAATACCCTGGAGAAAATAAGAAGGTAATGTCTGAGGCCATGACTGGAGGGGCTGGAGGTGGGATGCCTGCCCACTTATGCAAGGATAATGAGGGAAGGCCTCTGCAGAGGTGAGATTTGATGCAAGGCTTGAATGGTGAGAGGACAACAATGGAAAGATGTTGGCAAGAGAGTTCTGAGCAGAGGAGACAGCCAGTGTAGAGGTCCTGATGCCGGAACAAAGGAGACATGCTTAAAAGACAGAGAAATCCAATGTGACCTGGTAGCCTTGATAAAAATTGTGTATTTTATTTCAACTGTTATAGAACATCTTTGGAGGGTTTCAGCAGGGGAGAGACACTGTCATCTTTTAGCTTTGCAAACACAACTCTGGCTGCCATGTGGCACTGGATGTAGGGGAACCTGTGGCCATGGTCTAGGCAAGAGATACTGGGAGCCTGGTCTGTGGCTGTAGTTGAGGAAATGAGGCAAGGCATCAGGCTGCGGACACATTGGCACACAGAACTGACAGGGCTTGTGGTGGCATTGGAGGAACAGGCTGAGCCATCACTCAGAACAAAGCCCATCATTGCTGATACCCTTTTTCAGGCTGGAGAGCTTGATGCAGAACGACCAAGGTGGTCCCATTAGCAACACGCCAGCCTGGCCAGTCTCTTGCTGTTGCTTTCCTATTGTTAATGGCTGTGCTTTCTTCCCTGGGAGCACAGCTTTGTGCTGCCTCTTCTTACCACTGTGTTCCCTGCCCTGAGCATGTTGCGGTGGCCTCTGCTTGCACATATGCAGAGACCACCCAGGGAAAGCCTCACCAGGGACACAGGCTCTTGGGCCTTGGAGGCTGGTGAATAGGTGAGGGTCATGGGGCCTTGGAGGCTGGTGAGTAGGTCCCCAAGGCAGTGAGCTCTGCCTCCCTCTACCTAGACTGTCACCAGTCCAAGCTGAGAAGACTGCCTGAAAGACAAGCTGTAACAAACATTTGAAGTCCCTTATACATATTCATTCATTCGATCCTCACAACAACCCTTTGAGACAGGTCTCATTATTCTCCTCAGTGTTCAGGTGAGGAAACTAAGGCACAGTGGTTATGTAACTTGTCCAGGATCAGAAGGTGCAAGGAAGCAGCACTAGGAGTTAGTGCAGGCAGTCTGCTCCATAGCCTGGGCTTTATCCACTGCTCTGTCTGGCTTCAAGTGTGGCCCTGCCCACCAGGGAAGCTACACACAAGTGACAGAGATGAGAGATTTACAGCAGCACAAGAAGCACACAGCACTGAGGAGACCCCTAAATATTAAAGTGCACAAGGACAGCCTCTTGTAAGAAAAGTGGACTCAGCCTGGCCCAAAGGATAGGTGCAGTCCCATGGAGCAGAGCTGGGGAGGCACTGCAGTCAGAACTGAGAGCAGATCCACAGGGTGGTAGCAGGGAATGAGTACCATGTGTGTGGCAGACCAGACGGGACAATGAGAGGACAGCGGTTGCTAGAGGGGTGTGGCTGCGGGCAGACCAGGGTCACATGACACTCTTTACTAGCATGTGAGGCTCAGAAGTCTTCATTTTATCCTGATAACAGGAAGCCACTGGAGGACCAGCATGAGGGTGAGGAAGCCACAGAAGGGAGATGAAACCTCTGAAAGGCACGTATTAAGCCTGGATGGTAGAGGCACGATCCCTCAGACATTCTCAATTGTTCTCCCTAGAAGTAACTGATCAATATCCCGTTGTTACTCATAATAGCCAAAAGGTGAAAACAACTGAAACTTTCATCAACTGATGAATGGATAAAGAAAATGTGGTCTATTCATACAATGGAATATTATTCAGCCATAGAAAGAATGAAGTATTGAAACATGCTAAAATATGTACAAGCCTAGGAAATAAGTTATATGAAAGAAGCAGTTACCAAAAGCCATGTATTGAATGTTTAAAGTTATGGATACGGTAATTATCTTGATTTGATCATTATACAATGTATACATGCATTGAAACATTACACTGTGTCCCATACATCTGTACAACTATTAGTATCAATTATAAATTTGTAAGTTGACTTTTTTAAAAGGCTGCATATTGTATGATTCCATTTATATGAAATGCCCAGAAAAGGCAAATCCGTAGAGACAGAAAGTAGATTACTGGTTGCCAGGGGCTGTGGGGAGGAGGGAGTGAAGAGTGACTGAAAATGGGCACAAAGTTTCCTTTTGAGGTGATAAAAATGTTCTAAAATTAGATAGGGGTGATGGCTGCCCAGCTCTATAAATATACTAAAAATGACTAACTTGTACATTTTACAAGGGTGAATTTTACAGTATGTAAATTGTATCTCAATAAAGATGTTATCAAACCATGATTGCTTGATTTCCTTATGCTGATGAGTAAACAAATCAACATTTCCAGCTGGTGCTGAGACTTACCTTGCGTGCTACTTGTTGAAACCGTTTTTGTGCCCTGGACCTGCTGAGCCAAGTGTTATTAATGAGTGGATCAAAAGTAGGATGAAATTCCTTGATTTTCTGTGAATATAAAATATAGGCACATCTTACATTTAACTTTTAACTCCTGTCATAAACATTTAATAAAAACATTTTAGAGTTTGATCCCAAATCAAGTTGTTATTTGTTATATTGCTTAGTGAGCATTTATTTATTAAGCACTTTTAGTGTACACAGCATTATAAGGAACACTTCTTGAGTTGGGGGCCAAAAGTGGAAGACAAGATTAGCGTTTTAAGAAACTTATAGTCTAGTTAGGAATGCTCAAGCAAACACACGTGACTTTGAGGAAGAATAAAGTCACCAATCCCATGTGGTGGTGCTGACAGTGCATCCAGAATTGAAAGGCGTGGGCTGTGAGATCCCCTGGCTGGGAAGAAGGACTACTTTACCCAGCCCTGCATGCCCAGCGCTGACACATGTGTTGTCCCACATGTGCCTGCATGTCCCGGGCACCAGTGTATCTAAGTTAGTAAATGAATAAGGAGGAAAGAGTGCCTGAGGGTATAGTGAGACTGGCCAGAGCCTAAGGCACTGTAGGTTCTTGAATAAGGAAATGATATAAAAAGAAACATCAGAAGGGAATCAGTCTTACTTTGGCATATGCCATGAGCTGCAGAGGAGAGGGAAGATGATCAGTTATATACACATAAAAGCCTATTGGATTAGTCATGGGGGACACCCAAAGGTTGGACCTCTGGTAGGGCCCATGGAAGAGCTACTGGCAAGACTCTGTGGCCAGAATAAATCTAGTGAGGAGGAGGACAGGGAGAAATGAGGTAAAAATAATTCAGATATGGCAAAACCAGCAAAGAAAAGTGAGAATGATGGAGGTGGGAGATTAGAATTTTATCCTTGTTAAAATTAGAAGTTAGACTTTTAACCAGTGATATGGTTTGGCTGTGTCCCCACCCAAATCTCATCTTGAATTGTAGTTCTCATAATCCCCATGTGCTGTGGGAGGGACCAGGTAGAGATAATTGAATCACGGGGGCAGTTTTCCCCATCCTGTTCTCATGATAGTGAGTTAGTTCTCAAGAGATCTGATGGTTTTTGTAAAGGGCTTCTCCCTTTGCTTGGTTCTCATTCTTCTCACCCCTGCAGCCATGTGAAGGATGTGTTTGTGTCCCCTTCTGCTATGATTGTAAGTTTCCTGAGGCCTCCCCAGCCATGTGGAACTGTGAGTCAATTAAATCTTTCCTTTACAATTTACCCAACCTCAGGTATTTCTTCAGAACAGAGTGAAAACAAATTAACACAGTAAATTGGTACCAGGAGTGGGATGCTACTATAAAGATACTCAAAAATGTGGAAGCAACTTTGGAACTGGGTAACAGGCAGAGATTGGAACAGTTTGCAGGGCTCAAAAGAAGAAGGAAAATGTGAGAAAATTTGGAACTTCCTAGAGACTTGTTGAATGACTTTGACCAAAATGCTGATAGTAATATGGACAATGAAGTCCAGGCCGAGGTAGTCTCAGGTGGAGATGAGGAACTCGTTGGGAACTGGAATGAAGATGACTCTTGCTTTGTTTTAGCAAAGAGACTGGGGGCATTTTGCCCCTGCCCTAGAGATCCGTGGAAATTTGAACTTGAGAGAGATGATTTAGGGTATCTGGCAGAAGTAATCTCTCAAGAGCAAAGTATTCAAGAGGTTACTTGGGTGCTGTCAAAAGCATTCAGTTTTATGTATTCGCAAACATATTGTTTGGAATTGAACTTATGCTTAAAAGGGAAGCAGAGCACAAAAGTTTGGAAAATTTGCAGCCTGATGATGTAATAGAAAAGAAAAACCCGTTTTCTGAGAAGAAATTCAAGCCAGCTGCAGAAATTTACATAAGTAACGAGGTGCCAAATGTTAATCACTAAGACAGTGGGGAAAATGTCTCCAGGACATGTCAGAGTTCTTCATGGCAGCCCCTCTCATCACAGGTCTGGAGACTAGGAGGGAAAAATGGTTTAGTGGGCTGGGCCTGGGGCCTTGCTGCTTTGTGCAGTCTTGGGACTCAGTGCCCTGTGTCCCAGTCATAGCTAAAAGGGGCCAAGGTACAGCTCAGGCCATGGCTGCAGAGGGTGAAAGCTTCAAGCCTTGGCAGCTTCCACATGGTGTTGAGCCTGTGGGTGCACAGAAGTCCAGAAATGAGGTTTGGGAAACTCTGCCTGGATTTCAGAGGATGTATGGAAACACCTGTACGTGCAGGCAGAAGTTTGTTGCAGGAATGGAGCCCTCATGGAGAACCTCTGCTAGAGCAGTACAAAGGGAAATGTAGGGTTGGAGCCCCCACACGGAGTCCCCACTGGGGCACTGCCTAGTGGAGCTGTGAGAAGAGGGCTGCCATCCTCCAGACCCCAGAATGCTAGATCCACCGACAGCTTGCACTGTGCACCTGGAAAAGCCACAGACACTCAATGCCAGCCTGTGACAGCAGCTAGGAGGTAGGCTGTACCCTGCAAAGCCACAGGAGCAAAGCAGTCCAATGCTATGGGAGCCCACCTCTTGCATCAGCATGATGTGGATGTGAGACATGGAGTCAAAGGAGATCATTTTGGATCTTTAAGGTTTAATGACTACCCTATTGAATTTCTGACTTGCATGGGGCCTGTAGCCCCTTTGTTTTGGCCAATTTCTCCCATTTGGAATGGGTATATTTACTCAATGCCTGTACTCCCATTGTATCTAGGAAGTAATTAACTTGCTTTTGATTTTACAGGATCATAGGTGGAAGTGACTTGCCTTGTCTCAGATGGGACTTTGGACTGAGACTTTTGAGTTAACGCTGGAATAAGTGAAGACTTTGGGGGACTGTTGGAAGGGCATGATTGTGTTTTAAATTGCGAGGACATGAGATTTGGGAGGCGCCAGGGGTAGAATGATATGGTTTGGCTGTGTCCTCACCTAAATCTGGTCTTGAATTGTAGTTCCCATAATCCCCACATCATAGGAGGGACCAGGTGGAGATAACTGAATCATGGGGGCAGTTTCCCCCATCCTGTTCTCATGTTAGTGACTTAGTTTTCACAGGATCTGATGGTTTTAATAAGGGGTTTCCCCCTTGGCTTGGTTTTCATTCTTCTCATTCCTGCCACCCTGAAAAGAAGGAAGTGTTTGCTTTGTCTTCTGCCATGATTATAAGTTTCCTAGGCCTCTCAAGTCATTCAGAACTGTGAGTCAATGAAACCTTTTTCCTTTATAAATTACCAAGCCTTGGGTATTTCTTCATAGCAGTGTGAAACTGAACTAATATTATAAGACAGAGATAATCAGGTGGATGGGGCCACAGTACTCATTTTACATTTGAGAACAGTAAGGCACCACAGCCAAGAGGCTTGCCAAGGTCCCAAATCTGTCATAGAGTAGTAATTAGAACTCTGGCTTCTGACTTCTGATTCTGTATCCTTTCTACCAAGGGAAGGGGGATAATGAACAGAGGCCCAGGGATCCACCTTGATGACCTGCGGACAGGGGTTTAGAGAATGAAGGAAAACAAAAAAGGAGACCCAAAACAAGAAAGTAGAGGGATGAAAAGGAGTGGCCAAAGTATATAATGCTGTTCATTTCAAGAGAAACATGAATTACAAGTTTTGATGCTTTACTTGCAAAAATATGGGAACATTCTGAAAATTTATGCAAATTAAAAAGTATTAAATATCTCTTGGTAAAGGATTTCTATAAAATCGTTTAGCATTTTAAAAAATAAGCATTTAAAGAGCTGCCAATAATCAGATTCTAGATAAAGGAAAGTTACCCACCTCTTCTTGGTTGCGAACGACCCGTTTTTGGCTAACTTCTGTTTTAAGTCGCTGAAATTCCTCATCCAAAATAGGATCTCCTCTATCTAGCTGGGTTTTTAATCATCAAAATAATTTAAGTTGAATATAAATGCACAAAACTTTGTCTTTAAAACTTGTAGAAACCCATTAAGCAATTGACCAAATCCACCCATGACGTTCCCATTAGAAGTGGTGAAACACAAGTAGGCAAAAAAGATCAGTATGACTACACCATTTAAATATAGGGAGCTCTGATCGAAGCACAGACTCGATACCTTCTTTTTTTTTTTTTTTTTTTTGGACAGAGTCTCACTCGGTCACCCAGGCTAGCCTGGAGTGCAGTGGCGCAAACTCTGTTCACTGCAGGCTCTGCCTCCCGGGTTCATGCCATTCTCCTGCCTCAGTCTCCCGAGTAGATACCTTCTTTTTATAACTAACAGAGAGTGTCTTTGAAAATTATTTTCAAGACACTTAACATTCATAGAAAGAATTTTAGGAAACTGTAACTATGGGAGTATACAAATTTCATTAAAAAGACATTTAACGTCCCAGTAAAGTTTTAAGCTCAAGTTAATTATCCCGGCGTCAGGTTTTAAGGCAGGCATGTGGGGATTCCTCCCTTCTCCTGGGTGGTGGAAGCTGACAGGTCTTCCTGGGCTGGAAAGTGAGCTGAGGTTCCCGGAGGTGAGTGATCCCAGGCTGCTCTCCTTCCCTTACCTGCCTGCTTCCCTGATGGTGTCTGGGCCCTTTTTCTTATTCCCAGGAGCCAACAGTGACTCCTGGGGTAGGCTGGCTGGGCTGGGGTCAGTGTCTATATGTGTCTGCCCAGGTGGGAAAGGGGACTGCGTACTCCGCAGATGGTGTTAGTTTTTGCCTATCTGTGTGTTCTATTAATTGTTTGTTGGGTAACTTCAAAAACCAGCTTGGCTCTTAAGTTTTAAGATTTAAAATTTTAATTTTAAAATTTATTTGGAATAAATCTGTTCTGATCATCACATTAACACCCTATTCAGAAATAAGAGAGGCATGCTATTGTCACCAGGGTGGTAAGCTGCCTAGCTCTGATTGGCACATATTGGGAAGTTGAGTTTGAGACTGAGCACATTAAGTTCAAAGTACAGATTTCATGGGGAGACCCAGATCCCCACCAGCATTAAGAGTAAAATAAAATAGGCAATTTAAAGAAGGGACTGGCAAACAGACCATTAGCTAGAATAATGACAAGGGAGATTTATTATATCTTTACTAAGACACTGCTGATTTGATGATGATGAGTAAAAGTTCATCATCCTTGAGGGCTGTGCCACCCCACTCTGAGGCCAGCTCCTTCGTTCTCCCACCATTTCTCTTCTTGGTTTCCACCATGTGCCTGGGGTGGAACTCCTCCAGGAGTTCCATGCCACTGGGTCACCTGCCAGGACTCAGCTCTCAGATGAAATCCCCTGGACACACAGAATGCGGTCCCTGAGATGCTTGATCTCCCATAGTCCAGGGTGTCTGGGCTGCCTGCTCATCCTCCTTGCCCCACGAGCCATGCTAAGGATGGGACTGCTCCTTGGCTGACACTGCCCACAGCCACAGCCTCAATGCCCACAGTGACTGATCTGGGCATGTCTGTGCCCACTTCACCTTTAAAAAGGTTAGAAAACAGCATTCCACTGTGGGGTTGACTGAAAATACTTGATGTTTTGTTCTTAAGAGAGCATGCAAAGAATCTGAACACGTGGAACTAAATTTAAACGCACATCTAATATGTGATTTTTCTAAATGCAAAGATTTACCAATGTAATGATTTTATATTCTTTTGTTTGTCTTATGACAAATGAAGAAAAATAAGACAAATTTATTTAAATATCTAGTTGGACTCCAAATCTAGAAAGAAAAGTACATTCTCTATGTGAAACATATTCATATCTGACAAGAAATGTTTTTCCCCAATCCCTTCCAGCCACTGCTGCCAAGTCAGTCTACCTGAACCTCGCATTCCCCAGCTCAAAAATCTGTGTTATGGATTGAATTGTGTCCCTTCGAAATTCCTATGTTGAAGCCTTAACCCCCAGAACTCAGCATGTGATGGTATTTAGAAATGGAGTCTTTAAAGAAGTGACCAAGTTAAAATGGGGCTGTTAGAGTGGGTCTTAATCCAGTATGACTGCTGTCCTTATATGAGAGGAGATTAGCACACAGACACAGAAGACCACATGAAGGTATGAGGAGAAGGTGGCCACCGATAAGCCAAGGAGAGAGATCCGGAACGGATCCTTCACTCATGGCTCTCAGAAGGAATCAAACGTGCTGAGAACTTGATTTTGGACTTCCAGCCTCCAGAACTATGAGAAAATAAATTTTTGTTGTTTCAAGCCACCCAATCGGTGGTACTTTGTTATGGCAACCTGAGCCAATTCATGTAATATATGATCATTCTGCAAGTCCTACCAATTAAATTCAGACACAGAGCCCCAGCCAACTCCTGTCTCCTCTGGCCCATGTGTATCTTGTGTTTTAGCCACTGGGGACTTGTCCTCAGTGTTCTCTGCAGCTGCTGTGTAGGTAACAACCATCTTCAAAGCATGGTGAGGCCATGGGTGCTGCACAGTCCCCAGTTCCCATCCCTGAACCTACAGGTGCTACCTTGGAACCTCAGGTGTGGTCCCCTCAGACCAGTTTCCCTTTTCTGCTCGGCCCCTTTGAGGGTCTCTGACTTGAGACTATCATTTGCATCTGTCTCTGATCTGGGTCCTGGTTACCAACTTTGGGTCTCTTTTGTCTTCATGCTCTGCAGATCATGGGACAGGGGACCCCAGCTCAAAACTCCTGCTCGAATCTGAGTCATTCCCTCCATGTGAATGCCTTTGTCCTCTTTACTACTTTTCAAAAAATTATACAAGGTCTTCCAGGAAGCATCCCAATCAGATGAGTGTTCTCTCCTCTCTGGCTTCTGCATCCCCACAATACTTACTATAGGTCTCTGGTGACACTTATAGCCAGTCTTGATTTATGGTTGACAATTTACTTGTCATCAGCCTTTCCCACTCCCAACTTAACTATGGATTTTCCTCCACCTGGCACCTTGCAGATAGTAGGAATTTAAAAACATCTAGTGAAACAAATGATAGCAAATTAGCAGTAACTCTGACCTTATATTTGGCACATGCTCTTTGCCACTCCTCAGTAAGCTCTTTTTTAAGTTTAAAAGACATAGGATCTTTACCAAGGTGCACCTGCCTGGGGAAAAAAACAACAACAACAACAACGGTGTCCACAACCCATCAGAATACCAGAGTCAACTTTAGGATGGAATATTTCACTATATTCCAAAACTGAAAAGGAACACTGAGATGCTAGAGGAGACACACGAGATAGAGAAGTTATAGAGGCTTCAGCAGCATAACTAAGATGAATAATGTGTTCTACAAAGTGAAGCTTATCTTAAATATTTATGAGTAACAACGGATGCTCAGCCTTCTAAATTATTAGGGAAATATAAATCAAAGCCACAACAATACACCCCTTTACACCCACTGGGATGGCTATGATGATGATGATAATAATGGAAAATAACAGGTATTGCTGAACAAGTGGAGACATCATAACCCTCATATGTTGCTGGTGGCAATGTAAAATGGTTCAGCCACCATGGAAAACAGTTTGGTGGCGCCACAAAAAGTTAAACATAGAGCTACCATATGACCCAGCAATTCCACTCCTAGGGTATGTACCTAAGAGAAATGAAAAGATATGGTCACAGAAAAAAGTGCATATAAATGTTCACAGCAGCATTATTCATAATACTCAAAAAGTGGAAACTACTGAAATGTCCAGTAACTGATGAATGAATAAGCAAAATGTTGCATATCCAGTCAACGAGATACGATTCAGCCTTAAAAAGGAATGCAGTACTAACACATGCTATGATGTGGATGAATCTTAAAAACATGTTAAGTGGAAGAAACCAGTCACAAAAGACCATGTATTATGTGATTCCCTTTATATGAAATGTCCAGAGTGCGCAAATCCATAGAGACTGAAAGTAGATTGTGGTTGCCAGCGGCTTCGGGGAGTGGGGAGTGGGGAGTGGGGAGTGGGGAGTGAGGAGTGACTGATAATGGGTATGAGGTTGCTTTTTCTAGTGATGCCTATGTTCTGGAATTGGGTAGTGCTGATGGTCATGCAACATTGTGGATTTACTAAAAACCTAGGCACAATAAACTTTAAACTGATTAAAATGATGAATTTTATCACAATTTAAATAAATTAATATGTACTGTATTCATCACAAAACCTAGCACATGTCTTAAATAAATAATATTTATGATTTTTAAAGTGGAGGTAGAGAGATGTTCTAGAGAACTGTTTTAGGTTAGAGGAGACTAAAGGGACATGAAAGCTAAATACAAATGGTATGATCTTTGACTGGACCCTGGATACCTCTCTCCAAAAACAAAACAAAAACAAACCAGGTATAGGCCGGGTGTGGTGGCTCACGCTTGTAATCCCAGCACTTTGGAGGCCCGGGCTGGTGGAGTGCTTGAGGGCAGCAGTTCAAGACCAGCCTGGGCAACATGGCAAAACCCTGTCTCTATTTTATTTATATAAAATTTAAAATAAATATTTTTTAAAAGACTAGGTATAAAGTACATTTTGGGACAACTGGCTAAATTTGCCTATAGACTGATTATTCGATAATATTATTGTATCAGTGTGAAATCTCTTGGAGGTGATTACAATAATGTTGAAGAATGTCTTTGTTCTTAGGCGCTACATGCTGAGGTATTTTGGCGTGAAGCTTCCTGACGTCTGCAATTTATTTGCAAATGGCTCGGGGAAAAACGTGCATGCAGATATGTGTGTGCATGCATGTGGAGTGAGGGGAGTGTATGTGTCCTAATGTGAACAATTAGAGAACCGAGGTCAAGTATATGTGGGTTTAAGATCTCTCAACATAAAAAGTTGGGAAAAATATTAAAGGAACAACACAGCATTCAGAATGGGATCTGGGATGTGACTTCAGGTCTGATACAGAGACGCATAGAAAGAACAAAAACCCCAGTATTGACAGTGGTCACTGGTCACTGCTGAGTGGTGGCATCACTGTGATTTTTTTTTCTTCTTTATATGTAAAAAAACATGTTTTCAGGTTTCCTACAGTGATGACCTACCTGTTTTTCATAATAGGGAAAAGGTGTTTATAAACATAAAATTTTCAGTTCCTTGGAGTACTTCCCATTAACTGAGGCGGAACCGTAACTATAGACGTAAGCCGAGACAGAAGGGATTTCTGTTGGAAACAAGGGCCATTTCCCCAGAGACAGGGGACTAGCCCAGTGGGCACCTTCAGAAGGCTTCAGGTGAGGTCATGTTCTCATGTGTCAGGAAGGGTGGAGGCTGGGTAGGCTGGAGTAGGCAGCCTCTCAATGACACTCTCCAAGAGTCTCTTTTTTAGCCCAGTTTACTCTAGGTCAGGCATAGTGGCTCAGACCTGTAATCTCAGCACTTTGGGAGGTCAAGCAGGAGGATACTTGAGCCCAGGGGATTGGGTCTCACCTGGGCAACATAGTGAGACCCTATCTCTAAAAAAAAAAAAAAAAAAACAGAAAAAAAAATTAACTGGGCGTGGTGGTGTGCATCCGTGCTCCCAGCTACTTGGGAGGCTGAAGTGGGAGGTTCACTTTAGGCTGGGAGGTTGGGGGTGCAGCCAGCCATGATGTGACACTGCACTCCAGCCAGGATGACAGAGTGACACCCTTTCTCAAAAAAAAAAAAAAAAAAAGTTTACTTTTCAGCTAAATATGTACATGTGCATATGCTTGGTCTGATCTGGTTTAAAAAAAAATCGTGAAAAAGTTTCCAGTTTGGGCACAGAAGCACAAGAATTCTCACATCTCAGTTTTAAAACCTCCATTAAGAACTCCCCAGAGCCTCACCCCACTGGGCTACCCAGAAGGCATCTGGGGCACACAGCCCAAGGCACACCGGCTCCTGGTTGAGGTAGAGGATGAGGGGAGTGTGATTTGGGGTGACCAAGGCACCTAGATCTGTCCTGGGCTGAGGGGGTGCCAGCAGAGTGGCCAGCAGGAGCAGGGAGCATCTCCCACAATTCACTCCAGTCCTGCCACTGGTCACATTTAGGAAACAGTGTGGTTTGGTCACATATATTTATTCCTAATAGAAACTTCCTACTGAAGTGGAAGGACCACTGGCAGAGAAACAATCATTAAATTCTCCAAAGTACCTAAAACATTATTACATTTTACTGTCTCCCATTTATAAAAGATCATCATCTAAAAACAACTGTACTGTCACTTGATACAAATAATTGCTCAATATTTACCACTTAAGATGATTTTCCATCTCATCGTGAATGTCCTGTCTGACTTTCTGTTCAAAGAGTGCCTCCTTCATCTGTCTCGTTTTTGAAATTTCAGTGCCCTGGTCCAAAACTGAAGGCAAGAGCAGACAATGTTTATACCAGTAATCAGATTAAAGTCATGTGCAGAGAGAAAAACACATTTCTAATGGCGAGGCATAACAGCAATCTAACTGAATTTTGTTTTTCATAGGTAATCAGTATGACAAGCAGTAACTCTTTCACATTCGGCTCAGGGGCTGCTTTATGGCCAATCAACTGGTTACCTTCTCTTAATTCTTTAATCTTCAATTTTCCTGGTTCTTGGTTTAAAACAGTTGCTACAGCAAATGGATTCGATAAATCTACTGGAAATCTGAGGTTCTGGTACTCAATTTCCTAAGAGACCAAATCAATAGGGAAATCAGTTACTCTGCCATTCTGTCACCCTTTCATCACACTGAGGACAAGGCCCACCGTACCTTCACCTTCTGAGACTGCAGCTTCGCTGGTGGTCGGTGAAAATTTATATGCATCATTGCTTTTTCTGGAGGAACGTTTACTTTCTTAGAAAGAGTATTGAACCTTTCGAACTCTTCTAATCTATAGGTTTAAACAAATGTTAAATTAGTAAATAAGCCATTAACTCAAGGTTCCTAATTTTGTATGTTCCTTCTGATACCACCACAACTTGAAGTCCCTTATTATATCTAAACTGAAAATAAACGTGTGCCTCAACAGTGGTCTACTAAAATAAATGTGATGTCAGTGTATTAGAGTATAATCAGAGATATCAAAGGAGCCCACCAATGGTTGTTTTGCCTTACAATCTCTTTTTTTTTTTTTTGAGACAGAGTCTCACTCTGTCATCAGGCTGGAGTGCAGTGGCACGATCACAGCTCTCTGCAACCTCTCCCTCCCGAGTTCAAGCGATTCTCCTGCCTTAGCCTCCCGAGTGCCTGGGACTACAGGCATGCACCACCACGCCCAGCTAATTTTTGTATTTTTAGTAGAGACAGGGTTTCACCATGTTGGCCAGGATGGTCTCCATCTCTTGACCTTGTGATCTGCACACCTCTGCCTCCCAAAGTGCTGGGGTTGCATTGCCTTACAATCTTATAGAACATACTGACTGAAAACGTGACATGCTGAAAAGTGCTCTCAAGGTCTAGCATAATCTATTTCCAGCCTGTTGGTTTTCAATAGCTAGATTTATTACATTAAAAAAAAAATCTTACCTTGATTTATCTTCCTAGTAAAAGAATGATTATGCAATTGTTTGTAGCAAGATATTTCAAAAAGAGATTCAGATTAATGTTTGGGTTCTTTTCTGTAATTAGAAACTGACTTTGGACATGGGTAGTTAGAGACAGTGCAGCTAATAGCCTGCAGAAGCTATTCGGATTATCTATTATGAGATGCAGTAGAACTGTGTTCTATTCAGAAACGCTACCTATGAAGCATTTCTTTTTTTCTTTTTTTAGAAATCATTTTTATCTTAATAGTTATATTTTTCCGCAACACAAGACAAAGTTATGATTTTGAAAATAACCATTTTTAAATTTATTTGTTCAGTACCAATTTGGCATAATAGTTTAGGCAAAGCATTTCTTTTTTTTTTTTTTTTTTTGAGACGGAGTCTTGCTCTGTGGCCCAGGCTGGAGTGCAGTGGCCAGATCTCAGCTCACTGCAAGCTCCGCCTCCCGGGTTCACGCCATTCTCCTGCCTCAGCCTCCCGAGTAGCTGGGACTACAGGCGCCGGCCACCTCGCCCGGCTAGTTTTTTGTATTTTTTAGTAGAGACGGGGTTTCACCGTGTCAGCCAGGATGGTCTCGATCTCCTGACCTCGTGATCCGCCCGTCTCGGCCTCCCAAAGTGCTGGGATTACAGGCTTGAGCCACCGCGCCCGGCCAGCATTTCTTTAAGCATCCACGTGTGAACACTTGTTTTATGGGATAAACACTTGTTTTCCGTGACCGTACAAAAATAAGATAAAAATAGGTGAACATTCACTCACTCTGACGGTTAATATGTATTTGCTGAGCACCCACTGAACAGGCCTGGTTGCACTGTCTGGAACTTATGTTAGCAACCTCAAATTTAATGTCTCTCATGTAAGAGCATGCACAACCCAGGGCATGGGATAACCTGTCCCTTGGTGAGATTCACACCCACCAACATGCTCTGATGTGCAGGGTGAGGTGCTCAGCCAGGTAGCGAACTGAGGTTCGGCATCCCCATCTCAGTGGAGCCTTGACACCACTTCTGCTGTTAAATACTGGGGAGCAACTAAATCTGGGGATGTTAAAAAGCAGCCTCCTAAACAGTATCCTCAACGTTGATGATGGAAATGAAGAGGTCTAAGAAAATGATAAATCAGTTACATGTGGAATTTGGCAGTGCCAAACTTAGACATGAGTAAGTCTATCACACACTCTATAATGAAGTGAAGAAAGCAATCTATGAAAATTTCAGAGAACACTACAGCCAGTATTTTTTCCTGTTCAGAAACTACAGCCAGTTTTTTTTCCCTTCATGGTAGAATTTATATGTTATAATATTATTTGCAGTTTGGACAGACATCAGATCTTAAGACATAGTCCTTGAAAATGTCAAGAGGATACTAAATAAGATACTAACATAGTAATCTAGAAATAGCATGCGCCTGCATTTGCATGGTGCTTCTGTCATAGAGTGCTGTTGTGCATGTAAAAACACAGCTATGGAAGGAAATACAAATAAAAATCGCACTCATGATGTCTTTAAGAAAGTCATTTGAGTATTGTAGCACCTGATGTGAAGTGGCAAACGCCATTTTGCTCACCTGGTTATTTGCCACCAGAAAAATCAGCAGTTTTAAAATCTGTGTTCAGTTCTACTTGTTTGTTGCCTGAGTGATTTTATTTCAATGACGGTTATTTGCAGGATTTGGGTTCAGCAGGCCACACTAATATCCTACAGTTGACTTAGGCTGCTTCGAATTTTTAGGAAGAAAATCATGATATAAATATCTAAGATATCATGGAGTGAATTCATATTTTGGTATAAGGTTGTTACTCCACTTGTAATATGCTTAATGATGTTAATATGTGATGAGTACCCATGTGCAAAGAAGAGGAAAAGCAAGATATTTCCCCATCATTTTCAAAATAATTGTCAGAATCTTCTAAGATTAGTATTTATACTGTGACAGCTTTTTTTTTTGAGACGATGTCTCGCTCTGGCACACAGGCTGGAGTGCAGTGGCGTGATCTCAGCTCACTGCAATCTCTGCCTCCCGGGTTCAAGCAATTCTCCTGCTTCAGCCTCCCAAGTAGCTGGGATTACAGACACGTGGCCACGCCCAGGTAATTTTTGCATTTTTAGTAGAGACAGGGTTTCACCATGTTGGCCAGGCTGGTCTTGAAAGCCTGACCTCAGGTGATCCGCCCGCCTCAGCCTCCCAAAGTGCTGGGATTACAAGGCGCGAGTCACCACGCCCAGCAACTTTTAATTTTTATAAAAATCATGGGTATAAGAAAAAATCATGATGTTAACCAGAGGTACTGAGATGTAAAAGTACAAGCTCATATTCAAATGGAAATGGAAGTTCGGAAAGGATTTGTTTTGAAGTACAACTTAATCCCACTTCACATCTTCACTAGTCTGACGGTGCTTTGAAAAACCTCCTGTGTTTTCCAAACATTTCTGTTTTTCAGACATTTCTGTCTGTACCTCATGTAAAATCACTTGTAATATGACTTATTTTGGTCTCTTGAGGTTGTGGGCCATTTCCCACTGAGCTTTGCAATAGGCACTGCACACATCAGGGACCCAGTTAATTGAAAAACTATATGGAAACCTTAAAAACAGTTATGTTGTTCCAGCCCTATTGTACAAATTTTTGAATAGGCAATAAGACATGCATATGGTAAACAATTCAAACAGTGCATCAGTAGTAATCAGTGAAAAAACATGTCCCTCAAAAATCCCTTTTTCTTGTTTCTTCCCTTCTTGTCAGAAGCAACTCCAGGAACTAGCATAGATATGTTCTATATTTCTGTTATGTTTTAAATTATATTTTATGTTGGCTCATCATTTTAAATACATTTTTGAGGACATTCTTTTACAAGAAAGACAGAATGGAAGAAAGGAAGACTTGGATTTTCGAGAAAGGGTTAAGAATAAACAAAAACACTGCAAAGATGCCATACGGTAAGGCCACGTTGGGATAGCATGTTCCGGTGAAGACACATTCGTACGGTTGAGAGTTGAATTGTGAAATCCATAACTGCATTTTTATTTGTGCAGTCCCATACTGAAAGGGTGTAAACTTAATAGTCACAGTCATCTTCCCATTAGCCGGAATTATTCCTGAGAGGAAAGAAATGAGAAAATGTGATACCCTTTCTTCTTGCCAAGTCCAGTCACAGAGGCTGACACACACACGAATACAGCTGACTCTCCGACAACGCGGAGGTTGGGGCGCTGACTCCCCACACAGTTGAAAATCCACACATAACTCTTGGCTTCCCAAACACTTAACTACTAGTCTACTGTTGACCAGAAGCCTTAATGATAACATAAGCAGTCAATTAACACACATTATATATGTTATACGTATTATTTACTATAAACCAGAAAAAAAGAACATGTTATTATGGAAATGATCAGGAAGAGAAAATATATTTGTTGTTCCTTAAGTGGAAGTGGATCATCATGAAGGTCTTCATTTTCTTTGTCTTCATGTTGAATAGGCTGAGGAGGAGGGAGAGGAGGGATTGATCTTGCTGTCTCAAGGGTGGTAGAGGGAGAAGAGGTGGAAGAAGAGGCAGACACACTCAGTTTAACTTTTATTGCAAAAAAATCTGAATATAAGTGGGCCCATGCAGTTCAAACCCATGCTGTTCAAGGGCCAACTGGACATTCTTCCCATGCTAAGCACAAGTACAGTATTTCCATTATCTTTATGTAGCTTTTTCATTAAATACGTGTGAATCAACTTCTGCATGTTTACATTGATCTTATTTATTAATTACTACATTCATCCTTTACAATAATTATTTGATTGCATCACTTCTACAAATATATACATACCAATCTGCATTAGCGATTCTGACATGAACTCCCAGAACTATCATCTGTCAGCAAATTACCAGATGTCAATATTAATGCTATAAGCAACAGGAAAAGCTAGGAACACACATACAAGTTTGTGTCCAAACAATTCACTTCTTTTTTTGTATAATTTGATTCTTTCTTTTCAAATCTTTAGGATGGACTGCTATTCTCCCCAGGGTCAAATATCACACCATGCCTAATCCTTCTTTTGTATCTCTGGTGCCGACAGGGCTTGGAACATAGTAAGTGCTTGGAACATAGTAAGTGCTAACAAATGTGGAGAGAAAAAGAGAAGAAAGGGAGGATCAATTTTATTTATTTATTTATTTACTTACTTATTGCTGTCCCCAGCTAGAATGGAAACTGGAGGACGAATGTTCTCTCTGACTTCCAAGGAAGGCTCTTAGGTTTGCTCTCTAGATGAGACCACCTGCTCCTGTGCATCTGGTCCTCCCACTGTCCCTGCGGAGGCCTTGCACAGTCCCCCATACGTGCCCTCCTTTACATTCATCTGCTTCCTGAATCTTGTGCGACCCTCCCTTCTCCCTGTGCCAACCACATGGGCCTTTCCTTCACCCATTCATGTGCTTATTGAGTACTTACTGTGTGTCAGGCACTGTTTAAGGCACTAGAGTTAGAGCAATAAACAAAACAAATCCCAGATCTCACAGTTTACATTCTAGTTGGGGACAGCAAAACATAAACAAATGAACATAAAATGCAAAGTCAAGACATGAATACCAACAGGGCATGGGGAAGCAAGTGGGTGGAAAGGAAAGGCCCCCCTTGTGAGAAGAGGTGGGAGCAGGGGTATGAGAAGGAAAGGGCCTTGGCTCTAATCCCTTATCATTGGCTCCTGCTGGCTCTGCACTCTGCACTGGCTCGGCACTTGCAATTCCCTAGGCCTGAAGAGCTCTCTCCAGATTTTCTTTTAGCTTCATCCTACTCCCGGAAATTACTGCATTTACCATCTGCCTCCTCCTAGTTAGAGTGTAAATTTTAGGAAAGCAGGCACCTGCTCATTACTGCATTCCCAGCTCAATAAATTCGTGTTGAATGAGTGAATGAACCCAAACTTAAAAGCCGATATCAACCTACAGATTACGCCAAACTATCCATGCCTCTCCCTCCACAGGAACCTTCTGTCAGCCCTACTGAACTCGCGTACCCTTGATTTCCCTGTCTCCCAACTAGATATCAAGCTCATAAGGCAGACACCAGCCCCAGACCTTTCATATCTTCCTGGATCCCCAGCACAGTGCTTCAGAAACAGGTCTTCATCAAGTTCCTGAGAGCAGAAGTCAAACTCTTTCAGTGATACTCACTAGTGACCCTAGAATCCACTGCAGGGAGGAGGGAATCAGCAAAAGACCCTGGGTCCACCAGCCAACCTAAGACCAGCCGGAAACAAACTGTGACTCTCCATCATGTGTGGGGCTTCAATACTTTGACCACCCACTTGGTCAGAAAATAGCCCCCTTTAGCCCATAAATTGATCCGGGGCTCTAAAATAAGAACGTTCTATTGCTTCTGCTCTAGCTCATTAACTTAAAAAATAAGGACAAGCTCTGGAAGCAAGGATTAATGTTTGCCTTGACCTGGCTGATTTATTTTTAAGTGCTGCCAGCTCAGACCTAATACATAAAGCACACTGTGAAGGTGTAGTCTAGGCAACCAGAGTAGGCCGCTTTTTCCATTAACAGGGAGCAGCGGATCGTCAAATGTTAGCAGCTGTAAAAGGTGTGCCAAGGAGTTACCGCTTACTGCTCAGCCACAACTAACAGTGGGACAAAGGAGAATATGTTTCATGCTTTTAAAGTGAGAAGGGTAACCCCCACCCCCAACAATGGCTACCTCCTTAAGAAAAGCCCAGGCCGGGCGCAATGGCTCACGCCTGTAATCCCAGCACTTTGGGAGGCCAAGATGGGCGGATCACGAGGTCAGGAGATCGAGACCATCCTGGCTAACACGGTAAAACCCCGTCTCTACTAAAAAATACAAAAAATTAGCTGTGCGAGGTGGCGGGCACCTGTAGTCCCAGCTACTCGGGAGGCTGAGGCAGGAGAATGGCGTAAACCCGGGAGGCGGAGCTTGCAGTGAGCTGAGATCCAGCCACTGCACTCCAGCCTGGGCGACAGAGCGAGACTCCGTCTCAAAAA
The DNA here is from genome assembly GCF_047675955.1 of Chlorocebus sabaeus. Lineage (NCBI taxonomy): Eukaryota > Metazoa > Chordata > Mammalia > Primates > Cercopithecidae > Chlorocebus > Chlorocebus sabaeus. Next base: position 11,967,990 of record NC_132913.1, read on the forward strand.
AAAAAAAAAAAAAAAGGAAAGAAAAGCCCAAATTGCTCTTTTACACTTCAGGCCAATTTCATCGGGGTCAATTTCAGATCACCACGCTTAACATAACCAGGGGTAATGTTGAATCACAGGACATGGAGGGTGGTGAGCAGAGACAGAGAGAAGAGGAAAGAACTCAGAAATCAACTGAAGGCTAAGAACACCCTAGTTGATCAATATGATGGGTATCATAAGAAAAAGTAACAGCACTGAAAAATAATATAATGGTAAATGAAGTCCTGAGGAAATGCCACCGTATCTTCACCTGGACTACAATTATACAAAGCATGTGCATTAACATGAAAAGTTATTGAAAGGAGACGGAAAAACAAAAGCACATTACTTGTTACGGCAGTGAGGCCCAGGATGGGGAACATTAAAAAGAATTTCTTCTTTCCCATGTCCAGACAGTGTTACTACAACATTGTACTAGCACCGTAAAATTATTTAATTTGAAAATAATTTTTTCTTCAAAGATGTCAAAAAGTACAGATCATTCTCCCTAAATTGTCATAGAGCCATTCAATCCACACAGTGTTCCTGAGGCAGAAAAGGGTCTGGAGACAAGGAACCTAAGGCCAATTCACGCTGACCTCCTAGAACTAAATCAGAAGGAAAACCCCAACTCTCCGCACCTAAGTAACCAAAGGACTGGAGGCTACTCCCTTTGTAAAACCCCCCACATTCTCTGCATGGCAGATGGAAAATGGAAAGTATCTCTGATTGATTGCAGAAAGCAACCAAAGCATAGGAGTCTAAGTTTGTAACTTCACTTCAGGCTCCGACTGGTGGTCACTACTTCATGTACACAGGGTGTACATCAAGTAACCAATGGGAAACCTCTAGAGGGTATTTAAATCCCAGACAATTCTATAACAGAGCTCTTGAGCCCCTATACTCGCTGGCTCCCATCTTGTGGAGTATACTTTTGTTTTCAGTACATTTCTGCTTTTGTTGCCTCATTCTTTCCTTGCTCTGTGCATTTTGTCCAATTCCTTGTTCAACGCACCAAGAACCTGGACACCCTGTACTGGTAACATTATAAGTATTGGTTTTAATATTCCAAGATTTAGGATTCCTCTAGCTGGGTGACTTTGGGTAACTACTTGATCTCTCAAAGCTAATGTTGGGAAATTAATAGCTATTTAGCTTTAAAATCATCCACATTCTAACCATGCTTTCGATTCACTGGATTACAGAAGGGAGGGCTACCATCCCACTCACAGTGGCCACACTCCCCAGCCCCTGCTGCTGCCCAGGGAGTGTGGGCGAGAGAAAGGCCCCAGCACCACACACACCCTTACTTAGTCCTTGCTTGATTATACATGAACTGTGTAACTCAGCTTGGCTGCCTTAGCTGAGGCTCAGTTTTCTCATCTGTAAAATTGGACAAGGCTTAAAGGAGAAAATAATGTACAGGGTCTAGGATAATGCTTGGCACATAGTGTGTGTCCCATAAATGTGGACTTCCCAATCCTTATGCTAAATAAAACAAGTAACAATTTATTGTGTATTAAATTGTCATTAAAATATCAGAAAGAAGAAATATTTCCTTGAAAAACTTACACTTGACCTGTTTGAGTTCTTACACAGGAAGAGGCGATTGCCTCACGATGCCAAATCACTGGGATGAGCGTCCCAAAGCACCAGGTCTTCCTTTTGCTCCACAAAAGTGCCAAGTGCAGGCAATCTACAGCTCAGAAGACAAGGACTCGGCGGCCTCTACAAAGTGTAGTTTAAAACATAGGCCTGGAGACTTATCGTGAAGAGGTGAAAGAGAAGCCCCGAGGGCTTTTGGATACCGGTTCGTGTCTAAACTTCCCAGGAAGAACAACGCCTGCTCAGCCACAGCAGATGAAGACACGTGTGGTGCACATACTGAGACGCTAACAATCCCCAGAACTTATTTTAATCTTTTATTCCTTTCTCCCTCCAGCAAGCTTTTCTGGCCGGAACTAGAAATAAGTGGTAAAATTAAGTCTTTTGGAATCTACTGACTTTCTATTTCATCCCTGTACATCAAATATCCAAAATGCAGACCTTGGCAGCAAGACCAGACAACCTGAGGGCTATGCCTGTGCTGATGGGGGGATGTGGAGAAGGAGTCTGAGTAGAGGATGTTGGGAGGATTAAGCCAGGCCAGGAATTCCCTTTCCATCAAGTATATAAGCTGCTGGCCAGGAGCAATGTGTGCAGCACAGAGGCACTGGTGTCTAACATCACAGAGACAGCACCCGTGGAGGGCAAGACAACTGGAGGGGCTTCAGAACCTGCTCCAGGAGCTGTAGGAAGTGCAGCGCACCCCCAACCACCCACTGCTGGAGCCCATTCACTCCACCATCGGTCCCTTACCATCTCCAAGGTCACCACCCATCTGAGCCAACCTCAGCTCCTTCCTGAAGGGGAGGCCTGCGCCCACCTTGTGCTACGCCAACCCTCATTCCCCTCAGGAGCCAAAGAGATATTTTAAAATACGCATCAGGCCATGCCACCCTCCGCTTCAAACAGGAGACTCCCACCCCGTTCAGAAGCCAATCCTAACACCCACTCTCCTTGAACCCCTTCCGGCCTCTCCAATAGGCCTCGCACACTCCTCCCCTGGCTCACACACCCTGTACACAATGGGCTCTCGTCTTTCCCTTGAATGTAGCCATTGCCGAGCCTGTTCCAGCCTGGCAGCCCTGTGTGGGTTGCTTCCTCTGCTTGAAACGCTCTTCCCAAGTCTGGTGCCTTTTTTTAACTGGGTCTAAGCCGACACGACTTTTCCTCCAAGAGGCTCTTCCCGATCACCCAGTCGAGAGCAGTCGTCTGGTAACATCATCATGTCTTATTTTTCTCACCACCATTTTTACTCGGGACAACGTCTTTTGTTTGCAGGCCTGCGTCTCTGCCCCCATTGGCATCTCTGCCCCAACACAGCAGGGACCAGGTCTGTCTTGCTTTCTGCAGTACCCAACGCCTATACCAGTGTCTGATGCCCAGCAGGTGCTTGGTAGTTACTTATGGAATGAACGGACGGATGAAGAAATGTAAGACCACAGGGAGGAGGGGAGCCCTGCAGAAACCAAGCGCAGAGCATTTCTGGCAAAAGACGGTGAAGAAAAGCTTCAGCTCAACTACCCTTCTTCGAAATCACAAAACAATAAGGAAAAGAAGGATTAAAATGGTAAGGAAAACAATCTATTAAATAGGGAAGTGGCTATAATCCTGAAGCACAATAGAAAGCACGACTACCAACTCCTGTAAACTGAGACACGGGAGCATGCCGAGAACCAAGAGGTGTAGATTTCCCCTAAAGTCAGAGTCACAGCCCTGGAAAAGTCTCCAACTACTCTTTGGTTAAAGCGACAAAATGTAGGAGTACGGCTGGGCCTTGAACAGGGACAGAGGTAAAGGAGACTAAACCCCGGCATCACAGACCAGCAGGGGAGGGGCTGGTCAAGCAGCTATTTTGCCACACCATGCCCACTGTCCGTGACCTTGGACCCAGTTCAGAAGGTGCTGAAAGTGACCTGGCAGGGAGAAAGGAGAGTCATGACCACTGCACAGCAGTACCCAGCACAGGTGACTCTCCTGGGAGCCACCAGCCCTCGTGACCACTGAGCAGAGATGGGAGACATTCTCTCAGAGGGCTTGAACACACAGACTGTGGGGCTGGGTTCCCTGCATTGCAACCCCAGCTCTGCTGCTTCCCAACTCTGTGCCCTTGTGCAACCTACATAACACTCCGTGCCTCACCTTCCTCATCAGCGAAGTGGACAGAATAATAGAATCCACTTCATAAGAGTTGTTGGGGTATTAAATGAGTTTATGCGTCCAGAGTAGTGTCTGGCACATGGTAAGCATGATGTAAGCATTAGCTCTTCAAATTATTATCCCTTCGTCCACATTATTCTTTTGCTGGTGGCAGGCTCTACTCAACATTGAGCAGAGTGCTGAATAGAACACCAGAGGTGCTGTACATGTAAACTGCAAAATTAAAAATTAATACTTTTTGAAGGAGGAGAGGAACAGAAACAAAATCACATAAAGAATACACATGATGACTGGGTGCGGTGGCTCACGCCTGTAATCCCAACACTTTGGGAGGCCGAGGAGGGTGGATCACGAGGTCAGGAGTTCAAGACTAGCCTGAACAATATGGTGAAACCCCGTCTCTACTAAAAATACAACAACAACAACAACAACAAAATTAGCTGGGCATGGTGGGGGGCGCCTATAGTCCCAGCTACTCAGGAGGCTGAGGCAGGAGGATCACTTGAACCCGGGAGGCAGAGGTTGCAGTGAGCCAAGATTACGCCACTGCACTCCAGCCTGGTGACAGAGCGAGACTCTGTTTCAAAAAAAAAAATACACATGATAAGAGGACAACCTCAGGACACAGGTAGTTCACCAGAGTCTTAAAGAAAACAGACAGTATGGCCTTGTCACAGGAACAGTCAACAGAATTCAAGGAAGCAATGTAAGAACACACTCGAAGGAGATGAAAAGAGAACTGGTAGAGCTCAGGAAACGCATGGAAAAAGAAAAGGAACCGTACAATATGGTTTGGATGTTTGTCCCCTGCAAATCTCATGTTGAAATGTGATTCCCATTGTTGGAGATGGGGCCTGGTGGAAGGTGTTGGGTCATGCAGGTGGATCCCTTATGAATGGCTGAGCACCATCTCTTGCTGATGAGTGAGTTCTTGCCCTGAGTTCACACGAGAGCTGGTGTTTAAAGAACCTGCACCTCCCCACCTCTCTCTTGCTCCCTCTCTCACCATCTGATACCGGCTGCTCTCCTTTTGCCTTCTGCCATAGTTAGAAGCTTCCTGAGGCCTCACTAGGAGCAGATGCCAGCACCATGCTTCCTGTACATCCTGCAGACCCAATTAAACCTCTTTTTTAAAAAATAAACTACCAAGCTTCAGATATTCCTTTATAGCAACACACAGACTAACACAGGCACTGAGGTGGAAACTTCAGCAAAAGAATAACAATAAACACGCACTCATATATATAAATCACAGTCATGCAAACACCACATACATGCACACACATACACACACACACTGAAAACACAGGTAAAGATGTGGCAGGTAGGAATGGGAAATCCACACAAAATGAAATTATTTTAAAGCAGATAATAGATACTGAAGGCAAAGGAGAACCAATATACACACATAATTGGTGTTCCTGAGGAAGAGAACAAAGCAAATAGAACATGAAAACATTCAAGGTCTTACGAGTTGAAACATTTCCCAAAATAACAAAAGTCATTTTTCTCCAGATCAAAAGGACATGCCACGTTCCAGGGGACAAAAATGATGCAGAAAAACACCAATACATATGCTGGCGAATTGCTTAAGCTCAAGACTAAAAATAAAATTTCTGAGGGCATCCAGAATTCACCTTCGATGGGGAACAACTCAGCCCAGTCTCCAAATTCCTAGCAAAGCCAAAGCCGGGGACAATCAAGTTCTGAGATAGACCGAGTTGGAAACCAAGACTGTTATACCTCACCAGGTTGTCTTTCAAGATTGCAGACAGCAGAGAGACACTGTCAAACATGCGGGCACTCAGGCATGCGGCCCCAGGAGCCTCTGGTTAACACGCCACTAGGTGACAGCATCCAGACAGCCAGAAAAACCCAAGTTAAGAATTTGGGAATGTAGAGAACATGGAATGAAGAATAGAGGTGAAATCTGTGGCTCCATTTCAATAGCAACTAAATAGCTACGGCATTCATGGTCACAAAAGAGAATATAAATGCTATAGACAACATAGAAGGGTACGACAAAGCTGGGAGTTCCAAGAGGGAAGGGAGAGAGCACACGCATGCTGTTTCCCGTTTTCCATGGCCAAGATTCCAGCTGAAGATGAGGCACACAGATGAAGAAGACAGTGGCTCTGACCTCTTAACGCTCTCATGATCTCTTTTCTTAATTTCAGCAACAAATTTTGGGAATGAATATTGCATATACCAAGGAAGTTCACCAATTCCTTTTAGCGTCACTTGTTTTTCTTTGGTCAATATCAAGTAACAGCATTTTTACATATCATATGATCCAAGTTTTCTTGTAGTGTTCTGTGTGTCTGCATCATTGCATGCCTCCAGCCTTCCTCTTTCTCCTCTTTGTACATAAGCACAGAGAGGTATCTGCAGGGATAGTTAAATGTTCATGATAGTTATTTCTGGAGTGGTGAGATTCTTGGTAATGTTTTTTCAACTAGGATTTGGTACTTTTCTTCAGTGTTTTAATTTTTAAATAATAAACACATTTCATTTTCTATAAAGACATTTTTAAAGAAATATTTGTTTTTGCTGAACCTAATTTCTCCTATACTTATTTACACCTGGAGTGGCTCTTTTTTTTCCTGTTGTTGCTGTTGCCTGTTTTCTGGCATGGCACCTACCCCAGACCAGCGTTGTGGGACCTGCAGAAGTGCCTGCTGTCTATCATGAAAGCCGCATTCTCTTCACCTACCCCAGACCAGCGTTGTGGGACCTGCAGAAGTGCCTGCTGTCTATCATGAAAGCCGCATTCTCTTCCAGCCTCCTGGAACACTGGCTTTCCCAGCAGGGTGAGAGGCTGGGCCAAACCATCTCTGACTTCTTCCCAGCTTTGCTGGAACAAGCACTTCTGCATGGGCAGTAGAGGTGTGAGGTAAGAGTTTCGTTAAGGTACAGGCATTGTCCTCTGGGTGAAGTTCACTGACTGCTGCTGTGGTCAACTTAGCTCAACCAGCCCAGAATGACAGCCCATTAAATGGTCCTCTCAGACAGGGTAATGGAATTCAATGAGATAGTGCATGTGATGTGCTTAGCACAGCACCTGGCATGTGGCTAACAATCAGTAAATAGAAGCAATTATGAACATCACGCCAGCCATGCTGTGTGCAACCAGACACCCATCAAGGGTATATTCAGCACCAGGTAAAACTGACCATTGCTACCAATGTGATAGAAAATTGCCACCTGTCTGTCCAGCTTTTCCTGACTTCTTCAGTGTGTCATTAATTACCTACATCCTCTAAAAGCTAGGGAACTCATTTGCATCTCATATATTAACTATCCCTAATTATTCTCCCCTTCCTCACTATTGAGTTTGGTGCTTTGGAAGATCTTTTAAAGGTTTGATCTCTCGATTTTACCTCTCATGAGGACTCTTTTCCATCCCTGCATATGGCCCCCGGCTGTTCCTCCATTTGCTGACCTGGAAGGCTATCATTATCAGAGGCCCTTTGCTGGTTATCTCACTAATTTCCATTACTTGCTGGAAGTGAACCTTGCCAAAGACCTGCATGTTGTCATTTCTGTAAGCAGTCATATAGCCAGTATATGTTTTCTGAGATGAGGCTGTTCATCATGGTCCTAACTACCAGCAAGAAGTATTTTATGGGGGCCTGCACTGTGTGCTGGAGATCCAGTCTTACCCTCCCCTTGACAATCCTGATCTGTCCCCTGCACAGTTTGTGCTGGGGTTTGGGGGTCTTCTGTCTCACCTGTCCGCAGGAGTACAGTGAGGCAGCGAGGAGAAGTGGGCGAAACCTCCCCTCATCATTTTCCCCGGTGGATGTAATGGCTCTGCCCTGGATTCACAAAGGCTGCTGGACCCCGCAGGTAGGGCTTATTATGTGATAAACTAACTCAGCCAGGGGCCAACGGGCCTTTGGAGAAAAAAGAGGCAAAAAGGAACCAGCACATGCTCCCTTTTGAAATGTAAGTGGGTAAATGCTGGTGTGTGGACAGCACAGTGGCAGGTACAGCCAGGAGTATGGCTGAGCCCAGCTGAGATGGCATGACTGGACTATGGGCAAGTCCAGACAGGCTGCCCAGAGCAGGTGCTGCATGAGAGTGCCTTGAACCTCGACAGGCAGGTTATCCTGCTCTTGGTATCTTTGTGCTCATGCTGGAGGATGGGAATTTGTTCTTTGCTAGAAGGTGCTTCCTGCTGGATTGGTGGCCCCCAGGTAATGTCTAGAACCAAAAAGTGGTTTGAGGCCAAAGCAAGGGCAGAGGCTCTGGGTTCATTCTCAAACTGATATAAAGTTGTAGAAAAATGTGCATTTCACAAGAAAATGCAAAATATAAAATTATTTGTAAGTGGCTTATATATTTCTTATAATTAAAAAAAGAGAGAATGAACTTATTGAAACTTTATATAAGAACTCTAATCAATAGCCCCCAAGGAAGTCTTGCTTAGCCAGTCATTTAATGCTATAATTTACCATTTATATGAGTTAGATGAATTCTTCCTTAGCACATGTGACAACAAGGGAATGTCCAGGATCACAAAATAGTGATAAGTAGACAAGTTCAACAATTTTTTTTGTGCCATTTGCCTGATCTCCGATGCTAATAAGATCTTGGTCAATACTTCTCTTCAGAGTTCACGGAAAAAAAAAAACTTGGCCAAAGTCATGTATTGCTGGCTCTTCCAAAATTATCAACAGAGTGTTCTTGAAGTTTTGGTTGCATATGATTTCTTGTCAGCAGTACAGGAAGGTCATAAAATCTTTTATTCATTTTCTCCAGTCTCAGGAATATCTTGGCCCCAACAAGAGCAGGTCGAGCTTTTGACAACTACAGGGCACACCGGCATCTTAATGATGGCCAGTTGAGTTAAAGTTGAGGGCATACCTTATAAATAGAATTATTAATAGCTTGATTCAAATTGTGTTTTCATTTGGCAAACTTCAGCATAACATGCCTGGAAGGTATGCACAGATGATGCTTCTAGTTCCTAGAGAAGATATGGCTTCATAACCTAGCAGACGACGGATGTCCCAAGTCTTTTAGAAATCAGTTACCAAACACGTGCTTGAAACAGTGTCTACAAATACACATGCTAACTGTGTAAAATTAGCCCAGTTTCTGAGTCTATCTGAACCCAGTTTGTAAAACGGAGGCAATAATGCCTTGTGGCCAAAAAGCCATCCATGACTGTCCAGCTGTATGGCCTCCGAGTCAAGCCAAATACCTGGCAAGTCAGGAGCCCAGTGAGCACAAAGATCGTCAGAGCTGCACTCACTCTCCATGTAGCCAAGGCTTTCTTCACTGCAGGTGAAATTCTGGAACCTCAAAAGTGTAACAGCCAAAGATGTACTGATACATCATCAAAGTGGGAACCAAAACAAGAACGTTCCTGAGACTAGTGGAACAACGATGGCCTGAGATTCATAAAATAGCTACCAAGGAGGCTGAAGGGCAGAGCCCGTGAGACCAATTTGGAATGCCACATCAGCAGCACCATCCACACAATGCAGGTCATTCAAACCAGCAAAAGACGGATCCCAAAGATCAAGAGCCCTGGCTGGCTGGGCTTCTTTCCTTCTTTCCTTCATTCTCTTCTTTTGTACTGCACTTTCCTGATTTTCTTCCTTGGTCTTTCTTTGTTCCTGAATCCACTTCCCCTTGCTGTCCTCTGAGTGTCTGAGTGGTCCTTGGTCCACTTCTCTATCCACATTCACTCCCAAGGTGACCTCACGTCCAGTCCCATGGCTGTACAAATAAATGTACAACACCCAGTGACACCCAAGTGTATGTCCCTAGCACTCCCCTCTCTCTCTACTCCAAACTGGTATATTCAATTTAATTTCACTTAAAGGACAAATTTAAAATATTAAGTAATAAATAAAGTACCAAAACAACCACAAACTCTTATCTGATGAATCAGACAAAGTATCTCATGTATCATGCATTTGTCTGAATTATGTAGCTTCATATTTTATAATCCAAGCACTGGGGGAAAGGCCTGCATGATTTTTTAAAGTGTGTCATACATAGTTGTCAGTCAATTCTGCTTAATGCTGTATTTTATGATCTACGTACTACCCTGATTTTGAATAGGTTGTGTTTCAAAACCCTCTGGGTAAATTAATATTCTGAGTCTTAGGTCACTGTTTTTCAGAGAAGTATGGCTAGGCCATAAGCTGTCAAGTTTTTCTTCCTTTTCCTGGTTACTGATGTTAGCTCACTTCAAGATCTCAAGTGCTACGTGAGTTCATTCCAACACCACGAATTCCTGGACTCCTGTCTGTACCCACCTCAGTCATACCTGTAAACCTGCACGCTGACCTGTCTAAAACGGCTCCCATCATGACTGCTCAGAAATTGTAGTGGTCCCTTCTGCCCATGGAACTTAACAGAATTATGGACCATCAGAGGGGCAGGGACCCACAGGAAACCTACTGTGAGAATATCAACTATACTTAACATCTGAAATATTATCTTGTTTAGTATAATTTCAGTGACCACTTATTTTCCCTTCTTTTTTAGGCCCACACAGCTGAAAATAATAAGCCTCTTCTCTCTGAAAAGAGAACCAAGTCCTGTTTTTTTGCAATGTAAACAGTGGTTACCTTATATTTTAAAAAAATCTCAGAATGGCTCCTGGTCCTCTAGAAAATAATCTATGTACATTTCATAATTTAGAATTAATTCACAGTTTCTGCTTTAAACACTCATTTGTCGGACAAAATGTGTACTTGCAGTACTGAAAGAGTTGTAAACAAATGAATACATAGACTTAAAACCATTTTAGCAATTGTTAAATTGTTTAAATTTAACAATTTTAAATATCTGTCCACAGTAGACCACAGTAGACCACTGTGGACAGATACTTGAATCCCAAACCTAAATATCAAAAGACAGGAACTGGGAAGCAGAGATTACTTTAGGTGTAAAATCTCACTTTCAAATGTCCTTAGCAGCCTAGTGATCTATGTCCTCTGGGGCATGCAAAAACATACTGTCCACACCACAAATGAGACAAATTCATCAGACCCTTCACTAAGATTCTAAAAGCTCTGGAAGAAAGAAGGTTCTTATTTTATCTGAAATTGAATTATAAGGTGGATACAAAACCAAGGATCCACCAGGAGCCAAACGTAGAATGGAAATGGATCAATTTTTGATTTTAAGTTTCGATCTTGGAAGAAACTTACCTGAACATTATTAAAAATTATCTGCATGATACAAATGATCCCAAAGTGTCATTTTTCTGACGTGTCCAATTCCATTTTACATCATGTCAGTTATGCATAAAATTCATTACTGTTATGTGTTTGAAAATATAACTTTTGAGTGCAGCTTATTCTTGTTTTTAGAACTTGACACCTACTTTTCAAATCCTCTCTTTGACCCGAGAACTCAAAAGAAATTGGAAACTTGAAATCTTTTTTTTTTTGAGACGGAGTCTCGCTCTGTCACCCAGGCTGGAGTGTAGTGGCGGGATCTCAGCTCACTGCAAGCTCCGCCTCCCGGGTTCACACTATTCTCCTGCCTCAGCTTCCAGAGCAGCTGGGACTACAGGCGCCCGCCACTACACCCGGCTAATTTTTTGTATTTTTAGTAGAGATGGGGTTTCACTGTGCTAGCCAGGATGGTCTCGATCTCCTGATCTTGTGATCCGCCCGCCTCGGCCTCCCAAAGTACTGGGATTATAGGCGTGAGCTAGGAAACCTGAAATCTTCACACTCCTTACCTGATGTTGGCTCAATAGCAAAGGCTTGATGAGACTGAATCAAAGTGATATAGAACTCAAAATCTACAGGGCAGCTGCACTGCAAAGGAATAACATAACTTTTGCTGCAAAACAAAAAAGAAAATAAAGATATTATTTTTCTGTATAACTGGTTCTTTTGGTAGCAAGGAATGGAGACTCAAGTTATGTAATAAACGATGATGACTGCCAATGCTGATCTGGCACTTCCTGTGTGCCAGGAGTAATCCCATGCATTTTCCCTGTAGTAACTATTTTAATCCTATGAGATGCTGCCGTGATTATCCCCACTTACGGAAGAGGAAACTGAGGCACAAGAGAGGGTAAGTGTGCCACACGAGGTGATGTAGTTAGTTAGTGGCAGAACCAGGATTTAACGCAGTCGATTGTGCTGGGTGTCCATACTCCTCACACCACTGTCCTCGCTACCCCTCGAGTACTGTTAGGTTTATCTTCCAGAGGTGCAGTGATAGGAAAAGGCAGTCTCTACCACACAGTTCGGCCTCACCGAACCAAGGAAAGGCCAAACAGATGGGCTTAGAGAAAGCCTGGGAGACCCCTGGCCTTTCACAGAGCCTGGATGGGACAGCATGGAAGAAATCACAACTTGGGCTGTGCTTGATTGAAGTAGGCTAGGTACTCTTTATTTGGTCAGAAGTCCAGCGACCATTAGAGAACGTGGAAGAGGTCTACGTACTCAGAAATGGTCTGTCACCCCAAGACAAGGCGGACTTCTAAGCTAGCTTGAAGCTGTTGCTTACAGCACCCCAGGAGCTGTGGCAGCAGTAGCATTTCTTGGAGTGCCCCATGCTTCCCATAAAGTTCTGTCCTTCCATCAGGGCAATCCAAGTCAGCCAGAGTTGACTGCCTGGGGGAGCAGAGTCTCCAGGGTAATTCTACGTCCTATGCAGCGCTGGGGGCAGGTTATCGGGTCCCCTTGCAGCAGTAGGAAGTCAAGTGCCTCCTTTCTTTTTTTTTTTCTCCCTGCATTCCTGATCTGTTTGCACCCCCGCCCTTCTCCTTCAGCCACCAGTTAGCTTCATCTTTGACTCTGTACATCTCTTCTCTACCCCACGCCTTCTGAGCCCTCACCCCATCACAGCCCTCCTGGCTCGAGGCTCACCCTGCCTCTTATCCTTTTAGCTTCTGGCCTCCCTGCCAACTGCCCATCCCCTCTCATCTTCCAGTTCATACTCCCAGGAGAACACAGTTGTGATCTGGTTTGAGCAGAGCTGCCAGGCCAGCTGGGCTCTACTTTCTGGGCAGGACCCATCCGAACCCATCTGTCTGTGGACGTCTCCAATAATGACAGGCTTCCCTACCTGCCCAGAGTCTGCCTTCCCTGGAGATTCAGAGTCCTATGAAGGCAGAGACCAAGTCCATCTGGGTCTCCAGTGTATCCCAGAGTGTCGCGTGGACCAAAGGCTCAACAAATATTTGTTGGTGTGAAGCAAAATAACCCTTTTATCAGCAGCAATTTTGGGGATGTGATATAACTCACATGTGGCTTTTAAAATTATGCCCAAAACATTTTTATTTGGCTTTAAAATTCACTATCTTTAAAAAATCTGTGAAATATTTCAAATATAAAGAAAAATGTAAAGAACAATAAAATAACAACCCCTTTATCTACTACTGAGCTCTAACAAATCTTTCGCTTTGGGCATATCAGCATTATGTTTTTAAAGAAATAAAACATTACAAAAGAGTTGAGGCTCCCTGTAGCTCCTTCCCCAATTCTCTCTCTTCCTCCCTGCTTTAAGATAGTCAGTTTTATCAATCTTTATTTTGGAGAAAATTAAAATCTGTTCCAAACTATGAACACGGCATGTCTCTAATTTATTCAGGTTTAATTTTATGTCCTCAATCAAATTTTATAAGTGACCCCTACCCTGTATTCACTGTTCTACCATTCTCATGCATTCTAGTAATTACTACTTACATATGTATGCATACAATATGTGGTATGCATAAAATATATAGTATATTGTTTGTTTTTAACAATATTGCTCTGAAACTTGTTATTTTTGCTCAACACTACGTTTCTGAGACTTATCCATGGAAATATGTAAAGATCTGTTCATTCATTTTAACTAGTGAAGAGTATTCCATTATATAATCATACCACACTTTATTCAGTCACTCTCCTGTTGATGGGCATTTAGGTTGTTTGCATTTTTTCACTATTGCAGTGTGGCAGTGAAGATCCTACTGCATGACTCCACGTGCACCTGCAGTACAGCTACTTTAGGAATAACCCCAAATGGGATTTCTGGTTAGTAGCAAAGTAAAAATATTAAATTCACTAGATACGACTAAAATATTTTTCAAAGCACTTTACCAATTTACACTTTTACTAGCAGAATAGGAGAGTTTCTGTTGCTTACCAACATTTAGGATTCTCAGGCATTTTAATGTCTGTCAACCTGTTGGAGGTGAAATGGCATCTCATTTCACTTTCATTCTCATTCTTTTGAGGTTAAGTTTCTGTTCCTGTTTATTCATTTGGGTTCCCTCTCCTGTGAATTGCCTGTGCATATCCTTTGCCCATTTCTCTATTCAGTTGTTTTGTTCTCTTATTCATTTGTAAATTCTTTTTTTTTTTTTTTTTTTTGAGACAGAGTCTCACTTTGTCACCCAGTCTGGAGTGCAGTGGCATAATCATAGCTCACTGCAGCCTTGATGTTCTGGGCTCAAGTGATCCTCCCACCTCAGTCTCCTGAGTAGCTGGGACCACAGGTGTGCACCACCATGCCTAACTAGTTTTTAAATTTTTTGTAGAAATGAGTTTCCACTATGTTCCCAGGCTTGTCTCAAACTCCTGGACTCAAGTGATCCTCTTGCCTTGGCCTCCCAAAATGCTAGGATTACATGCATGAGCCACCATGCCTGGCCTCATTTGTAAATTCTAATATTAATTTAGTTAATTATATGCATTACAAGTATCTTTTCCAAACCATAGTTTATTTTTTGATTTATTTGTGGTGTTTTTTGTTGGACATAAAGTTTTAATTTTAAGGTAGTCAGTTTTATCAATCATTGTTTTGGAGAAAATTGAAATCTGTTCTAAACTATAAACATGGTATGTCTCTAATTTATTAAGGTTTAATTTTATGTCCTCAATCAAATTTTATAAGTGTCTCCATAGTGAGCTTACACATTTTGGTTAAGTTTTTCCCTAGGTGTTTTGGTATGTTTGGGTTGCTATCACAGAATACCATAGACTGGGTGGCTTATGAACAACAGAAATTTATTCCTTACGGTTCTGGAGGCTGGGAAGTCTAAGATCAAGGTGCTAGCAGATTTGGTGTCTGGTGCAGGCCCACTTCCTGGTTCATAGATGACCATCTTTTCACTGTGTGTTTGCATAATGGAAGGGGCTATGGAGCTCTCCAGATCTCTTTTATAAGGACACTAATCCTGTTCATGAGGGCTTTGCCCTCATGGCTTCATCACCTCCCAAAGGCCCCACTTCCTAATATATCACCTTGGGGGTTAGATTTAAACACATGCATTTTGAGGGGGAAACAAATATTCAGACCATAGCACCAGGTATCTTATAGCTTCTGTGACATAGTGAATGGAATGTTTGTCTTTTATAATTCATTATTGCTAGTGTATTGCAATGCTACTTTTGGATTTTGATCTAAAACCCTGCTAAAGTCTTTCATGGGTTGTAAAAGTTTATCTGTAGATTTCTTCAGATTTTCTATGTAAAAAATTATACAGTCTAGGCCAGGCACAGTGGCTTGCACCTATAATCCCAGTGTAAGTCATAAAATCTAAAAAAAAAAAAAAAAAAAAAAGAGAGAGACTCTTTCCTATTTACTTTTCCAACTCTTGTAACTCTCATATTTTTTTCTGATCATTGCATTGATGACTTCTAGTATAATACTGAATTGAAGTGAAGAGCATCTTTTTCTTATTTTGACTTTATTGGAAATACTTTAATTTTCACCACTAAGAATGATGTTTCTAGAAATTTTGTGATAGCCTTTATCAGGCCAAGGAAATTTTCTTCTATTTCTAAGCCTTTTTTCCACTTAATCATGAAGGAGTTTTCTTTTTGTTAAAATTTGCTTGGTATACATACTTCTTCCATTCCTTCATTTTCAAACTTCCTGAAAAGTTTTATTTTAGGTGTGTCTCCAGAAAGTAGGATATAGCTGGATTAAAAAATGTTTAGCAGGTGGGATAATCTTTTCATTTTAATAGGTGAATTTAATCAGTTTTCATTTGTTACAATTAATAATAGATATATTTGAACTTATTTCTACCACCTTGTTTTGTGTTTTCTAAAAAACATCTTTGCTTCATTTTTGTTCTTTTCCCTCTTGCTGGACTGATTGCTTTTATATTTCTACTTTTTTTCCTCCTATGACTTGGCAGCTATAGATTGCATTTCTATGATTTTAATTATTACTCTAAATTTTTAAAAGATATGTCTTATTGACAACTGGGTGCTGTGGCTCATGCTTGTAATCCAAGCACTTTGGGAGGCTGAGGCGGGCAGACCACTTGAACTCAGGACTTCAAGACCAGCCTGGGCAATGTAGCAAAACCCCATCTCTACAAAAAATACAAAAATTAGCTGGGTGCAGTTGTGTGTGCCTGTAGTCCCAGCTGCTTGGGAGGCTGAGATGGGCAAATAGCTGGAGCCTGGAAAGCAGAGGTTCCAGTGAGCCGAGATCGCATCACTGCACTCCAGCCTGGTTGACAGAGCACAGGCCCTGTCCAAAAAAAAAAAGATATGTCTTACTTATTGAAAATTCCCAACAAAGTCTACACATATCTAGCATTTCTATCCTCCCAAATACAGTGCAGTCAGCCATACCTGCCTATTGAAGACTCTTTCTTACCCCTCCATCTTGTATATGCTATGTTGAGTTGTAGCTTTAGCTTAAACAACAAAAAATACTGACTTTTAAAAATGGTTACTTAATTAAATTTACCAACCTATGTAATTAATTTTGGTGTTTGCCATTCTCTTTCGATTCCCATGGCTACTTTCTGAATATGTTTTTCTTCTTGCTGGCATATGCCTTTTAAATTTTCTTTTAGTGAGGACTGTGTGTGGGAAATTCTTATGTAAATACACTTATTTTTTATTTTCTTCCTTGGGAAAAATTTTAGGTTGACTGTTTATTTTCCCTTGGCATTTTGAAAATATTTATTCCACATCTTTCTTTAATTGTTTTTTGCTGATGAAGAACTGTTGTCATTTTTTTTGTAGATTATCACTCTTTTCTCTCTGGCAGCTTTTTAAGGTTTCTCTTTTTTTCTTATTTATTTATTTATTTATTTATTTATTTATTTATTTATTTATAGAGATGGGATCTTACTTTGTTGCCCAGGTTGGTCTCAAACTCCTGGGTTCAAGTGATTCTCCTGCCTTGGCCTCCCAGAGTGCTGGAATTACAGGCAAGATTTCTCTTTATTCTTGATGCTCTGCAGCTTGACTCTTATGTGTCTAGGTAGAAATTTATCTTTACCCTGCTAGATATTAATATTTGAAGGCACTGATCAAATCTTCACAGTTATCTTTAATTCTGAAAAGCTTGGTATTATTCTGTACCATTCCCTCCACTCTCACCTGACAGAACTCTAATTTACTAGACACATATATCTTGGAGCTTTTCAGTCTAGCTTCCATACGCTAATTTCCCTTCATGTAAAATGTAATCTCTATATACTCTATTCTGGGTGAATTCTTGTATTATTACTATCTTCCAATCTATTAGTCTTTTCTTCAACTGTGTCCAGTGTAGAGTTTATTCAATTTATTGAGATTTAAGTTTTTAGTGTCTATATTTTGAATTTTTAAGATTTCTAATTGGTTGTTTTTATCTATCTGATCTTTAAGAAAATGTCCACCTATTTTTGTTTCATAATTTCTTGATATTTTAAAATGAAAGTTTGTCTCAATCATCTCATTGAGAATCCTAAGTATATCTATTTTAAAGTTTTATTAAACTGTTTTTAAGAATTCATTTCATTCAATTATATTCTGATGGTTGGGTTTGGGCTTTCTTAGCACAAGATTTATTCATGTGTTTTGGAATTTGGATTTGCAGGCTCACTTTGAGTAAAAGGATTTAATCTATATTCAATTTTATAATTGCATATTGGGGGTCCTGCCAGCCAGCTATTTTAGTGCTACAGTGAACTCAGTCACTGGGCCAGCAGGTAACGTGGCTCACCTCTGCACCACAAGCTGGTTAGTACTGTCCTTTACACTTTCCTCTGTCCACAGCCAGGGACAAGGCCCCAGGTCCAGGCAACAGGTCAGCAGAAGGTTTCCAGCTTCCTTTCACAGGGAGTGCAAAGGTGGGGCAGCTTACCTCTTCTCCTGGCTGCAGGCCAGGTGCGGATCCCCGGAATCAGTGAGACACTTGCGGTCTCCTTTACCCCATGGAGTGGTCTTCAACACTGCCTGACTGCTTCAAAGCCTGGAGCTTGCTAGCCTGTGGCTCCACCCTGCCACCCACTCGGCATTTCTATGCTGTTCCTGCCCTGTGGAGTTGTTCAGCTTGTTTCTGAGCCTGAGTGTGCCTTTTTGGAGGTCTCTTTTTATATTTTGTTTGTGACTAACTAGTAATGTCGCACAAAAAAAGGTTCATTGCAGCGTGAGCACCCTGCTTCATCCTGACCAGATGTTTCTAAATGTGCTTTTGAGAGATCTACAGTCTGAATGCAGAGTTCCTAATGTCAGGCAGTGCCCTGTTTCTAATTAATTTGCACTGGTATTTGTTTTTAAACCATTGTTCCTTAGCGATGACATCTCTTTGAGAGGAGCGTAGCTGTACTGTGAGCACATGAGATCCCCGACAGGGTACAGGCCTGCATCAGACTTTATATACTCATGTTCAGGGCCCTAGGTTTCTGATAAAAATTCTGAATAAGGGTCACCGCACAGGGTATGGTCTTCAGTCAACAGTAAAATGAAAACTTCATAGGATTTTCTACCAAACTCACAAATCTTATCTTAAATCAGGCTCTGTTAGAGATATGCAGTCAATCTTCACTCTCTGAGATGTTTCCTAATTCTGAAAAACAGAATATATGAAGGTAAGGCAATTCATCCTAATAGGTGCTCAGGTCCCACTGAGTGTCAGCTACTCTACCAGCTCTGGGTAGATAACACTAACATTACAAGTGAGTTACACATGCGTGTGAGGTATTTATGCCCCTCAGAACCTACGTAGGCCTTGGGTAATGTGCAATGTGAAGTGTTAAACTGCCCAAATGCGGTCTTTGAAGATGAGGCCAGTGGACTCACATAGCCACACAGGCTGTGTTGCCCTAGGTCAGTAACCCAGGGGTGTGCTCAAGGCTGTCCCAGCAAAGCAAAGTCTGACACTCACAGTTCCTCTGCTAAAAGCTGCATGTTTGCATTTTCCTGAATTGAAACAAACAAAACTCCTGGGGCTTTTCCCATTTGTCACATATACTCAATCTTCAATTAATTTCACAGCTCTGATAAATCCCATAGAAAAGGTGTCAGGGTATTTGCTTAATAATAATAATTTGAAGCCAAGTTCCTGATGCATTAGCCAGTCTGGAAAAACAAACAGTTCCTTAAGGGCACAAAATTCCAAGTACCATAATTCAGAAGCAGATATAGCAGTGCAAGTACAATTTTCAGTGGAATTGCTGAACTTCTGCTTTCACTACTGCCGTGTATATTATGCATGTCAAATTAGTTTGCATGGCCACCATAATCATAAATCAAAGACAGTTCAGATGAATTTGAGTCAAAAGGAATTTGGGCTAATATGAAATTTATTTAGAAGTTTTTCATATTTAAAGAGATAGAATCCTATTCTGGGTGGAATTTTATATTTTAAACTAAATTCTCATTGTTAAATACCATTAATCTGATACATAATGAAGAAACATAAATACATATATATATATATCTCTCTTGTCTGTTATTTCTCAGAGGTAAATAGGATACTGAATTAGAGTTCTTCTGTAACTTATAGGAATCAGGCAACTAAAATATTAAGGCAAGCAGATGTTAGTGCTTTTGGAAGTAACTACAACTTTTATCCCTGTTACTTTACTATTTAAACATTTTATCAATTATGCTAAGGCTATACATAAAAATACATTAAATACTTTAAAATAATTATCCCCTATTTGAATAAAATTGAACTCAAACCTTTTAAATAGTAGACTTTTATATTACGATCATGTGGAAATTGTATGCCTAGTAGAAGAGAGCACAAATTTGCCTTACAGAAAGTAAATATAATAAAATGACTTAACAGAAATTCAAATTTTTTTCTTGTCCTTTCTCTAGAACAAGTGATCTTGAACTTATTTTAACATAAAATGAAATATACTGTCTAATTTAAAATATACTCTCTAACTAAAAAATCCCAATATTTAGAGAGGAGAGTGAACACTTTACCATAATAGGATTTGGCTTCTTTTCTGGAAAAAGAAGGTTAACTGACAACAAGCATGACAAATGCTAACTTTGTCCATGATGACTAGATGCAGAGGGCACAATAAATTAACCATTAGTTATTTCACTTGTATGAAATTTGAGGGAAACATCAAGATAAAAGGAAGACTTTCCATAGAGATGTATGGATAAGGTAAACTATAACATAGACAATAACATGTGGTGGTATCAATACCAAGTGAAGCTTGGAGTTAATAGACCCAGTGATCTCATTTTAGGGTTAAGTCAATTTAGTAGGACTTTTCCATTGTCAACTGCTCATTGATATGAGAATCGTTCACAGATCAAAGGATGTGGACAACAATGATATATCGTGTGCCATTCTTTCCCCTCTGGAGGTACAGAAGACTCATGAAATAATCCAGAGCCTGGGCAAGCTTTGGGGTTACACGTTGTGGCAGGTTTAAAATAAGTCTACAAACTCTTCAACACTCTTTCCACTTAGAGATGGAGTCTATGTGTTCTTCCTTGATTCTGGGCTCTAGGACTACTTAACTAATAGAATACAGTGGAAATCATGCTGTACCTGTTTCTTAAGGCTAAGGCCTAAGCAACTGGTATCTTCCATTTCTCTTGAGATGGTCATTCTAGAGCCTTGTCACCATGTTGTAAGGAAGCCCACATAGCCTGTGGAGAGACCTACCAGGACAGAACCAGACTCCCAGCCCTCAGGCCATCTGAGTTCCCAGACAATAGCCAGTATTTGAGTGGGGCATTTGAGAGTGGGTCTTTCAGCTCCCAGCTGACCAGCCCTAGCTGACTGTGCATGGAGCAGAGAGGAGCACTCCCCATTAGGCCATGCCCAAGTTGTAGATCCATGAGCAAAATAAATGACTGTTGTTATAATATATTAAGCTACTACCTTCAGGGTGGTTTTTATACAGAAAAAGGAAACCAGAGAACATTCTCTTTCCTGCTTCATTTGTTCTTCAGCGAATGATTATCTTACCCCATTTCTGGATGCAATCTTAATTTGGCAATTTTAAAGTCTTTGTTTTGGCACTCTCTCTTAATATGTACCAGCTGTTGTGCTTATATGTTATCTAACTCTCTTAACAACCCTTTGAGGTAAGTACTATTATTATCCTCATTTTATAGATGCATAAACTGATCTAAAGAGAGGTCCAAAGTCACATGGTTAAAAAATGGTGAAGTGGAGTTTTCAAGCCAGGTCTCTAGAACCTAAGCTCTTACCTGCTGTACTATAGCCCCTCTCATAGGTCTTTAATATTACAGAAAAGCTCCTGGCATTGCATTGTTTGCATTGCAGTCCCCTTCCCTCCTACTGCTCTCTTTGAAACTGATCCCTCGTGCCTCGTTTGTTAAGTTTTTTAGAGGGCATTTCCTCTAATAAGCAACCATCAAAAAAGGACTATAACATCCCGCTATGGACTGTTTGTGTCTCCTCAGAATTCACATGTGGAAGCCCCAGTTCCCATGATGGAGGTGGGGACTTAGGAAGGTGGTTTGGTTTAGATGAGGTCATGAGGGTGGCGCCCCCTGATGGGATTAGTGTCCTTTTAGGAAGAAGAAGGGACTGGAGCCCCTCCCCACCACCCCATGTGAGGAAAGCCGGAAGAGGGGCCCCACCAGAGCTCGGCCATGCTGGTCCCTGATCTCACAATTCTGTCTAGATATGTGAGAAATGTCTGTGCTTTAAGCCTCCCAGTCTATGGGAATTTGCTATAGCAGCTGGAGCTGAGGCAAATGCCAAGACCTTTTATAAAATGTTACCAACTTCCTCTCAAGGACCGGCATACACATAGAGAGAAGGAACAAAGTCAGGGAACTTGCCAGTTATTTTCATTTAAGCTTTAGATATAAATTGCTATATTCAGAATGTGATCAACAAAAACTGAAGGAAATAAGGCACAATATTAGCTGTCTGATTAAACCCTAATCCCCAAAGAAACGGGCAACAATTTGAAGAGCTATAAAGAGCTGAGGGTAAAATAGGTTTCAAAACAGGTTCAATAATACTCTTTATCTAAGATAATTTATGTTCTTTTGAACTTTCCTGTGTTGCTTATCTTATTTTCAAAGACACAATCAATCTCACAGGGATTGGGGCCTCAGACCAGAAGTATGGTAGACCCATAAACTTTAATGATATAGTCAAATAAAGATAAACACAAATTTACATAAAGAAACATTCACGTAACAGGCATTTACTAATTTTTTCCACCTAGAGAATTAAACACCACTCTCATTTTAGATTAAGCTTAGACCAATATTAGAGATAAAGGGAATCAAATAGCAAGCTAACACAGGAACAGAAAACCAAATACCGCATGTTCTCACCTATAAGTGAGAGCTGAATGATGAGAACACATGGACACATAGAGGTGAACAACACACACTGGGCCTACTGGAGTATGGAGGGTGAGAGGAGGGAGAGGGGCAGAAAAAATAACTACTGGGTATAAGGTACTAGGCGCAGTACCTGGGTAATGAAATGATCTGTACAATAAACCCCTGTGAAATGGGTTTACCTATGTAACAAATATGTGCATGTATCCCTGAACCTAAAATAAAAGTTGAAGAAAAAGAAATGAAGTTAAAATTCCCAAATAAAACTTTAGTTTAAGGTTAAAAAAAAAATAGTAGGTGGAATGAAAGAGTCAAGGGGGCTTGATGGTTTCTTTCCTGGCCTGACCTTTGACTTCCTAGCCCTTAGTTCAGTTCCCTCTTCAACCTGACTTAGTCTCACCTATTGGTAAAGCTGCTCCTACCCCACCACCTTCACCTCTGTCCCAGCAGTTTAAGAAAAGGAAGAATTCTGAAGACACTAGGGAACAACCTGAATTAAATAAGGCCACCTCTTCATACTTGGCAAAGGAAGTGAAGGCATTTCTCTGGAGGCTGGACAGGAACTGAATTCAGAACAAGTTAGAGGTGACCGGATGACATGATATCTGTCATCTGTAGAGATCACATGTACACTATTCATATTTCCAAAACACAGGTTTTTTAAATGATTGTGGTAAAATATATATAATATAAAATGTACTATTTTAACCATTTTAAGTGTACCATTCAGTGGCATTAAGTACAACCATGCTATTGTGAAACTATTACCACCGTCTACCCTCAAAACTTTTTCATCTTGCAAAACTGAAATACTATATTCATTAAACACCAACTCCCTATTCTGCTTCCCCACAGCCCCGGGCAACCACCATTTTATTTTCTGTCTCTATGAATTTGATTATTCTGAGTACTTCATATGAGTGAAATCGTACAGTATAAAATGCCTATTAAAAAATTAAATATAATTAACACATTTGACAATAGTTCTTTACCCCTCACCAGAGTTGCAGATAACATGGAGGAAGGTGGGGTGAGGAAGGAGATTCAGGAGGGCCGCCTGGAGGTGGGAGCAGGGCCTGTGGCTGGGGCCCGAGAACAGGGCGAGCTGGCAGAAGGAATGAAAGCCATGGTCGAGGGGAGGGAGGCAGCGAAGGTGGACGTGAAGGGATATGAAAAGCATCCTGCAGACTAATTTCTTTTTTTGTTGAGAAAACTATAGCATTTATTGGGGAAAGATAAGAGGGCACACTAAAAACTGCTGCTAGTCTTTTCTCTTAGAGTAGGCAGCAGAAGAAACCACACACTGACTATCTTCAAACCACACTTCCTCAGAGCTAAATGACCCATAATAGCGTATGGCCTGAAACAGCCAGCAGGATCCCCAGCTGCCAATTTGCTGGTCCCAATACCTTACTCACCAGCAGTAATTAAAACAAGAAGCTCACTTGGTGCTGGAGTAAGATATCCATTTTTTAAAAATAAAGCAACTTAAATTCAAATACTTGTGGTTTTGAAATTGTAGCATATAAGAATCTGGGGTGAGAAATTTAGGGCAGATTTAATTTAAAAATTATTTGAGAAATTATAGTCACAGTTCAGTGAATGAGTTGGTAGTTACTCTATTCTAAATATTTTGACAAGCATTATATAATTACATGGTAGAAACTACATTAAAAGTGCATGTATGTGAGTATGTGTGTGTGCGCATGCATATGTGTGCAGATACTACAAACCTGGGCTGCTGCTGCAGCAGTGACCAAAGGTGGCTACTTGTGCAGTGTTTAGGTGTCAGATTTGACAGCTGTATTAAGCAGGCAATGAGGAAGAGAACCCAGAAAGCATTCTCAATGTAGGGGTGCCTCTCCAGGGCCAAAAAACATCCACAATTGTCATCTTTGCTCCTTCCAGGAATGTACTGTGGGCAGACTCTGAAATTCCCTATGTTATATTCTCAAATATTCATGGGAATTCATCCATGAACACTTTTTCTAATAGTAGTTTACAGTTTCTTACTTCTTAGTACTGATACTAGCTTGGTAGTTTCACAGAAGCCACAATGTGTACATGCTGTTGAATGTAATGAATCATTCCAAGAATTTATACAGACTAGATAGTAAACCCTAAACAAGAAAAAGGTTCCACCTGTAACCACTGTCCCTGGTACATACAGTCATCTGCTCTAGACGTTGTTCCCAAATTTGTACCACTCCACCCCTTGGCCTCATGCAAACCAAATGACCCATTTGCACAAAATCTAGGGGAGGAGAGCAGAGTATTACCACTTTCAAGGTAGGCTTTTATAAGGTCAACACTGGCTTTCTTCACCTTAGGTTTTTCAGTCTATCCCTTGCTTTCTCTAGGAACCACAAGAAAGAATTTAACATTTTGTGAGAAAATTTTGAAAAGAATAACCCAAGTCTTCCACTGAAAGTTCCCTTCATTGACTATCTTAAGGGGGCACCCACTTCGGCAAATGAAAGGAAGAAATATGTATGCCCTTTTATTATTGCATGACAGATCCCTATAGTTTAGAGGTTGGATGATTTTCTTTTCCTGCTAAAATTCATAAAAGAGACCGGGTCAAGATGAGTAACTAGACTGATATTAGGTCAGCAAAGGTATATTAAATTAAAGAAGTTTTACACAACAATGTATGGAAAAATTTTTCCTATAATAAACATTTAGGCTCTTTAAAAATTCTTTACTTCTTAGTGATGAGGTCTTGCTCTGTCGCCCAGGCTGGAGTGCAGTGGCACCATCAGGGCTCACTACATCCTTGAACTCCTGGGCTCAAGCGATCCTCCTGCCTCAGCCTCCTGAGTAGCTGAGACTACGGGTGTACCCACCTAAGCTGTTGTTAAATGACAAGAATTGTTTTATCCAAATATCAGTGTGAAATAGAAGCTCACTGTGGATTCCTCCACCCAAGTAGGCGTAAAAGTAAAGAACAACTGTGTCGCAAGCTCAAGTCACCCTGGTCAGATGCTTTCATAAAATGCTGCTGCTCCTTTCCATCAATTTCAAACTTGAGGCACATAAAATGAGTCCCTCATATGAGTAAGCAGTGTTTCCCTTGACAAGCTGAAACAAGTGAATTTTTTCTTTTCGAGTAGGAAGGGTTTCAAAAAACACTTGTGAATATCAATTTGATCATCTTCTCCTGACACCTGCATTCTAGCATTCTAACCCAGTTACAACTTGTTCTCAGTCCCCTCTCCTAGGCTCTTTATTGGCACAATTCAAGACTAGTGGTTGTCTATGTGGCGGCAACCTCTCACCATCAGTCTTCCTTCTTAGCACTAGCTTAAGAATGCACATTCCCATGTGGCCCAGATGCTTTAAGCTCCAGGGGCAGTAGGAGAATTTGGTTACACTCAAACATCATATTCTGACCTTGGTTGTTCCCACGCTTTCTAAAAGGAGCCATAAGATTCACTAAGTAAGGAAATGCATCCTTCAGTAAATTTCTGAACTTATGACGTAAAAGTTCAGGAAGCTAAAGTATCCTGGCTTTGGAACGGAGTCGCCAGGAGCCTCTTCTGTGAATGTTGTTAATGTGGCCCTGCAGGCCGCAGAGCCTCTATAGCCTTGAGATGGGTACATGGGCCACTTGCTGCGGGAGCCTATGGTGGCCTTGTCCATGGCATCATTTTACCAGATCTTCAGCCACCAGATCCACGGTGGATCCTCTCCTGGATTTGTTATCACTTCCCAAGGTGAGTTTCAGTCAGGTTTGTCTAGAGCATGCTAACCAATTGGTTAAAGTCAGCTTGGTGCAAGGAAAATGAGTTGATGGGAGAGCAACTGGTCAACCGACTGGACCTGCTCCAAGTTTCAACCAGTTATCTGGTACCAGGAAGATGCTGTTGGGTAAACTACAGACCACGATGAATTAACATGAACCTTTTTAGAACCATGGGATTGGAAAAATATAAAATTTCTGTATCTAATATAAGCATATCCATATTTAGTTATAGGAAGATTGAGATTGTATTTTATCTACAATACTCTTTAAGATATTGAGTGATTACCAATTTTAACCAGCTATAATGGTTAGGATACCTAGTTATAAAGCACAGTTTCAACCTACAGAAGGGAAAGAGAACTGAAAGCCCTCTATACCCTACAGATGCTGTGTTTGACTTGGAAATGTTGGACAGAAACTGGAATGCAACTTTCTGTTATTTACAGAGGCTGTCAAAATACATTTTACTAGATCTTAAGCCACCAGAGTTGTTTATAGGTAGCTGGCAAGTGCCCACATGGAATTTAATCTCAGTAAGGAAAATTTACAACTATCAAATCCAGCCACGGAAAATGCGTCTGATGAATATATACCAGCCCACTTCAGGACCTTGGGGAAAATGTGCTGAGGTCTCATCCTACCCTAAGAGAGGCTATCCCCGGACTGCAAAAGCAGCCCCAAAGTAAGGGGCAACCGCAAAGTAAGAAAGCAGAATTAGTGGTATTAAACACAAATCCTACAACCTCTGACAATTCTGTCCCAATTGATTCTATGTGAAAGGGAAAATATACCCTTCTGAATTCCCCTTTTGCTGAATTTATGGTCTCCCATCAGCTTTGTGCTTTCTCATCATGTATGGTATTTCTTTTTTAGCTTTAAAAGTAGTAGTTAGGCTGGGTGTGGTGGCTCATGCCTGTAATCCCGGAACTTTGGGAGGCCGAGACAGGTGGATCTCTTGAGCTCAGGAGCTCAAGACCAGCCTGGCCAACATGGTGAAATCCTATCTCCACCAAAAAATACAAAAAGTTAGCCAGGTGTGGTGGTGCATGTCTGTGGTCCAAGCTACTCAGGAGGCTGAGGTGGGAGGATTGTTTGAGCCTGGGAGGCAGAGGTTGCAGTGGGCCGAGATCCTGACACTGCACTCTACCCTGGGTGACAGAGTCAAACTCTGTCTCAAAAAAAAAGCTTGGAAAAAAAAGTGGTTGTTGGCCAGGTGCGGTGGCTGGCGCCTGTAATCCCAGCACTCTAGGAGGCCGAGGTGGGTGGATCACCTGAGGTCAGGAATTCGAGACCAGCCTGACCAACATGGTGAAACCCCATCTCTACTAAAAACACAAAAATTAGTTGAGTGTGGTGTCACGCGCCTGGAGTCCCAGCTACTCGGGAGGCTGAGGCAAGAGAATTACTTGAACCCGGGAGACGGAGGTTGAGTGAGCCGAAATTGTACCACTGCACTCCAGCCTGGGCAAGAAGCGTGAAACTCCAGCTCAATAAAAACAAGGAGGGGGGTGGTTGTTATACTAATTTAACAGTGTAAGTGCTACTGGAACTTCATACATTGCTGGTGGGAATGTAAATGGTACAGCCACTTTGTTAAACAGTCTGGCAGTCATTCAAAATATTAAACATAGATTTACCATATGACCTAATAATTCCACCTCTAGGTGTTTACCAAGAGAAATGAAAATATGTATCCTCATAAAAACGGATACACAAATGTTCATAGCACCATTATTCATAATTGCCCCAAAGTAAAAGCAACCCATATATCTATCAACTGATGAATACATAAATAAAATGTGTTATATCCATTAAATGAAATGTTATTCAGCAATGAAAAAGAATGAAATAGTGATTTGAGTTGCGTAAACTACAAGTTGATGGCCTTTGAAAACATGATTGCTAAGTGAAAGAAATCAGTCACACTAGACCACATGTCGTATGGTTCCATTTATATAAAATGTCCAGAACAGGCAAATTTATAGAGATGGAAAGTAAATTCAGGTTTTGTTGAGGCTGGAAAGTTTGAGAGTGGGATATGGGTAGCTGGTATGGGTTTTTTGGGGGAGTTATAAAAATGTTCTAAACTTGCATGTGGTGATAGTTGCATATACTAAAAAAGAGTGAATCGTACATTTTAAATTAGTAAATTTTATAATATGTGAATTATACCTGAATAAGACTTTTTTGGAAAGTATAAGTGTGTCTTTGTTCGTGCTGTGAAATCAGAAAGAGAAATACCCAGTTCTAGCTAGCTCTAGTCTTCACATGGGAGAATGGAAAGACTCAGCTCCAGCCCACTAGCCATTCTGTCTCACCTAAGCGGGCGGGGGACAACTAAGAAGTACTTGTGAAGTTCACAGTCCAGAGGCACAGGCTCACTAAAAGACTGAGTTTTAATCATAGGACTGTAGAATACCCTCCTGCTGTGACTTTACCAACACATTACAAAAGTCTGTTTACAGCAGTTCCTTTTACCCAGTACATGATGTCTGGCTATCAAGGAAAAATTACAAGACATACTAAAAGGCAAAAAACAGTTTGAAGAGACAAAGGAAGCATCAGAACCAGACATGGCAGAAATGCTAAAATTATCAGACAGGGAATTTAAAACAACTATAATTAATATACTGAGGGCTCTATGGATAAGTAGACAGCATGCAAGAACAAATGGGAAGTGTATGCAGAGAGATAGAAATCCTAAAGAAGAACCAAAAAGAAATTCTAGTGGTCAAAAACATAATAACAGAAATGAAGAATGCCTTTGATAGACTTATTAACAGATTGGACACAGCTAAGGAAAGAATCTGTGAGTCTGAGGATATATCCATAGAGACTTCTAAAACAGAAAAATAAAGAGGAAAAAAGACTGAAAAACAAAAACAAAAACAGGATATCCAAAACGCTGGGACAACTACAAAAGGTATAATATACAGGTAATGGGAATGCCAGACGGAGAAGAAAGGAATAGAAGAAATATTTAAAATAATGACTAATAATTTCCATAAATGAATGTTAGACATCAAACCACAGAGGATAAATGCAAAAGAAAAGAAAAAAAGGCAAAGAACCCTGCATTTAGGCATATTGTCTTCAAACTACAGAGAACCAGAGAGAGAAAAAAATATTGAAAGAAGTCAGAAGGAAAAAAACCTTCCCTACAGAGAAACAAAGATAAGAACTACATCTGACTTATCCTCAGAAACCATGGAAGCAAGAAGGGGAGAGTGGAGTGAAATATTTAAAGTGTTGAGAGAAAAAAACCATTGACTTAGAATTCTGTGCCCTGTGAAATTATCCTTCAAAAGTGAAGGGGAAATAAAAACTTTCTCAGACAAAAATGACAAAGGGAATTTGTTGCCAGTGGACCTGCCTTGAAAGAAATGTTAAAAGAAGTTCTTTAGAGAAAATTAATATAATATGGGTCAAAACTTGGACTTACATAAAGAAAGAAAGAACAATAATTGCAGCACTATTCACAATAACAAAGACATGGAATTAACCCAAATGCCCATCAATGATAGGCTGGATAAAGACAATGTGGTACATATACACCATGGAATACTATGCAGCCATAAAAAGGAATGAAATAATGTCCTTTGCAGAAACACAGATGGATCTGGAAGCCATTATCCTCAGCAAACTAACACAGGAACACAAAATCAAACACTACATGTTCTCACGTATAAGTGGGAACTGAACAATGAGAACACATGAACACAGGGAGGGGAACAACACACACTGGGGCCTATCGGGAGATGGGGGACAAGGGGAGGGAGAGCATTAGGAAAAATAGCTAATGCATGCTGGGCTTAATACTTAGGTGGTGGGTTGATAGTACGGCAAACCACCATGGCACACGTTTACCTATGTAACAAACCTGTACATCCTGCACATGTATCCCAGAACTTAAAAATAAAAATAAAGGAAGAGCATTGAAGGAGGAATAAATGAAGGCAAAATTAAAACTTTAAAAAAAATTTGTAATTGATCTAACGGCTAACAGTTTGTTCAGGATAATAGCAATAATTATTTCAATTGTGTGTTCTTATGTATATATCTTATATGTACAAATATTCATATATATGTATATATAATGCTTGTGTATGTTTATATATATAAGTGAAATGAGTGACAGCAATTATACATGAAAGGAGAAGGAGAAATTAGGATTATTTTGCTATTTTAAGGTACTCAAACTATCTGTGAAGCAGTACAGCGTTATTTGAAAGTGGCTTGGATTAGTTGTAAATGCATATTGCAAACTCTAGGGCAACCACTAAAAAAAGTAAACAAAGAAATATAACTGATGTGCTAAAAGAAAAGAGAAAAAATTGAATCATATAAATACACGGTTAAAACCACAGGAAGATAAATAGTGGAAGACAAAAAAAAAAACCAAAGTGCAAGGGCAACAAATACAAAACTAACAAATATGGTAGATATTAATAGAACTGTATCAATAATCACTGTGAATATCAGTAGTCTAACTGCACCAGTTAAAAGAAATCATCAGAGTAGATCACTATAGACACTTTGGAAGATAGTTTGGTGGTTTCTTTTAAAACTAAACATACTTTTACCATACAATCCAATAATCATGTTCTTTGGTATCTACCCAAAGGAACTGAAAACTTATATCCACACAAAAACCTGCACATGGACGTTTAATGCAGTTTTATTCATAATTACCAAAACTTAGAAGCTGTCAAGATGCCATTCAGTAGGTGGATGAATAAATAAACTGTAGTACATCTAGACTATGGAGTATTACACAGCACTGAAAAGAAATCAGCTACCAAGCCCTAAAAAGATATGGAGGAACCTTAAACGCATATTTTAAGTGAAAGCATTCAATCAGAAAAAGACTAAATACTATATGATTCCAACTATATGACATTCTGAGAAACTATGGTGACAGTAAAAAAAAAAAAAAAAAAAAAAAAAGTGGTTGCCAGGGGTTGTGGGGGTTGAGGGAGGAATGAATAGGAGAAGCATGGGATTTTTAGAGCAGTGAAAATACTCTGCATGATACCACAATGGTGGACACATGTCACACATTTGTCCAGACCCATAGGCTATAGAGCACCAAGAGTGAACCCTAAACTATGGACTCTGGGTGATAATGATCTGTCAATGTAGGTTCATTGATTGTAACAAATACGGCACTTGGGTGGGGGTTGTTGATAAGGAGAAGCTCTGCATGCATGGGGCACGGAGATATGGGAAATCTCTGTACATTCCTTTCAATTTTGCTTTGAATGAAACTGCTATAAGAATATAAAGTCTTCAAAAAACTCCAGGCCCTATTATGGTAAGATAAATAGTCATAAAAATGGTTAAGATGGTAAATTTTATGCTGCATATATTTTGATACAATACAATAAAAATAAAATCTAAAACTTAGATGGAAAAAAACACCACCCTGCAAGCACAGTCAGAGGCCCCATCGCTGAAAGACATCATGACAAGTAGATGGTGAAGCCAAAAGAGGCACTGACCCAGGAGTTGCCTCTGAGTGGGGTGTGCAGGATGGAAAGACCAGTGAGGTAGGGCTCAGCAGCCGCCAGGTAGCTGGGACATGTGCTGACAGGCAACACTCAGAGGTGCACATTTCTAGGCCCATAATCTGATGACAAGCTGCCCCTGCAGACAGGAATGGAGCCACGTTGAGGGTGCTCATGTCGGTAAGGGCTGGGGGGTGCTCATGCTAAGGCAGAGAAGGAGCAAGGCTGGACCGCAGTTGGCACAGAGTAGGATGGCTCGATGGGTCTCACAGGAAACAAAGTGCTGTGACACCAACAAAAATGAGAGTGGCAAGCTTGGAGACCACAGGCGAGATTGGCATTTAAGGTGATAGCTTCTCACGCATCAGAGGCAGTGGCTAGGAGCAAGTCCACCCTTGCAGGGAGGAGTATTTTATCATTGGCAATATTAAGAATTGTCAGTGCATGGTAATATGCAAAAGCTGACTCACTTTTAGTAGACTTGATTGTTTTAAAATGTTCTACAGATGATGATTCCTGGAACACCCCCTCTTCTTTTCTACTCCACACACTCCTTTTGCTGGCTCATTTCTAGTCAAATTTCCAAACTCAGCTCAGACATGTTCTCCTCCTGGAAGTGTTGCCTGAGTTCCTCATCCTGCCTGCCCTCAACTCACCTCAATGAAGCCGGGTCATCCCTTCTCAGTATACACCGAATTAGGCATGGAAACTGTCTGTTTAGTCATGGTACCAGGTCTTGATCATCTCTGCATCCTCAGAACCTAACACTGTGCCTGCCACATGGCAGGCATTCAATAAAGGTTTGTTAACTGACTGAGTGAATGAATACTGCATAAAGAACCCACCCAAATGATACCTTCAACCCCAAGGTAGCCTAGGATTAATAGAAAACACTTTAGCTGAAAGCCTTTTCCAGTAGTCACTCCCCATCCTGTTACTACACATTTTGGAGTGAATGTAACATAGCACAGTTTGAATAGTTAAAAGTTGATTACAAGCCATTACATGAAGGGCATGAAGTCTTGGAAGGCTATGCCTGCTGCCTATGTTTGGAAGAAAAGAGTAGTGTGCTTATCTTTTGAAAGATTTTTTAAAAATATCACATCATTATATACAATAACTCAGTTAAATAAACCATTCAGCTGAAATTTTCATTCTGGTTACAAATGAAGGGTATTATATACAAAGGAGCTTGGGAACAGCCTCTAGCGAGGTTGGTAGATTTTTGGTTTAAGAACCCAAGGCTGATGTCTGCATTATTAGGCATATTATTTTCACCAGTTTTATAAATCATTGTTCTCAACTCATAAGCCTGGCTTATGATCCAAACAAAAAGTAATTTATGGAGGGGAAAAAAGAAGAAAATAAAAAAGAATTAGTGAACTACGGAGGTAGTTGTTTTCTGCCACTTCAACTTTGATAAAAATTGCTGTATTTGCCCACTCAAAGGAAATAGCTGTTCTCAAAATTCAGAGAGTGAGAGGACCCTGCAAGGAAGGATTCACCTTTTTAAACTCTTGGCGTCCCTGTACAGACCTACTGAGGAGGAGTGAGCGAACACAGGAAGGGTTGGTGAGCGGGAAGGAGGAAGTACTGCGGTGGAGTTCTTGCAGAATTTTTTGGGGAAAAGAAATAGAGAATGGAAGAGCATGGGGCTAAGAATGTAAAAGTCACCAAAAATGCAGAAGTCTGATAATTCCCATTGTTAGCAACAATGTAGGAGAAACAGAAATCCTCACACACTCTTGGGATTACAGGCGTGAGCCACCAAGCCCAGCCTATGCCATTTGATGTAAAGGATTAGAGCATCCATGGACCCTGTGGGGGGTCCTGGAACCAATCAATCCTCTATGGATATTGAAGGGTAACTATATATCAATATCTAACAGCTCAATATCCATCTAGGGACAGACAGCACTATGCCTGGTAGTAGACATTTAGTGTTTACTGAAAGAACAGACATTCCTTAAGTTATATTGGAATCATTCACCATTTTCCCAAAAAAAGGAGAGAATCTGAGCCTTGGCTTCTGTAGTGAAATTCTGTTGTCTTTGCCTTCATCTCAAAAACAGATTGGTTAATGGATGGGGATATGATCCAGGTTGGTCCCATAAGCCTCAGTCCTGGGGTTTTGCTTGAATGTCACCAACCTCTCCACCCTCTCCAATCACCCCATCCCCAGGCTAATGTCTGGAGCTCCTGGAGGCTGTCTTGTCCCCATGGAGGGGACCTGTTGAGAATGAAGTGCAAGACAGTGGAACTAAGATATGGGGAGAGTTAGGCTCCTGCAACCGGATTTAAATCCCTAGACCCAGAGGCACGTGAAGATCCACCTAGCCTGCACCTTTCCGTTAATTGACCCAATAAATTCCCCTTCTTGCTTATGACCTTTTGAATCATGTTTGGTTTTTGTTTTTGCTGTTTTTCTTGTTTTGTTTTTTTGGCCTTTTACAATGACAAGTCTAGTCTACTTCAGGTGGAAGGATGAACTTCCATTAGGAAAAACAAAAATCTAAGGTTTCGTATGAATATCTCTTAGTTTTTCACGTCCTATACATTTTGTTGACATTTTGGTAACTCACCTTTCACCAAGTAGAACATTTGACAGATTTATAAATGAAGGAAAGTCCAGTGAGTTCATTACTGGATAGGCATGAATAGGAACAAGCAAAGTGTCATCTCCCTAAAATTAATCAGTAAAAGTCAAGTTTAACATTTTGAAGACTACGACTTTTAGACAAACTTGTAGATGCTTTATTTCTTATCTTGTTTTCTATCATTAAAAAATATTTCCTTAAGAAACTTCGGCACTTAACTACAACATTAGAAATACTGAGTTTTCTTAGCCAAAAACAAAGCGTAGAAAAGTTTAAGTACTCTTTATTGAAATGATGTTCACTATTATCCAAGGACGCTAAAGATAATGATGCCTCATAGAGATATGAAGACGGTAATCTATCTGCTTCTATTTCAGAAAATTATGAAGAAACACAATCTTTAGTGGCCCAAGAAAAAGAGAACCAACACAGAGTCATCTGATCCAGACAGCACAGAATAGAAAACAATGTATTGGCAAGAGGGCAGAGAAACCTGCTTCTTGTCTCATAGGACGTTAACCTTCAGAAGGACTGTTAGCCTCTCCAGGCATAGTTTCTTTCTTTGCAAAATGGAGATAATCACATCTTTCCTTAAAGGCATTTTTAAGAATTAAAGCAGGTGATGGCATTAAAAAGTCAAAAGTACTGCATAAAAGTGAGGTATTATTATTAGCATTATATGGTAGTAACAGAAAATGTGTCCTGGCATTTTATACAATGCGTGTTCTAGGGATTCTTCTTATGTTCAGCACAGAGTATTCCATCTGAAAGCAATATTCTGGTTTTGTTTTTATTTTTTATTTTATTTTGAGATGGAGTCTCACTCTGTTGCCCAGGATGGAGTGCAGTGGTGCGACCTCAGCTCACCGCAACTTCCACCTCCTGGGTTCAAGTGATTCTCCTGCCTCAGCCTCCGGAGTAGCTGGGACTACAGGTGTGCACCACCAGGCCTGGCTAATTTTTGGTACTTTTAGTAGAGATGGGGTTTCACCATGTTGGCCAGGCTGGTCTCGAACTCCTGACCTCAGGTGATCCCCCTGCCTCAGCCTCCCAAAGTGCAGGGATTACAGGCATGAGCCACTGTGCCCGGCCATTTTTATATTTTTTTTAATTGAAACTCCAAAAAAATAAAAATGGTCTACCACATTCTTAAGGAAATGCGCTTCTTGATCAAAAATACTACTGTGGGTATGTTGGGTCTAAGGTTCGTTCCCTCCCCCTGTGGAAATGCATCTCTACTATGATGATGTGAGTCAGAGACAACACTATCAATTTACAAAAGTTAACTTTGCAAATTTTTGTAACCTTTTTGGAAAGAAAAAGTGAAATGCTTTCAAGGCAAGTCACCTTATTGTACAGATTGTAAGAAATAAAGCATTACTTAAAAAGAAAAACAGTAGAAACTCATTTGTTACTAATGTATACTCTTCTGTTTTGGTTTTGAAACATCAATAATTTAGTTAACCTAAGGGCTTCTCAAGCTGAAGACTGGGTCTGGACTATAGAGCAAAAGGAGGGGCAGAGGGGACAGTGTTAAGAGAAGGAATGACAGCAGCTCTGGCTGGAGTCCAAAGGACGAATTAGGTGACCTAGGAAAGGCTCAGAAGAACTCAAACAGCTCCCACCTCCCGGAACCACCCCCATCCCCGCACCAGGGCTGCCTCTGTGGGCAATCCCAGGCATAGGCCAGTGGCTGGTGCTTATAATCATAACTTGGATGGTTGTTAGTTTTTCAACCTAGCATTTAAGGGAGTATGTTAAAGTTATTTGAAAAGGCTTCAGCAACTGCCAGCCCCACATGATAGATGAAGCTTTAGGCACAGGGCAGTGGGAAGCCTGCAGCGAACAGCATCTCCTGACTCTGTCCAGGTCCTCTGCAGCCTAACGCCTTCCCATCTTGGGCCATGTCACTGGGCAACAAGTCTTGCACACCAGTCACACTGGTGACCTGGGGAACACCTGGCACTGGGCCAAGAAAGCTCTCAGTGGTCATTCCACCTCTCTTCCTGCCACCCTTGAGAATGTCAGTTTTAACCCACCATCAAAAAAAAAAAAAAAAAAAAAAGCAATGTTAAGAAACCCACCTTACAGTGAATGCGGATGCAGTCATAATAGTATCGCCACTCATCTGGAGAAAATGTAACGGTGACTGTGAGGGACAAGCCAGGGACCAGGTGGTGTTCCTGGAAGACAGGTGGGCTTTTGTCGGGACAAGCCCCGGACTGCACAGACAGCAGCACCAGGGGTGACAATACACCACACACCCACCCTCCGCAGGCCTGAGACGCAGACAACCACACCGTGGGAGAACAGGGAAACCAATGACACTTACCTTTCTTACATAATTGATCTCAAAGTATTTGGTTTGCGGGGGTAAAATATGAACACTTGTGTCTTCGTTGGAAACATTGACCAGATACTGGGAGAGAAAAAGAAGTATTTAGAGGAAATACACGGCTTTATTTATTTGCATATTCATCTCATTTATGTAGACTTCATCTGTTCCTGAAAGAATTTGAGGAGATATCCTGTATTTTTTAACTTTTTAAAAGATTTGAAATACATCATACACCATTTGAAGAATGATAAACACAACACACACCATTTCAAGAATTATAAAACATTCCCCTCGTCCCCACTTTCCCCCTTAGGAACAATACTAAAGCCTGCAGTACCGCCCCCTACCCCAGCCCGAGACTTACCATCCTTTAGAGGCCCCTCCCCACAGTCCTGAACGTTACTGCAAGTGCTTTTTGTTGAACTCAATTTAGTCCTGTGATTCAATGGAGCTAAGAAGTCAGGCACCAACTCCTACAGGTTCTCTAATTACATGCCACTGGTTTAGGGGCCAGAGGACACTGAAACTATCAGAAAGTCAGGAAAACGAACATGGCTAAGACAGCCTCCAATCCACGCCTGGGCAGATGAAAAGGAAGTCGAGGGTGGGAATTCTCTGAAAGTGACAAGAGAAGGCCATCCCTGTGAGGCAGGATCATCTGGTGGATGCGTCAGCTAGGTCTCTGAGGAAAGAGGTGTTTTTCCTTCCTTTGTTTGAAAGGGACACAAGAACTTTGAATTCTGGGGATCTGGGCTTTGCCTGGGCCAGGGGAAGGTTAAGAGACCTTTGGTTTCTGAAGTCTAGGCCAGAGGCTGGGCCTGTCCCGGGGCTTGGAAGGCCCATTGCTCGAGGCCTGACATTCTTCAATGCTCTAAGTAAGACTTTAGACATTCTCTCCTGATGAGGGTACACTGTGTTTGCCTGTGGTTTTTTTGTTGTTGCTTTTTTATTTTTTTATTTTTGAGATAGGGTCTTTTTGTTGCTCGGGTTACAGTATAGTAGCACAATCATAGCTCACTGAAGCCTTGAACTCCTGGGTTCAAGCAAACCTCCTGCTTTTGCTCCTGAGTAGCTGGGATTATAGGCATGCGCCATCATGCCCAGCTAATTTTTATTTTTTGTAGAGATGGGGTCTCACCATGTTATCCAGGCTGGTCTTGAACTCCTGGGCTCAAGGATCTTCTCACGCTGGCCTCTGAAAGTGCTGGGATTACAGGCATAAGCCACCGTGTCTGGTCATGCATGTGTTTAAAACGTTCTTATTTGTTACATGCGAACATTCTTAAAGCACTACAATTTTTGTGACCCTGTTTTGGTGTATCTTCCTTTTCTTACAAAACTTGTTAAAAGCCCAAACAAAAAGTTTCCCAGGCGTCTCTTGGCCTCCAAGGGGCCCTGCACATGGGCAGTCTTGGTGAAGGGATGAGTTCCCAGGGGCCAGACCCATGAGAGCAGCCCTTGTGAGAGAGGCTGGGAGGAGAAGTGTGCTTAGTCCATCACACTCAGAGTCTTGGGGTGACAGGACCCACCTGAGGATGGAGAGAGGCCACTCAGCCCCAGGCCTGGAACCTTTTTTTTTTTTTTTTTTTTTTTTTTTGAGACGGAGTCTTGCTCTGTCGCCCAGGCTGGAGTGCGGTGGCCAGATCTCGGCTCACTGCAAGCTCCGCCTCCCGGGTTCACGCCATTCTCCTGCCTCAGCCTCCCGAGTAGCTGGGACTACAGGCACCCGCCACCTCGCCCGGCTAGTTTTTTTTTTGTAATATTTAGTAGAGACGGGGCAGGCCTGGAACCTTAACAAAGAGCTCTGTCCCCATGCTTCTCACTGGGGGAGGGCTGTGAAGTTCTCAAGCTGGAGTCCAGGACGAACTGGAAGCAGAAGTGGTTCTATCATCTGTTATTACTTAAAAATAATTCAGTAAAAACACTGCAACAAACAAGGGTGTATAAACTGGTTTTAATATGTACCCTGGGAGTGGTTAAGCTCAGAGGAAATCAGCAATCTGCACTCTAGGAGGGCTTTTTTTTTTTTTTTTTTTTTGAGATGGAGTCTTGCTCTGTTGTGCAGGCTGGAGTACAGTGGCGCGATCTCGGCTCGCTGCAGTCTCTGCCTCCTGGGTTCAAGTGATTTTCCTGCCTCAGCCTCCTGAGTAGCTGGGATTACAGGTGCGCACCACCAGGCCCGGCTAATTTTTGTATTTTTAGTAGAGACAGACGGGGTTTCACCATGTTGGTCAGGCTGGTCTCGAACTCCTGACCTCATGATCCACCTGCCTCAGATTCCCAAAGTGCTGGGATTACAGGTATGAGCCACCGCGACCGGCCTCTAGGAGTGCTTTGTGAGCACCAAAGGATCCTAACCCAGCACCTACATTCCAGAGGCAGCCCCCAGAGTGTTTCAATTATGCCACCTAAGTTCATTCTGGAGAGTCTTCTATATTAGCAGAAAGGATACTCAGAATCTATGGATTAACTAGAAATATTATCCAGGCATTTCCACTCTCAAACAAAAGGGGTATGAGAATCTGGTGAGCGCAAAAGACCAATATCCTTTAGAATGACATTCTAGGGCCCCAGACTCCCTCCCAGGCCCCATGCTCTGTACTTTACTAAAGTATTCGGTCAGCCAGTTGTCACATCTGCTGCCATCAAAGCCTCCCCACCAGGAGCTACAGCTGGGACTTTGTGAGATTACAAACACAATGATCTTTCTGCCTGCTTGCTAGTAAGTGTTCATGTGTGTTGCAGAGTGTCTTCTCAGACCTGTTCGCTGCAGCAGACCACCTGTAGCAAGGCTGCTGAGGAGTGGACCTGTGACTCCCACATGCTGTCAGGGTCAGACTCTCAGTATCTGTCTGACAATTAGAAATAAGCTCACTGGCTTAGGTCAGTTTCCAACAAGCAACAATATGGGCAGAAGACCAGAACAGAGATCTGTCCTCCAAGCTGCTGGGTTGGCTCCATTTTTCCAGCATTCCTGAATGGTCCCAAGGAAGACAGGATCCTACACTCCCAAGACTGGAGATCCAGCCAGCACCTATGGACAAACAAAGAGACCTGACCTTTCCTCCAACCTGAGTGTGTCAGAGCAAATCCAAATCTAACCACTACCCATTTGAACATGAAGGGGGCATGCCAAAATTCATGACATAATATCTATATTGTCAAGTGAGTCAAAAATGTGCAATAGGAGGGTCAGGCATAGTGGCTCACACCTGTAATCCCAGCACTCTGGGAGGTCAAGGCAGGTGGATCACCTGAGGTCACGAGTTTTGAGACCAGTCTGGCCAACATGGTGAAATCCCATAATACAAAAATTAGCTGGGCATGGTGGTGGGAGCCTGTAATCCCAGCTACTAGGGAGGCTGAGGCAGGAGAATCGCTTGAACTCAGGAGGTGGAGGTTTCAGTGAACCGAGATCACGCCATTGCACTCCAGCCTGGACGACAAGAGCAAAACTCCGTCTCCAAAAAAAAAAAAAAAACAGAAAAAGAAAAAAAATTAGCAATAAGAAAATACTAGATGATTTTCTTAAAGAGTAACATAGATTCAATTTGTGATAGTAAAAGATACATTATTTGACTATAGTTTCCCATGTCTACTTTTAAAAGATTTTTGATCTGGAATTGTTCATTTGGATCAACAGAGAAATAAGAAACAACAAACTCAAACAAAAGTGTAGATATTTAGTTAATAAGAGCTCAGAAACAGGAAGAAAATGTTCAGCTTCTGTTTGAGATCTGAAGTGAAACGGAGACTAGTGGAGAATGAAGGCCTGGGTAGCTGGGTGCAGTGGCTCACGCCTATAACCCCAGCTACTCAGGAGGCGGAGGTGGGAGGATCACTTGAGCCCAGGAGTTTGAGGCTGCAGTGAGCTGTGATCCACATGGCAGATGGCAGAGAAGGCAGTCAGCAGACACAGTGATGGTGCGGGCAGGGATATTTCCACCAAATAATGCCTAAGACAATTCCAGGGGACATTGTGCCAATGAGCTTTTTCAATGAACTTAAAACAACAACAAAACATGACAAATTATAGCAAAAAAGGAACAGTTTATTCTCTACGCTTTAGTAAACAAAGTCAACATCCAAAAGACTGACTTCCAAAACAGGAAGATTTTATTAATTTTGCAGTTCTCAATTTTTGGTTGCAAGTACTCATTGTTTCCTATAATCATCCATGTTCTTCGTCCTATCAAAGATTTTTCTGAGCCCAGGAAGACTGCAGAGCCAATTTTGTGCAATGTCCTTATTTCATGAAGACACAGTGACCTGGAACTGTCCATGCCACAGGGTGAGTGGAAGACCTGGGCCTAGAACCCGGTCTCCAGCTCTGGGCTAGGGCTCTTTCTACTACATCCTACTGTCTGATGGCTCAGCGCATCTCAGTGCCCAGCCTGCATTTCCTATCTTTCTTTTTATACTTTATCAGCAGATCAGCTTTATTTTTAGATCATTATAAATAATATCCCTTCAGAGATAAAATACCAGTACTGCCTTTCCATTTATAACTAAAACTGGGAAAAATAATTATCATTCAAAGGAAAAACAAACCTTGGGAAAACGAATCAAGTGCTTAGAAAGTGTACGTTAGATTAATACGAAGAGTTTATTTGAAAACAACAAAAACAAGCAACCCAACGTTACCCTTAGGCAAGATAAAATTGCCTGAAATCCTACCCTGTGTTTCAATTTTGGGTCGGTAGACCTCCCAGTCCCTCTGGGATCTCTGTTCCCCTGGGAGCTGACCTTCTGCTGGCCCGGGGCTCCCCGTTTCCTTGGTGCTGTCTCCACAGGGTACCATATTTACTCCAAAGTGAAATTCAGCCCCTTCTAGAGTTTTTCAGAACCGCTTCCCACTCCACAAAAACCATCAGCCACACATCAAGTAGTCATAAGTTTAACAGCCGTTACTCAGGATTTATAGGAATTTCCTCAAGAGGGCTCCCAACTCTCGTCACCCCCAATCCCATGCTGCTTCAGGCTCCCTCTGTGTCTCCTCAGGAGAGTCTATTCTCCTCCTTCTAGAGGGAACGGCAGAACCTGCCCTCCAGTGAAGTCTTGCCTTGGAGTGGGTCAGGGCTAACCTTCCAACACAATACTTCAGCCTGCAAGTTGCAAGCTCAGTGGCACAGCTTCTCAAAGAAGGTGCATACTTAACATGAGGGATCTGGGGACAAAATTCAAGCAGCCTTATACGTTCTTTAAAGTGTTTTATTTTAAAATGCATCTTCGTCATGCATTTGCTCTAAAATTTTGCTCTATATTGCATTTCTCCAAAATGTAAGAGTGAAATTGATGTTCTAGAAAGATGTGCTATGTTTATACTGTGGCTTCAATTCTCCCATCCCCACACTCTGAGCAGCCACCGGGATTCATGGCCCTGATTTTGAGATGCAAGATCTTGGAGATCTCTAAGGCTGTAATAGAACAGGTCTCTAATGTAAATTAATATAAAAACAAATATTACTATTTGACAAAGCCAGAAGAAACTGTTCATTTATTTAAGATAAGACTTTTTAGGCTAACAATTTTGTTTTGGGCTGGCAACAGCAACACTGGTTATCTTGAAGGAAAATTGATGGATTATTTACTTAATAATTTCCAGGACCAAATCACTCCACAAAGGTAAAAACAAATTTAAGGGGTCTTGGCTTTGAGAAAACCAGGGAGCATTATTTCAAATTTTAAAGTAAATGGAAACACTGATCTCAATATGAATGCAAGCAAACTGTTTCAGATCCTTCAGCCAGAGCTGGATTGATCTGAAATGTTAATGAACAATTTATTTGTGGTTTTAAATACACATTCAGTCATTCCATTCTTGGGCAATTTGCATAGTTTGCTGTAGCAAAACCAAGATAAAAGCAGTTGTTGGATTTTCCACCTTGTTTGGCAAGAATTTCAAGGCAATTGCCTTAAGCTTCCGCTTCAATTTGCCAGTGGAAACGGGGCTGGCTCTCCCAAGATTTCCGAGAATGTTATTAAGATGAAATCACTTGACTTTTATCTATTTCTGTTTGATTTAATGTCTGATAGAAGCAATATGACCACCTAGACTTTACATTGTATTTCCTTGGGATTAGTGAGCCTCTGCCACTCTTCTAATAACCTCACAACTCTTATAATAAAGTGAGTTCCTCATCCTTCACTCACAAGTGCTTGTTGGGTGCCTTCACTCAGGCACTGCATGAGGTGCCAGGGAAGCAGCAATATGAAAGACAGACATGGCCTCCATTCGCAGCAGAATGAAGCCGAGCTGAGGCTTCATACCTTTTTCAATAACTAAACCATACTCCCTTGCTCCCCACGAATTCTAAGTGGGGATGAAATCACCCACAAAGGAAAGAAGTCAAAATTGATTCTTGGGAGGACAAAGGAATCTTAGACACTGTGATGGCTGCAATCTTCCAAAGCTCAAT
Source organism: Chlorocebus sabaeus (assembly GCF_047675955.1). Classification (NCBI taxonomy): domain Eukaryota; kingdom Metazoa; phylum Chordata; class Mammalia; order Primates; family Cercopithecidae; genus Chlorocebus; species Chlorocebus sabaeus. The sequence goes on from NC_132913.1 coordinate 12,010,894, forward strand.
CCTACCTGACAAAATCTTATTCCTTAGTATTTAGTTTCTCTCATTCATGTTTCCCTAGGGGATGCTAATGAAAGAAAAGAACCACATCATACTCTAAAATTCCACTAAGTTGATCTTCCTCAAATGCATCATAACCCTGCTCAAAAATACTTCCTTAACTTCCTGCTGCTTTCTGAATCACATGCACGCTCCTTACGTTGATATTCTTGTCCCAACCCACATGTTCCACCTTCTCCATTACCTACTCCAAAGCCCTACCATCCAGGCAAACGAGCCTCCAAATAGGCCATTTGTTGGCTCAACTCGAGCCCCTGCATGTCTTCCTCTGGGCCCCGAATGCCTTCTCCCCACTTCCTACTTAGCTTCTGGGCTATCCCCAATGGCCTCTCCTCCACATGCCTCTAACACCCTCCTACAGAGGTGAAATGGTGCCTTTTCTCTACAGAACGTTTTCTTCTGACTTCCTCATGCCACCTTGCTTGCCTAGTCTCATGTTCGAGCTATTTGGTGGTTTTGAAACACTTTCTGCTACTTGGAAAATTCCTTGATTTTATTCACCTTAGCATTTCCCATGATGCTTCAACACTTTGTTTGGCATGTAATGGGGACTCTCACCAACTGTGTGTGGAATTAAACAGAAGAAAACCCTTAACTCTATTAGAAACAAGGTAACATCAACCAGACAGTACAACTTCGTTAGAGATAACAAAGTAATATGCAAAAAAAGAGACCAATTAAAGAAATAAATAGTAAAGTGTACAATAATATGATTAAAATTATGAGGAGGCTAAAATAATTTTAAGTTTAGTAACACTATTGGAATCACTAACATTATACTAAGCAAAAAAAAAAAAAAAAGAGGCCAGTTTTAAAAAGCTATGTTGTGACCCAAAAGTGTTGTGTTGTTAATTTTTTTGATATAGCAACTTTTTAACTTACCAGTTCATTATTAACTCTAATAGTTGCCATCATTTTAAAAATGTCAATATTTCTTGAAACTACAGGACTCTTAGCAAGCTAATTATGCCTATGTAATTCTGAGGAAAGTCTATTTTAAGGAAGGTGAGCCCTCATCTTCCGAACCCACACAGGTGGAAAATATCCTAAGGCTAGTGCAAAAGTTATAAAACATTTATTATAAAAAAGAATTGTGACTTAATATTCTTAAGGTTGCAACATTTCCCAAATTGATCTACAGATTCAATGCAATTCCCATCAAAATCCCAAAAGTATTCTTGCAGAAATTGAAAAGCTGATCCTAAAATTCATTTAGAATTACAAGGAACCCAAAATAACCAACATGGTCTTGAAAAAGAACAAAACTGGAGGACTCGCACTTCCTGATTTCAGAATTTACCATAAGCTACAGTAATGAAGTGTGGTACTTCCATAAGTGCAGACGTATAGATCAATGGAGTATAACCGAGGGTTCAGAAATAAACCCTTACATTTACAGTAAATTGATTTTCAGCAAGAGAGCCAAGACCATTGAATAGGGGAAAGAACAGTCCTTTCAACAAATAATGGTAGAATACGCAAAAGATTGAAGTTGAACCCTTACCTCACACAATACATAAAAATTAACTCAAAATAAACCAGAGGTCTAAATACGAAGGCTAGAACTATAAAACTCTTAGAAGAAAACACAGGAGTAAGTCTTTACGACTTTATTAGTTGTTTGTTTAATACCCTAAATTTGTGGTATGGCAGCCACAGGAAGCTAACAAACCATATAACCCAACAATGCTCCTCCTATGTATATCTCCAAGAGAATGCTAAATATGTGCACAAAAGCAAGCCCATGAATGTTCATAGCAGCATCATTCATGATAGCCCCAGTGTGGAAACAACCCAACATCCATCAGCTGATGAGTGGATAAACCAAATGTGCTCTATCCACACAATGGAATGCTGTTCAGTCATAAAAGGGGATGAAGTACTGCTACATGCTATGACTTGGATGAGCCTGGAAAACACTATGCTAAGTGAAAGAAGTCAGTCACAAGAGACCATGTATTATATGATTGCATTCACAAGAAATGTCCAGGAAGAGGCAAATCTATAGACAGAAACTGGATGAGTGATTGCCTAGGGTGGGAGTGGGATGGGAATAGGGGATGAGGAGGGACTGAAAGTGGGTGTGGGGTTTCTTCTTCGAGTGATAAAAATATTCTCAATTTAGATTGTGGCAATGGTTGCACAACTCTGAGAATATACTAAAAATTATTGAATTGTATATATACTGTAAATGGGTAAATTTATGATAATAAATGATCGCTCAATAAAGCAGTAAGAAAAGAAAAAAAGGATAAGGAGCAAGTAATAAAATTTTATCTTAGCCTTTGGCATATATTTGATTTATAAACAATGAGTAATTATGAATCATAATTATTTTAGATCTATCCTACCACAGCATAGACAGCAAACCTTATAACCAGCATCAGTAAGCTTCAAAATGAATCATTAACTTTGGTCTTTGATGCTGTGTTGTAAGAAATGTGACCTTGGAGGTTGATGGGTAAAGTTCCTAATAACAGGTTCAAATCCTAACCCTTTTCCTAAGAGGAAATGCTTGGCACCTAACAGGTTCCCCTCCTCACCTATTCTCACTACTCACTTCATTGTATAAGGATTCATGGAAACTGTGTTCTCCTCTGTTCTTTGGGGTCTTCCTGAGAGTAATTTCCTTCCCGATAACTTTACTATTTGTCAGTTTCCTCCAGTGTTTTGCCTCACTCTAAACAATCGAACGTGATAATTAGAACTTTCTTAAAATGATCTACCTTAAGATACGGCTTCTAAGAATGTTGTACATCTAAAAGTGGAGTCTTGCGGTGGCTGGAGACAGGGCCAGAGGAGGGCCATCACACACAGAGGCAGAGTCTCAGAGGGCACATGTAAAAACAGCCCACCTCCACCCCTCCCCAACAATACATGGGGACAGTTTGGCCTGGATCTAGGGCCGAACTGGAGTAGTTCTGAGAAGTCCTGCCAGGCATGACTAGGGGATCATGGTGAAGTCACTGAGGTTGTTCAGGTCCATTTATGCACAGGATGCTTAGGTGGGACCCTGAAGTAAGGCAGAGCCCACCCCAGTCAACATCCAGGTCAGTGAAGGGGACCCAGGAAGGGCTGGGCCTCAGTGTCGCTCTGTGCTAAACTGCAGTTGCTATAGGCTTTGGCTCCTTTGCAGTCCAGCCCTGCAGCTGTCTCTTCAGGAGCCGGTTCAGTGGGGCTGACCCCTGCCTCCCTGGACCTAGACAAATTCTCTCTGGCCAGAGTGACTGATTAGGCATGGGCATCTGACCCAAGCAGGTAAAAGGAAGCCCTGCTTGGAGCTTCGTAGGAAAGGGACACCCCTCTTCCCGGTGCTACAGGCCTGGAGCAAGAGTGATGCAGAGAAAGGCAGCCCAGGAGCTAAATTCTGCCTCTGACACTTAGCAGCTTTGTGTCCTTGAATAAATTATTTAACCTTTAGGAATCTCTGCTTCCTCACCTATATATATAATGAGAGGAATAATGTAGGCTCCACAGAGCTAGCATAAGGATTAAATTAAATCATGTAAATGACGAAGCACAGCACCTGGCCCCTAAGAGTCACTCAGCAATGACACATATTTGGAAAGAGTGCAAGGGGAGCCTTTGGCAGGAGGAAAGGAACTTGTCCAAGACACTGATGCAACCTTAAAGTTTCTCATCATAGAACTACCTTTCTGGCCCAGTTTACACTTGTACTATGGCTGATTATGCTGTTCTTTAGATAAGTGAATAATATAAATTCAGAACATTTGTGTCACTTCATTATGATGATTAATTATCCCATTTTAAAAGTACCTACCAGGATCTGTTGGTGCTGTTTTTCTACTTGATAGCCTCCAAAATGTATTATGCCAGGTCTGGCCTGTAGGACCTTATTACTCACAAGTTTTGCATAAACCTCTATAAAAACAATGTAGATAAGCACATCATGAGACATCAAAGAAAATATTAAAGTTGATCCTTATTAACATAGCTTTAATTTAGGGCATTTTAAGCATATGAAAGTTGTAGACATTGGATCCAGCTGTCAACAAGATTAATTATCGGTTCTAAATAAACTGAACTCCTTCTCCCTCTCTATTTTATTTTTATTTTTATTTTTTAATTTATTTATTATTATTAAACTTCAAGTTGTAGGGTACATGTGCACAACGTGCAGGTTTGCTACACATGTATACCTGTGCCCTGTCGGTGTGCTGCACCCATCAACCCGTCATCTACATCAGGTATAACTCCCAATGCAATCCCTCCCCCCTCCCCCCTCCCCATGATAGGCCCCGGTGTGTGATGTTCCCCTTCCCGAGTCCAAGTGATCTCATTGTTCAGTTCCCACCTACGAGTGAGAACATGCGGTGTTTGGTTTTCTGTTCTTGTGATAGTTTGCTAAGAATGATGGTTTCCAGCTGCATCCATGTCCCTACAAAGGACACAAACTCATCCTTTTTTATGGCTGCATAGTATTCCATGGTGTATATGTGCCACATTTTCTTAATCCAATCTGTCACTGATGGACATTTGGGTTGATTCCAAGTCTTTGCTATTGTGAATAGTGCTGCAATAAACATACGTGTGCATGTGTCCTTATAGCAGCATAATTTATAATCCTTTGGGTATATACCCAGTAATGGGATGGCTGGGTCATATGGTACATCTAGTTCTAGATCCTTGAGGAATCGCCATACTGTTTTCCATAATGGTTGAACTAGTTTACAATCCCACCAACAGTGTAAAAGTGTTCCTATTTCTCCACATCCTCTCCAGCACCTGTTGTTTCCTGACTTTTGAATGATCGCCCTTCTAACTGGTGTGAGATGGTATCTCATTGTGGTTTTGATTTGCATTTCTCTGATGGCCAGTGATGATGAGCATTTTTTCATGTGTCTGTTGGCTGTATGAATGTCTTCTTTTGAGAAATGTCTGTTCATATCCTTTGCCCACTTTTGGATGGGGTTGTTTGTTTTTTTCTTGTAAATTTGTGCTGGGAAAACTGGCTAGCCATAAGTAGAAAGCTGAAACTGGATCCTTTCCTTACTCCTTATACGAAAATTAATTCAAGATGGATTAGGACCTCTTCAAGGAGAACTACAAACCACTGCTCAGTGAAATCAAAGAGGACACAAACAAATGGAAGAACATACCATGCTCATGGATAGGAAGAATCAATATCGTGAAAATGGCCATACTGCCCAAGGTAATTTATAGATTCAATGCCATCCCCATCAAGCTACCAATGAGCTTCTTCACAGAATTGGAAAAAACTGCTTTAAAGTTCATATGGAACCAAAAAAGAGCCCGCATCTCCAAGACAATCCTAAGTCAAAAGAACAAAGCTGGAGGCATCACGCTACCTGACTTCAAACTATACTACAAGGCTACAGTAACCAAAACAGCATGGTACTGGTACCAAAACAGAGATATAGACCAATGGAACAGAACAGAGTCCTCAGAAATAATACCACACATCTACAGCCATCTGATCTTTGACAAACCTGAGAGAAACAAGAAATGGGGAAAGGATTCCCTATTTAATAAATGGTGCTGGGAAAACTGGCTAGCCATAAGTAGAAAGCTGAAACTGGATCCTTTCCTTACTCCTTATACGAAAATTAATTCAAGATGGATTAGAGACTTAAATGTTAGACCTAATACCATAAAAATCCTAGAGGAAAACCTAGGTAGTACCATTCAGGACATAGGCATGGGCAAAGACTTCATGTCTAAAACACCAAAAGCAACGGCAGCAAAAGCCAAAATTGACAAATGGGATCTCATCAAACTAAAGAGCTTCTGCACAGCAAAAGAAACTCCCTCTCTATTTTAAAACATCACTTGGGAGATACTATCATTACAACACAAATTCAGGCAGATTGTTACCTAGTGAAAGAATTTGCTCTTCACACATTTTGTACACATCTTTGTCATAAAACACCAGCTCATAAAGAGCACATGGCCTGTCTTTGCTCTGCCTAGCACTGAGATTACTTATTACGTAATGAATACCCAGCTCAAAGTATTCAAATACCACACACTTAATTTTATTACTATGTGTTTAACTTTTATTTGATTTCCTCTGATTAGAATTACAATGTGATGTAGAGTAATATTAAAACTTAAAGCTCTGAAAAGTTAGCACTCGGAATGGTAAGTCTCAAACTGCTTTTGGTGTTATGTGAATGTCCCTTTTAAATGGCTGAGCTCACAGAAGTGTTCAGGTATACAAAAATTTTCCCAGCTCTTTATTTAGGCAGGAGCAGACGTGTGGAGAAGGTACTGAGAACCCACTCTATGTACGTGCTTTGTGCCAGGCACTGGTATGCATACATTTGTTTATAATCCTCACTCCAGCCCTTTGAGGTAGGTATTATTTCTACTTTACAGATGAAGGAGGTAAGACTTAACAAGGTTAAGAAACTTGCCTACAGCTGGTAATCAAAAATCAAAGCTAGGCATGGTGGCTCACACCTGTAATCCCAGCATTTTGGGAGGCTGAGACAGGAAGAGTGCTTGAGCCCAGGAGTTTGGGACCAGCCTGGGCAACACAGTGAAACCATGTCTCTACAAAAAATTTTAAAGTTAGTTGGGTGTGGTAGTGTGTGCTTGTGATCCCAGCTACATGGGAGGCTGAGGTACGAGGATCACTTGAGCCCAGAAGATCGAGGCTGCAGTGAGCTGTGATTGTACCATTGCTCTCCAGCCTGGACAATAGAACAACACCCTGTCTCAAAAGAATATAAAACAAACAAACAAACAAACAAACAAAGCAAAAATCAAGCCCAGGTCTGTCGGATTCCAACCAGTAATCTGCCTTCCTCATGAATGTACTGTCCACCTTCTTACAAATGATAGCATTTGACTTTGACTGCATCCAAACCTTGTGAAGCACAGACACCCTCACCCCATCCCTTTGATCATCATAATTCCAGGGTACATCTGAAGTGGGTGTGAAACATTTGGTGTTTTTTTTCTTCTCACCCGGTGAGCTGTCACCATCATCCACTTGGGTCAAACTGAACAGTTAGAATGGATTAAGGCTGGTGTGGTAGGGGAACTGATGATCTCCGTAGGTTATTATTTGGTCATTTTTAAGCACTGAAATGACCATATTCTGTAATTTTAAAAATTTATTTATTTTTATTGATTATCTTTTTTTGAGAGGGAGGGAGTCTCGCTCTGTCACCCAGACTGGAGGGCAGTAGCGCGATCTTGGCTCACTGCAACCTCTGCCTCCTGGGTTCAAGTGACTGTCCTGCCTCAGCCTACCAAGTAGCTGAGATGACAGGTGCCTGCCACCACGCCCAGCTAATTTTTGTATTTTAGTAGACTTGGGGTTTCAACATGTCATTCATTCAGGTTGGTCTCAAACTCCTAACCTCAAATAATCCGACCACCTTGGCCTCCCAAAGTTCTGGGATTACAGGAGTGAGCCACCGCACCCAGCCTATTCTATAATGTTTTTAATGCTGAAAGATTTTATTTTAGAGCCACAAAGTAGATATAAAACTGGCATTTTTCTTCTAATGGCCAGAAATGGTCAAGTATATCAATTTTCACTTGACAAGTTCTACAGTGACAACAGAACCATATCCAAACACAGTATTATGTCCCCACATTTGACATGGGCTTTGAAAGACGAGTGGTGGGTAACCAAGCATGTTAAGAGCCAGACCCAGGGCTCTGGTGGCTGAACACCAGCTCTCTACTTACTAGGTGTGCCATGTTGGGGAAATCATGTGGTCTCTTTCAGTTTCACCTTCTCCAAGAGTAAAATGTAAATAGATCCTACCTCCTGATGTATTGTTGTGTGGATTGAATGGAAAGAATGTAGGCAAAATGATTATCCTTTTCCATAATAGCTATAGGATTTCTCAGGCTTTCTAGACTACAGGATATGTACATGAAAAGGCAAAAAGGTCTAAAATGCATGTGGTCCGAAGGGCAGGAAGGAACCTCATGTAGCCAGAGCTAGAAATGAGTGGGGCATGGCAATGGCGATGGTGCTGGGTGGACAGGTTCAGATTAGACAGTGAAGGGGGCCAAGCAAAGGAATTGTGACTTTATTCTGTATGCAAAGGGGGACTGTTGGGAGTTTGAGCAGATTAGGGATAAAAGCCAGCCAGGATTTTAGAAAGCAAACTGACAGGAGGAGAATGTGGTGGGGGAGGAGTCCCAGTGGCCCACTGAACATTGAGACGCAAGATTGGGGGAGCAGATAGGAAAGACATTAGAAGAAGTGGAAGCAAGAGAACTTGATTAATTTACATACTCCACAAAAATCTATCAGTTAAGCAGATGGATATAAATAGAACGACTGTTCTTAGTAATAAAAATTCGTATAAGCCTATAAAATGATATAGATAAATCTGCACTAAAAAATCCCATTATGCTTTCTGGACTTTGGCTCGCCTGTGAAGATGTGAGTTGTAAAGCAAATCTGTCTTCTAGCCACCTACTTGATTCGAGGAGGTGATTAGGTACTTCTTTTCTTTTCTTCGGCTCCTCCACTAGGTCCTTCAAGAGCTGGGGCGATGCATTATTAAAGGGTTCTTTAGCATTCTTTAGTCCTCTGCTGGGGGTTTTCACCACTGCCATTTTATCATGAAAAATGGAGTCTTCTTTTTAGAGCCAAAGGTCATGTCCTGGGGAGGAAAGAGCAGCAGTATAATTATCCATGAGAAACCATGCACATTTTTTTCTCTTTCTTTGATAAATGTACCTCGTCTCTGTGTGGTTTACTGTGGTTCATGCCCTCCCTGGCTCTCCTCTCTGCGGGCCATTCCATTCCCACACATGGCTGTCCCATTAATCTTCTTACATAACCCATTGCAACCCAATGTCATGCCATTGCTCCAAACCCTTCTGCGGTCCTTGATTCTCCCCAGGAGCTTTTCTTGAAATGTACTTCTGAGATGCTTCTTGAGCTCATTGCAGGGGAAAAATAAAGGCTCTCGGTCAAATTTGGAAAAGATTGATGTAGACAGTTAAATAAGACTTTTCTTTCAGAGATTTCTCCAAACGAGTTTCTTAGAGTATGTGACTATGGAAGTCTTTAACACTTGAAGGCACTGTTTACAGGACACTGGCATTTCAGAGTTACCCTCCTCCATCCCTCTGCTAACAGGGTGATGAGGAGGGGGGCGATGAGGAGGGGGTGATGAGGAGGGGGTGATGAGGAGGGGGTGAGGAGGAGGGGGTGATGAGGAGGGGGTGAGGAGGAGGGGTGAGGAGGAGGAGGTGATGAGGAGGGGGCGATGAGGAGGGGGTGAGGAGGAGGGGGGTGAAACCTACGGCCAGCCAAGTGCCAGACATGGGTGCATTCCAGCTCTGTGGATCTCAGTTCATGCCAAACCCTGTGTCCGACTTGTCTTGCCTTACCACACTCATTTTAAGTTCCATTTTCTTCATGAAGTTCACAGTGATCCCAACACACTTTAACGTTCTTTAGCAATCACTGCTTCTACTACTAATTTGGTGTTAATAATTTGTAGCCCTTTAAGAACATTTTACAAATCTCACATTCCCTTATATATTCCACAACTAAATCTCTTAACTTGGGGCCCTTGTGCAAGCCATGGGGCTGGCCCGTGAAGCCTCTGAGATGGAATGTTAAATAGTGTGGATCTTTATGTGTTTTTTTGGTTTTGTTTTTTCTGGAGAAGACTCATAGCTTCAGACTCCCGAGACGGTGAGCATCAAGCGACACGCAGTGAATCTATGGTAGGAGGCGCTTAACAATCACTTTCAGAAAAAGTTCTCCCCTTCCCTCGCACCACCTCTCATAGCATCGCTGACGGCTGCAGGGCCCTCTCCTCACCTGCTTCCCTTCCCTCCAGCCCTTCAACGCCCGCCCTAGGCTCACCCTGCAGCCCGTCTCCTCCCGGAGCCTCACATCCCCTGTGCTTCAGGCAGGCCCAGAAGCCAGGCGGTCTCCACGCCGCCCACACGCCGGCTAGCCCACCGCCCCGGTAGGCCTGGCTCCGGTCTCACCGCCGCACCCTCGTCCCCTCGCCCCATCCTCTTCCGGGCAGGCCCTCTCACCCCCGCCAAGTACCTCCTCCCCGCCGCGACCTTTCATTCCACTCCTGCTAAGGGTTAGGGTAGCCCCAGGCCCGTGCACCGCCCCCCTACCATCCTCATGTCACCCTCTGGGCCCGACCTCTCCTCGGACCCAAGCTACGGCCGACTTGAGGCTGGACACCGCCTGGGGCTCGGTCGCCTCAGCAGCTAGGCTGCAGCGCCCCAGCGGCTGACCCTGGGCCACCCCGGCCCCAGGTCCCAGGCCGCTCACCCTGGAGGTGGTTCCCGGGCCGGATTCGGCAGGCGCCGGCGCCCGCTCGGAGCGTCGCCATGACGACGCGGACGCGCTCCCAGGGCTGGCGGCCGGGCGCGACCAAACGCCCCAGGGCGGGGGAGCCGGGCGGCTGCGGGCCAGGACCAGAGGCGGCGGGTGACTCCTGAGAGCTCAGAGCAGTTTGCCGGGCCTGGCCAAGAATTGACAGCGCGACTTATGGCATGGGATGTGAATGGATTCCCGAGGGGACATGAGAAAGTTGGAAACACCACACACTGGAACCCTGCAAGAGCGGAGCGCGGGAGAGAAGCCGGACGGGGCGGAGCCGCCGGAGCCAGTGGGCGGGGCTTTACCTGACAGGCATCACTCTTGACGCCCACTTTCTTGTAGTTTGTTTTACATTTTCTGTTGCAGTAAATTTCAAACATACACGAAGGCAGACCGACTGGTAAAATAGACCTTCAACACCCAGCTGCAACGATGATCAAACCCTAGCCAATCCTGTTTCATCCGTATCTTTCCCTGACTCCTAGTATTATTTTGAAGAAAATCCCAGACATCATTTCATCAATAAATATTTCAAAATATACCTCCAAAAGATAAGCGTTCTTTAAAAAAACATAACCACAATACCTTAGAAATTATAATTTATTAACATCTTCAAATTATCTCGTGCCATATTTATTTTTAGAGTTTGAATCAGAATTCAAATACATTTTGCACATTGGAATAGATTGATGTGTCTTCTAGGTCTCTTTTCATCAACAGATTCCTCTTTCATCTCTTTTTTAGTTGTTGCAATTTATTCACTGAAGAAACTGTTTCTGTCCTTGATACTGATATTTAAGAATTCAAATAAAATTTGTATATCGAAACAGATTGATGTGTCTTCTAGGTCTCTTTTCATCAACAGATTCCTCTCTCATCTCTTTTTTTAGTTGTTGCAATTTATTCGTTGAAGAAACTGTTTCTGTCCTTGATACTGATATTTAGGAGTTGTAAACATGAAACCGCGCCCGCTCCTCTGACCTCCTGCCCTGTCCATTCCACCCTGCTCATCCATGAATATTATTTTTTTCAAAGACAACTGAAGCTTCTCTTTTCCCAGGAATTGTCCTTGTCTCACTCCCTGCTTGTATGGCTTTGATACTTGCTTGATGTTACTTACGGATTCATGTTGATGAGAGGGTATAGTAAGAGTCCAGTGAGGGTACCTGTCTTGTTACATTGCCTCTTGTGCTGGATGCGTATATTCCCTCCCTGCTCTTTCCCAATGAGAAATGTTCATTTTTTCCATCTTCCCATTCTCCAATTCTTCTCTGTCCCCACCATTATTACTTACTAAAAATCTCCCCATCTTTCAAGGCTAGCTCTGGATAAGATCTCCTCTCCTCCCCACCCTCCTCCTAACCCACCAGTCCGGAAGGACTCCTTCCCTCCTCTGGGCTTCCATAACCCCTTGTTCCGCCATCTTTATCTCTATATTGCACCCAACATGATTCATGTCTGTGACTTAAACTGCAGAATTCCTAAGGGAGGGAACTGTACCTTGTCTTAGGATCTCCCAAAGTCCTTGACACAGTGTTTTGTTTTTGTTTTTGTTTTTGAGACAGAGTTTTGCTCTTGTTGCCCAGGCTGGAATGCAATGGCACAATCTCGGCTCACTGCAACCTCTGCCTCCCAGGTTTCAGCAACTCTCCTGCCTCAGCCTCCCGAGTAGCTGGGATTACAAGTGCCCGCCACCATGCCCAGCTAATTGTTTGTAATTTTAGTAGAGATGGGGTTTCGCCATGTTGGCCAGGCTGGTCTCAAACTCCTGACCTCAGGTGATCTGCCCACCTCGGCCTCCCAAAGTGCTGGCATTACAGGCATGAGCCACTGCACCCAGCCACTTTGACACAGTTCTTTGTCCATATTGATTACTCAGTAACTGTTGGCCAAGGGGGTGAAACAATTCATTTGTTTATAGAGTAGGTTGCTTTAGTTCCTTCTGTTTTCTTGGCCCAAAGCTGTAGATTTCAGAACAGGTACTATGCTTCCCACAGTCCCAGACCTCTGCATCCAGCACAAATCACGAGATATTTGTTTTCACATACTTCTTTATTTTTAATTTTTTATAGAGGTGAGGGTCTTGCTGTGTTACCAAGACTGGGTTTGAACTCCTGGCCTCAAGCAATTTTTCTACCTTAAACTCCATATGCTTCTTAATGGATATTGGGTAACACTTTTTCATTTGTACTTAACTTTCTTGAGAAAAATCACCAAAGTTCGTATTATATATAGATAACCCATAGGTCTCTATATAAGCAGTAAATCCAATTGAATATTATAGTGTAGTGGACACTGCTGGTTGCCTACTTCCACTTTCTTTCTAATGGAACCACAGCTTTACTCTAGTTTCTCCCCAGTTCCCAGTTCTAACAGTAGACCCTGATTTTATCTAGGTCAGGCCAGGTGTGGTGGCTCTTGCCTGTAATCCCCAGCACTTTGGAATACTAAGATGGGAGGATCACTTGAGCCCAGGAGTTTGAGAGAAGGCAGGGCAACATAGTGAAACCTCATCTCTACAAAAAATTTTTAAAATTACCCCAGTGTGGTGGCTCACACCTGTAGTTTCAGCTACACAGGAGGCTGAGGTGGGAGGATTGCTTGAGCACAGGAGTTGGAGGCTGCAGTGAGCTATGATCATGACACTGCACTCTGGCCTGGGTGACAGAGACCCTACCTCAAAACAAAACAAAACAAAACAATGCAATCCAGGCCAAGTATGGAATTCCCAATCCCCTTGCAGACATTGCCCGTGATTTAGTTAGGGTTGGATACGTAGCCCCATTCTGGTCACAGGGACAGGAAAAGGGTTCTGGGGGTCTAGAAAAGACTTTCTTTCTCCCAAGAAAGATATACATAGATACAGTATTTTTCTTCTTCTGGACTTCCGAGTGTCAGGAAGAGATTCTGGAACTGCAGCTGCCATCAGAGGCCAGGAGGGGCCCAAGTGTTAAAGAGGTGACAAGGACAGGAGAACAAGGAGACAGAGAGACCCTGGGCCTGGATGATATCATTTCACTTCTATTTGTTTGGTCCTTGCATTCTATTTTCTCTTTCTTCCGACTGAAAACAACTGACATATAATGACTTCTGGACACTTACTTCTCAAGGTGTAAACTGTGGCACAGGAGCTTGTTAGGAATGCAGAGTTTTGGGCTATCCCAGAATTTGGTTCAGGCTACTGGAACAAAGCCTGCATTTTAATAAGTTTCCACAGGAGACTCATAGGCACATTAAAGTTTGAGAATCATTGAACTGATGGAGCCTTACAATTATAGCTGTATTAAATAATCAATTATTTAATCAATTTATTTATGTGGTCCACATTTATTTCACTTACAGTTTACAATGAGAACACAAAGGTGTCACAGCATCTGCCGTATAAGTGCAATGAGACAAGTGTGATAAAAGGCATGGAAGCTATAAGCCTCAGTAGTACAGGGAGAGTCATTAATTTCCTTGCCTAAAACTCTTTGGTGGTTTCAAATTGTACAGAAGATAAAATTCAACTTCCTTAACACTCTTATTTTCTCCCCCACAGAAACAGGGTCTTGCTCTGTTGCCCAGGCTGGAGTGCAGTGGCACCATCATAGCTCACTGCAGCCTTGAACCCCTGGGCTCAGGTGAGCCTCCCAGAATAGCTAGGACTATAGGTGCATGACACCATGCCTGGCTAATTTTTTTTAAACTTTTTGTAGACAGGGTCTCACTATGTTACCCAGGCTGGTCTTGAACTCCTGGACTCAAGTGATCCTCCTGCCTTAGCTTCCCAGTATGCTCGGAATATAAGTGCAAGCCACAGTGGCTGGCAAAAAAATCCTTTACACTCTTTTAGGGCTTTGTAGGACCTAGCTGCTGGCCCCTTGCTTCATCTCCTCCTCGCCCTGCTTCATTATGTTCCCCCACCTCCCCTTTACCTGGTATAGAGAGTGAACGCTGGCTGCAAATTCTTTGGCACTGCTCCCAAGAAGAGGTGAGGCCTCTGTCCCCTCCTCTTGAGTCCGGGTGGGTCTATGACTGCTTTAACTGCCCAGTGGTGTCCTATCTGAATTCTTGACACCAGAATTTGTGAGATATAATAAAATGATGTTTCATTCCTTTGAGTTTTGGGATAGTAGGTTATTCTGTAGCAATAAATAACGAGAAACTTGGCTGATTCCTACTCAGTCTAAGGGTTTCTTCCTCAGGGGGGCCTTTCCTGCCCTTCTTTCTATATCGGGTCCTGCACCTTGGTGCTGTTTCCAGTACTGTGTTCTTTCCCTTCATAGCTGTCTTAGTCTATTCTGGCTACTATAGGAAAATCCTTTAGACGAGGTTCCTTACAAACAACAGAAATGTATTTCTCATGGTTCTGCAGGCTGGGAAGTCCAAGATCAAGGCACCAGCATTTTTAGTGTCTGCTGAGGGACCACTTTCTGGTTCATAGATGGAGAACTTCTGGCTGTGTCCTCACGTGGTGAAAGGGGTAAATGAGCTCTTAGGCCCGTTTCATAAGCCCAGTTCACTTAGGCCTGTTTCAGTCAGCCCATTCACGAGGGCTTCGCCTTCATAATCTAACATGTTCCAAAAGGCTCAACTTCTGAATGTCATCACTTTGCGGGTTAGGTTTCAACCAAGGAATTTTGGGGGACACATTCAGACGATAGCTGCTGGGTTTACCTCTTTGACATCTGTCTTCTTGGACTGTAAGTTCAGTGAAGGCTGACTAGTTCACCACAGTGTATGCAGTGCCTTGCACACTACCTGGCACATCCTGGGACCTCAAAAATATTTGTAGAATTAACTCATTAATGAGTTACACCAAGTGATTTCTAAAGTTTAAATTATATATATCTTTGGAATATGGGTAATATAGTCATGTGGTTCAAAATTCAAGAAGTAAAAAATCTCTCTCCTTCCTCTGCTTTTTGCCATCAAGTTCTCTTTCCCGGAGGTAACTCATGTTACCAGATTTGAATTTATCTTTATAGGAATATATTATACATACCAAAGCAATTGTGTGTATGCTTGTATTTGTAAGAAGTTTATCCCTTGTTTATTTTATTTATATATTTTTGAGACAGAGTCTTCTTTATTACCCAGGCTGGAGTGCAATTGTGCAATCATGGCTCACTGCAGCCTTGACTTCCCAGGCTCAGGTGATTCTCTGGCTTCAGCCTTTTGAGTAGCTGGAACCACAGGCATGCACCACCATGCCTGCCTAATTTTTTATACTTTTTGTAGAGATGAGGTTTGGCTGTGTTGCCCAGGCTGGTCTGGAACTCCTGGGCTCAAGTGTTGAGGGAAGCCCACCTCGGCCTCCCAAAGTGCTGGGATTACAGGTGTGAGCCACTGTGCCTGGTCTTACCCATTGTTTAAAAAACTCAAATTGCTTACTTTTGTGACTCCCTTTTCTTCACTTGAAAATATATCCAAATGATTATACCATACCTGTACATGAAGTACCTCCTCATTCTTTTTTATGACCACATAATATTCCATATTTCTTTAACTAGTCCCCCATTGTTGGATATTAGGTTGTTCCTGAACTTTTGCTTTTATAAGCAATGTTTTACTTATTTTTATAGATGTGCACATCACTTCTACAGACACATATATATATCCATTCATATACATATGAGTATATCTGAAGCAAAAGTTTCCAAAGTTGAATTGCTAAGTCGAAAAATCTGTGCATTTGTAATATTGATAACTATTGCTAAATTGTCTTCCATGGGTCTTGTATTAATTTCTACTCCTATTTGTAATGCATAGGAGTGTTTGTTTCTTTACAGCCTCACTGAGTATATTATAAAACCTTTATATTTTTCTCAATCTGATGGTAAAAAATAGTATTTCAGCGAGGTTTTATTTTGCATTTCTCTAATGACGAGTGAAGGTGAGCATATTTTCATATGTTTAGGAGACATTTGTGTTTTCTTTTCTGTAAAGCCATGTCCCTTACCCATTTTTCCATTTGGCTGTTGGTCTTTTTCTTATTGAGTTGTTGGAGCTCTTTATATATTGGAAACATTCATCTTTTGTTTTGTGATAACTGTTGCAAAATTTTTTCCCAGTTTGTCATTTGACTGTGCTGTTAATAGGTTTTACTTTGTAGAATTAAAAATTATATTGTGTTTATTATCTATTGCTCCATAACATATTACTCCAAAACTTAGTGATTTGAAACAACTATAATTCTTTATTTTTTCTTATGTTTTTTTCGGGGATAGAAATTTAGACAAGACACAGCAGAGATGGTTTGTTTCTGCTCCATGGATGTTTGGGGCGCCAGGTGGAAGATATGAAAGCTGGAAGATAGAATCATCTAAAGTCATCATAGGGGCAAAGGAAATTTTTCCCTTGCCCCTCTGAAGGTTTGGGTCTGAAATAAACAGGAAATAGATTAAGGGGAGAAAAAGCATGCCAATTTATTTACATGCACAGAGGTATCACAAGAAGGTGAGTATCCAATAACCCAATGAAGTCTAGAAGCTTATATAGTATTTTGAGTTATTATGAGAATTAAATGTTCCTGGGAGATGCTGGTGACAAACTATGGGAGGGTGAGAGGAGGAAATGCACTGTGAGCAAAGGTTATCTTATTGTGCAGATAAGGTCTCTCAGGTAACAGCCATCAAAAGAATAGGTGATTGCCTGTGGTAATCTCTGTCTTGGGAAGATATCAGACCTTCATCCATCTTTGGGCAGGTAAAGAGGCTTCAGAGAAAAACGTTTGCTTGTATCTGCTATTTACTTTACTATCGTAGATAGATATAAATTTCCTTTACAAAAGGACAGCTTTCAAAACTATTCCTATCTGCAGTTCTCTAAATAATCAACTTGAAATATGCCAAAAAAGGGTATTCTGGGGTGGCATATTCTGACTTCCCACAGCTTCATCTGGTGGTTAATCCTAAAGCTGTCAGCTGGGAGCCTGACAAGGCTCTTGGCCAACATAGTCATATGTGGCCAGACTTCCTCACAACCTGGCCACAGGTCCCAAAGGCAAGTGTCCCAGGAGAAAGCCAGGGTTAAGCTGTATTTCCTTTTATGACCTAGCCTTGGAAGTCCGTCATGGAGCATCACATCCACCTCATCCATTAGTTGAGGCAGTTATGAATGCCCACCTAGGTCTAAGAAGAGGAAACATAGACTCTACCTTTGGATGGAGGAGTGTCAACATCTTTTATTTACTTGTTTATTTATTTTTGAGACGGAGTCTCTGTTGCCCAGGCTGGAGTGCAGTGGCACGATCTTGGCTCATTGCAACCTCTGTCTCCCTGGTTCAAACGATTTTCCTACCTCAGCTTCCCGAGTAGCTGGGACTATAGATGTGTGGTGCCACACCAGCTAATTTTTATATTTTGGGTAGAGATGGGGTTTCACCATGTTGGCCAGGCTGATCTCGAACTCCTGACCTCAGGTGATCAGCCCACCTTGGCCTCTCAAAGTGCTGAGATTACAGGTGTGAGCCACACTGCACCCAACCAAGTGTTAACATTTTGAGTGAATACCACAGTCTCTGTTATTCTGGGGGTAATTGTGGATGCGAGGCTGCAGAACTGCTGTAGCCACCTGGCCACCATCTTGATGTTATCCAACTCCAAGGAGGGCAGAGCCAAGAGAACCACAGGCAAACAGAGGCTGGTCCATGCATGAGTCCACCCTGAAAACAGGCTCTGTGTCTGCACTCTCGTTATGTGAGTCAAGAAACAACTTAATTGCTGTTTAAGCCAGTGTGAGTCAGGACTACTGAAACTAGATTTGTCTGATGTCAACATTCTTGTCTTTATTTCAAAGGCCTTATCAGGCAGAAATGTGGGGAGTCTCTGGGAGGTGGGGGTGCACCTGAGCTTTCTTTGCTCCATCCAGTGAAGATAAGGCCTTGGGAAGACTAGTAACCTTGTCTTTCAGGCATGGTTCTTATTTGCTCTCTTTTATTCGATCTGTGTTAATTATAATAATTCATATAAATATTCAAAAGGATGCTGACAAATGGAGGAGAGAACTAAGAAAAGTAAAGAAAAGCCTGCTTTCCTGAGAAAGCCAGTCCACATTTCCAGAGTGTAAACAGTGAGCCTGGGCCATAGTAACCTCATTAAAATGTTAGTGTTACACCTTTGTACTTCAGGACTGAATAGGAAATCATGCTTGTCCCATTATTTACGGCTCATCAATAATACATTAGCTCAGCTCCCAGTAAAGCTGACATTCAGGAGAGGACAGATCGTTTTGTTTGGTTTATTCAAAACCCCAAAGGGGCAGAGCAAGTTCATTGCACTTGTGTAGTCATGTGGTGAAGACCTTAGACCCAGACACACAGGGGTAGCCAATTTCTCACTTCCTTCCCAGAGCTCTCCTTCCCCCTCACCACCCCCTAGCCTCACTCCTGGCCCCAAATCAGCTGCTTCAGCTCAAAGATCACTTCACCAGAAAGCCTTCCCTAAGTATAAGTCAGGGCTCTTTCAGTTACAAGTTATGGAAATTGATTTAAACAGTCGAAACATATGGGAAGGGGGTGAGGGTGTGGGTGGGAAGAGAGAGAGAAGCGTCAGTCACAGCTGCATCTAGGTGCCACATGATGGTATCAGGATTTCGTCCCACACCATCTCTTGGTTCTCCCCAGCCAAGTTGGCTTCATTCTCAGCCAGGATCTCCTCACACTGTAGAAAAGGCTACCATCTTGCTTTTAGCTTGATCATAATACCAACACATAGGTTTTGTTGGTGCCACTCCCATTGGTCCATGTTGAGTCCTGTGCCCATCCCTGAAGAAATCACTGTGGTTAGTTGGTTGAGGGATGGGGTAAAGCTCTTTATTCAGGGTCATGTGCTGACTCTTGGGGTTGCTCATGGAGAAAGCCCCACCCAAGTTACATGGTCTGAGATTGGGGGAAAGGATGTTCTTATCCCAGAAGAAGGGGGAATGAAGTCTGGACAGCAAAACCAACAGATGTCCATTAACTTGGATCTTACAACATTGTTGATATTCAAATGTATTTGACCTGCAAAAATGACGGCGGATACGACTCAAGCTAATGCATTAATCCTCCCGGCTTGGCCTGGTCCCTTATTTTATGCTATCATAGAATTTATCACAATTTGCAATATCATCCACCACACATTCTGCAGTTGCTAGTGTCAGTCATCCAATAGGTTTGCTAAATACTTGATTACGTAAGTCTCTTAATTCTTTAATACCAGCCTCAGTCATCTTTCTGGGCCTCCTGGGAGGGGTGCTATCATAGCACCTGGCTTTATGTGGGTCTGGGGCTGCCAAAGGCAATTTCCTCAGGTCTCTATTGTCTTAGCATAGCACCTGGGACGGGCGTTCAGTAAATACTCATCCACTGAAAGTTAGTTCTCCAACAAGTGTTTATTGCTGTTGGAAAAATGCAAAGAAACATAAGTCATAATTGGAAAAGTAATTAAAAGGAAGATCTTCTGTCAACCTGGTGAATCTGCTCCACAAAATGAGGAAAACAATGAAACTATTTTATGATGGAAGAAGCATTAAGCCAGACTGTGATGTGCGTCACTGGCAATCCACAGGAGTTTGCCAAGACAGACAGAAACCTCACCCTTTTATATGGCCAGGCAGATACAACCTTTTATAAACATGTAATTGTCTTTATCAAATAGAAAAAGAAAATATTTCAGATTTCCTAATTGTAAGATGCAGGAAATCACAACGAGGAGCCAAATGCCCAGGCTAAACCCCCACAGAGACAGGAAGACAGGGGATCATTCCCTGGGTGTTCACATTTCAGTGAGATGGATCTAAGGCCTCCAAGAAAGACATTCCTGGGATGCAAACTGGCAAGAGGCTTGTTTAGGTTTTAAAAAGATTTGCATATATCTCAAAGACGCAGAGAAAGGATTCCTTATTCTGTTTTGTTCTGATTTTGTTTTTATTGATACATAATATTTGTACATATTTATGGAGTATGGGTGACATTTTGTGACATACTTAGACCACGTAATGATCAAGTCAGGGTCTTTGGGGTGTCCATTACCTTGAGTATTTACCATTTCTGTGTGTTGGGAACATTTCAGTTTCTCTTTTATGGCTATTTTGGAATATACATGATTTTGAGACTCAGAAAACAATAGCCCAAAATGAAGGCCTCAGAAGCAAAAGTTTTTCTCTGACCTTCTCTTGCCCACCTATCTCTCAGTCCTGTTCTCTCCAAAGGCCAGCCACTGAAACTGGTCCTTTTCCCTAGCACAGATCATAGAAACCAGAACCCCTTTTCCCCAAAGCCAACCACAAAACCAAAAGATATTACTCTAACTTTTCCTCTGCCTTTCTGTATAAAAACTGGCCATAAAGAAATCATCTGACTTTGGCTGGGTGCGGTGGCTCACCTCTGTAATCCCAGCACTTTGGGAGGCCGAGGCGGATGGTTCACGAGGTCAGGAGATTGAGACCATCCTGGCCAACATGGTGAAACCCCGTCTCTACTAAAATACAGGAAAAATAAAATAAAAATAAAAAACTAGCTGGGCGTGATGGCAGGTGCCTGTAATCCCAGGTACGGGAGGCTGAGGCTGGGGAATTGCTTCAACCCGGGAGGTGGAGGTTGCAGTGAGCCGAGATCGTGCCGTTGCACTCCAGCCTGGTGACAGAGCAAGACTCCATCTAAAAAAAAAAAAAAGAAAAAAAAAAAAAGAAACCATCTGACCTCGTTTGACTGTAGGTCATAGGACCTCCATTCTGGAGAGGACTCTCTGCCCTGTACCCAGGAGGAAGGAATGCTGCTCCGAGAGGCCAAGAAGAATCTATGTAGATAGGCCTTGCTGGGCATTTCCACTCAGTCTGTTAACTTGAGTTCAGACCCTTTTTGTCCAATCATATTTCTACACAGCTGTCTATACTGAACCTGAGATAAAAGTGGACAATTTCCCTGGCAGCTTGGGTCTTCATTCTAAAGGTTCCTATGTATACTCATTAAATAAATTTGTATGCCTTTTCTCCAATTAATCTACTTTTTTGTGAGTTGATTTTTCAGTGATCCTTCTGAGGGTAAAGGGGAATTTTTCCCTTGGCCCCAACAGTCTGGCTCTGTGAGGAGAATCATCAAAGTTGCTTTGCTCTTCGGGAAGCCATAGTGAAGGGAATCCAGAACCTGATCAGCAGGTGTAAGGATCAGAATTTCTTACCCGTCTGGCTCCCAGCTTCTCTCTCTGTGCAATTAGGTCAAGCAGACAGTAAAAATCGTTGTTTCCTCTGCAAAATGTTTATTGAAGAGAGAAAAGTCTTTGTGTGACTAGTCTTGGTCTAGTGTACTTTTTGGTACTTTGTGGTATGAATATTCATATCATTTGATCCCTTTTCCCCACAAAGAGTCTTTGTTTTTGTCCTTCTGTGTTGTCATAAAGAGGACTACCAGATAAAGTCCCCTCTTATCTTGTTTATATCCTTGAAAGCTTGACTTGTGGCCACGTGGGAGCACTCTCTCCTGGTCTCTGCCATCCGGGGGGGCATGATTTTTGGGTCCTCTCAGGGGGCCAGCCTGAAAATGGCTGAGAACCTGAGACCTTTTTTTTTTTTTTTTTTTTTGAGGCGGAGTTGCCCAGGCTGGAGTGCAGTGGAGTGATCTCTGCTCACTGCAACCTCTGCCTCCCAGGTTCAAGCGATACTCCATCCTCAGCCTCCTGAATAGCTGGGATTACAGGTGTCCGCCACCATGCCTGGCTAACTTTTTTGTATTTTTAGTAGAGACGGAGTTTTGCCATATTGGCCAGGCTGGTCTCAAACTCCTGACCTCAGGTGATCTGCTTGCCTTGGCCTCCCAGAGTGCTGGGATTACAGGTGTGAGCCACCATGCCCAGCCGGACCTGAGACTTTTTGCTGTGAGTATGTCAAGCTCTTGGGAGAATTTGTCTTAAGTCCCACCCATAAGTGGCTTTTGTTGTCTCAACTAACCCTTACTGTGGGGAAAGTTCAGTCCCAGGAGGACCTACACAGTGTCACAGAGTCTTTGACTGGTGAACCCTCCACAAATTTGTGGGTTACTGGAGGCAAACACCATTCTTAACCATCTGTGGCAACAAGAGTTTTTTGCTATCTCAGCCTATTCATGGGAGTGAATTTTTTGGGGAGCAGGAGGATTGCTTCCTCTCTGAAAAGCATATTGGATTGACTTGCTCTTCGAATAAATACACCATTGAAAATTAATCAGTGCCCAAAAGATGGATCTTTTAAATTAGAAAGACTCTTAAGTTTAAAAAGAAATTTTAGAGATCTTTTATTCTAAACAATTGATAAGACCAAATCAAGGGAAAGACACAAAATGGGGTCATGGCTAGCCTTAAAAATTCTCTTTACTAAATGAGACAGCAAAAATCTGACCAAAAACAAAGTTAAAAATTCTTTGTATCCTCAAACTTCCTGCTTTGGATTCCCTATGTATCAACATTAAATGCCATTCCAGCTTGTGATCTAGTGACTAGGGATCTGCACTTTCACTGCTGCAGCCTGGGCTTAATTCCCAGCCAGAGCACCAGTCCCTGCAAATTTAAGTTCTTTAGCCCAGGAGAAGAAACATTTATAAAATTTGGTTTGGTATTTGTGTGATTCTTGGCTTTTGGGGTACTCATTCGTTATTGATCCTTTCCCTTTCCTTGGACAGCTTTTGATCTCCTGTCTTCTGTCTGTAGAGGAATACAGGGATTTGGGGCCTTGGTCTGTAGACACTCAGCTGAGACCCTAAAAAATATGGCCAGACAGAAATATGGGTTGTACTAACAAAATTTTCCTTTTTTTTTTTTTTTGAGCTGTCTTTAGGGTGGTTCTGGATCTTGTAAGGACTGCTTTGCACCTCTTTAGATACCCCTTGTGTATCATTGGTTAAGTCATAACCTTCATTAAGGTTTACTGGCTTTGGGAAGTCACTTAGGTAACTTTGTTTTTAAAAAAGTTCAAAAGCTATAAACATCAGCTGTGTGTCCCAGCTAAAATCTCATAATAAAATATTGAAAAGGATTTTTTAAAAGAGCTCAATAATAAAAAGTTTATGTAATTAAAACTGGTATTTAGGCTGCATATGTATACATACATATTGTTTAAAGGCTTCTGTTCTCTCTCTGTAGAAACTTCTTAGTTGACTGAATTCTTTTCTTCTTAAATCCCTGTTAACTCTAAGTACTGCCCATGTCTGTTTTTCTATTTACTTCTGTCTGTCCCTCCCTCTTGCCACCTTTGATGCCACATGACGGGACACAAAACAGTTTCTAATAGCTTGAGATTCCTGAAGGAAAACAGAAAAGGTGACACAGACTCCTCTTTTTGGAAGAAATCTCTGTTTTATCTCATGAAACTTCATATGTTATAAATGGGCAAATTTCTCTCAAGCCTAAAGCACTACTCTCTTTTACATTAAACTCCTTTATCACTTTGGTTTTAAAATACATACATGTGTGCATGTGTATGTTACATGTTGTGTCTACATACATGTATATGTCTATACATATGTTTGTTTATTATCTACACATGATACCAAATTAACTTAAAGATGAGTGAGCACTCATAAATTAAATAACTAGCACAAATACTTTTCAAGTTCATGTGACTTTAGTAACCTGTGGTAAATAGAGTTTTCAAATTTTTGGTAAAATAAAATTAAAATATCTTTACAATTTAATTTAGACATTCTTTGCCTGGGTTTATTGGTCAGACAGGTTTAGACTAGAAATGTGGAGGTCTCTGAGACTAGAGACCTTCAAATAGGAGATCATAAAACTGCTGCTTCTGTGATAATTTTGATACTTGCTTAATTTCTCGGTGAGCTTATTAAAGCATGAAAGTGTGGTTTTTGTTGAAGGGAAAGTAATTTTATCTATTTAGAGCACTTTAAAAGTTGTTTTCAATTGAAGGAAAAATGATAGATAAAACTATAGACTATAGTTTGTTCTAACCATTAACCTTTGTTTTTCTTTTGTTTCCATAGAAATTCCTGTGAGGTTTCATCCACATAACATGACCACTTTGCTAGTCAAGCCTCCTCTTCTCTCCCTCTTACATCCTGTCTTGCCACTATCATCTGATTTACCACCAAAACCTGGTTTTGGCCATGTTCTGAGTCCCCACTCTTTCTGTAACCTCAAGATGGTATATAAGCCTCTGTACTCTCTTGGGGAGTAGGCAATCACTCTGTGGTTCTCTGTAAATATGTTAATAAATTTTGCATGCCTTTCTGCAATTAACTTGTGCTTTGTGAGTTGATTGTTCAGTGAACTTTTAGAGGGCTCCTCAGGCCTTGGATTCCCTTAACTGTGGCTTCCAGAAGAGCAGAGCTTTGATCCTACCAGCTGTGCCTAACTGTAGGGGTCAAGGGAAATTTTCCCTTTTGCCCTTTGAAGGTAAACTTTTAAGTAAACTTTTGACTACTGGGCTGTTTTAAAAAATTCCTTTTAAATATTTTATTATCAGATTTTAGCTGGGATAGACAGCTGATATTTATGACTTTTGGACTTTTTTTTTTTTAAACAAAAGTTACCTTTTAAATGACTTACCAAAGCCAGTAAGCTGTAATGAAGGTTATGACTTAACCAAGGACACACAAGGTGAGACAGCTCAAAAAAAAAAAAGGAAAGTTTTGTTAGTACAACCCACATTTTTGTCTGGCCTTATTTTCTAGGGTCTCAGCTGAGTGTCTACAGACAAAGGTCCCAAATCCGTGTGTCCCCTTATAGACAGAAGACAGAAGATCAAAAGCAGCTCCTGGTAAACCCAGGGGATTGAAAAAAACATCTAGCAGAGATATGATAAACCTTCAGGAAAGTTTATAATAGAAACCCAGGCAAACATGTCTAAATTAATATCTGAAGGCATTTCTATTTTATTTTACCAACAGTATTGAAACTCTTTATTTGCTGAAGATTATTAAAGTCATGTGGACTTGAAAAGAATTTGAACTTATTTACTTAACTTATGAGTACTCATTTATTTATAAGTCAATTTGATACTCATGTAGACAGTCTATAGACAAACATATACACATACATGTAAAGATACAGATAGACACAAAATCTTTATAGTATTGATTTTATAATTTTGGCCACAAGACAAGTAAAATTCACCGGTTTAAAAGGATGGCTGGATTCAAACTATGCCTTTGTAAATGGAACAAGTTAAAGGTTATTTGTCCCACATGGTCCAAGCACTCACTGAATTTTAGAGAAAGCAAGGTAGCAATTTACATTCCAAACACACACACACACACACAAACACACACAGAGAGAATTTAAGCTTTTCAAGGAGTTTGGGTGTGTTAGAGGAAGGTTGAAAATGGATGTCAAAGTAATACAAAATCATAGGAATTTACCATAGAATTTTATAAAGAGATCAAGTTTATTTAGATAGGTAGTTTTTAACTTAGTATCTGTTTTCCAACTGGACCACTGGGATCAGGGTGGAGCCCATTAAGAAAGAGGACCAATGAAGCTTTACAGTTTTTAGTGCCTAATGATTTAAATATGTGCAAAGCAGGCACAACCGAAGGCAGAACATTTAGACCCTTAAAGATCGAGGATCTCACTTTTATATTGATTTCCCGGTCCCCAAAAAGAGGGAAGCACATGCAACACTTTCAGAGTGCACTTTGCTACAAAACATTATAAGTGTTTAAACCACGCATTTCTTATCTAAACACAGAGAAATGAGTAGCTTCCTGTAGTAATAACCATTTACTATAAACGAGTGCTCTCGGCTACCTC
This sequence comes from Chlorocebus sabaeus, assembly GCF_047675955.1. Classification (NCBI taxonomy): domain Eukaryota; kingdom Metazoa; phylum Chordata; class Mammalia; order Primates; family Cercopithecidae; genus Chlorocebus; species Chlorocebus sabaeus. The sequence continues at coordinate 12,036,970 of NC_132913.1, forward strand.
CAGAACTGCAGCTGTTGCCAGTCATCACACACACCAAGGTCAAGTTCTCTCTCACACTACAAAGCAATCTCTGGTATCCCCAAAAGGCAAAGAGATCAGGTAACACAATACAAAAGAGAGTAGAGTTTTGGACATGAGAAAAATCTGCTTACAACTCTTTAGACTCTACAGGAAGACAGAAGACCACCAAAAGGGGGCAGTGGTACTTTTCCTGTGTTCCTTAAAGAGTTAGATGTCAACCCTAAATTCTTTGGGACATCATTAGATGTCAACCCTAGATTCTTTCTGTGGTACTGAAGGCAGCAAAGAGAAAGAAATAATAGGGAGGAGTAGAAGCAAATAAAAGAACAATCCTTAAGAAGGGAAGTAAACACAAGGACCAAGCACGTAATTTCGGTCCACTGGAAAAAAAAATCCAAAAAACAAGATCCAAAGAGAAAAAGCAAATTTTTTTCTGCTGTGTGTGTGTGTGTGTGTGTGTGTGTGTGTTTAACAGTTTGGCCATAGAGCTCCTTTTATAAAAATTCCTTTCAAATCTCTTATGATTAGATTTTAACCAGGACCAAAGGCTGATATTTCTGACTTTTGAATCTTTTTTTCCCAAAGACACCCTCCCAAGTGGCAAAGCAATATCGCTAAAAGTCAAAAGTCGTGCAAACATCAAACCAAAAGGAACTGGTTCCCTGACCAGGAATTGAACATCGGCCATAGCAGGGAGAGCTCCAGATTCCAGATCCTTGCTCCTAGACCACAGGATGGAGTGCTTTTATTTACTTCGTTTCCTTTTTCTTTTGGCAAATCTTCCAGGTGATACAAAGCAGGTAGTTTGAGCATTTAAAGGATTGTTTTAATTTTTAATTTAATTAATTTATTTTTAGACTCTTTTTTTTTTTTTAGATGGAGTTTCACTCTTGTTGTCCACGCTGGACTGCAATGGCACGATCTCGGCTCACTGCAACCTCTGCCTCCTGGGTTCAAGCAATTCTCCTGCCTCAGCTTCCCAAGTAGCTGGGATTACGGGCATGTGCCACCCACCTGGCTAATTTTGTATTTTTAGTAGAGATGGAGTTTCTCCATGTTTTGGCCAGGCTAGTCTTGAACTCCTGACCTCAGGTGATCCACCCGCCTGGACCTCCCAAAGTGCTGGGATTACAGGCGTGAGCCACCGTGCCTGGCCGCATTTAAAGGATTTTTAACTTGTTTCAGATCTGATCTTGCATAGCACATTCCCTGGATATTAGCATTTCAACATCAGTGTCAGTGATTACTTCTGGTGCAGGAAAGCTTCATTGGAACCTCATTTTTATAAGCTCGACACTTTTATTTTCATCCATTTCTCCCTTTAAAAGACTATTAATCTTTTAATTACCTATTTTATTACCCTAAGCAATTGTCAGCTAGGCAACAAAGTTGTGTTTTGGAGACTCATCTTGTTCATTGAGTGGTCTTTTTAATTGGGTGCAGAATGGTTCAGAACCAGATGCAGTTCATAGTGACTCTGGAACTGCCACAGTAGGACTTTCAGGGAAGAGCTCAAAGACCTGGGGAACTTCTTCAGGTGTTGATGATGGACATCTTTGGTTTGCCTCCTGAATGAAAGGCAATTTTTCTCAGAATTTGTTTTAGAAGGCTTTTGGGTGCCACTGGGGGCAAGTCCCCCATTTAAGTTGTCTGGTTCTACAGACAGTTTTTTCTGATTGTGTATGTAAATAAATTACTTTAGGTATTTCAAGAGATTCCCCCTCCACTTTTTCTTGAGGTCACAGTTGCTTATAACCATCCTGGATTAGGCGGGTCCCCTCTCCTAGACATCCATAAGACAGTGCCCCATGAGTGTCATACACAAAGCCAGCTGCTGGTTAACTCAAAGGAGTTGGTCACAAATGCAAAATCAAACCTGAATTTCAAAAACAGGAAAGCAGCTGCAATGTTTAAAGTATGCTATGGAAAGCAAGACCGTGGGTGCCTAATGCCAATCCTTTGACCCAAACCTCTGCTGTGAGACAGAGGCAGAAAAACTTTGACCCCAGTCCTGAGACAGAGGCAGAAAAAAAGCCATTCTCTGCAGTGCTCTTCACCTAAACCTCCTGTCCAAAGACGGTCTGAAGCCCTCACTCTTAAAGGAAAGAGAGGGTGTGAAAAACAGCCCCCAAGAAGTCTAATCACCAACCAAAGAGTAGGAGGTCCGAATGTAGGAGAACATCTGAAACACCCAGTGGGGCTTCTGAAGAGGGAATATTTGTGCTGGTACCAAGTACTGCTTTCGAAGAGAGACACCAGCTGGTCTGGAGGAGTCACGCTGAATCCTGCCGACATATGCCAGATATGTCGACCTAAAAGGAAGAAGCTGAGGCAAAGTTAATATAAGTAGAGCATTTATTTGGGCCAAGCTTGAGGACTGCAATCCGGGAGCACAGAATCAAGTTGCTCTGAATTAGCATTACAAGTGAATTTTTAAAGGCAGAAAAGAGGGACAGGGAATGGGCTGATGCAAAGTTGTTTGTTCGGAATTCTCATTGGTTTACAGGAATAACATTGATTAGTGTTTGGTTATATGTGGTAAACTATAGTGTATGGGTTATAGTGTCCAGTGTGGCATTATTAGGTTAATTTGTAGCTATTTGTGGCAATAGCAAGTGATTACAAGAGATTAATACATAGGCCAGGCGTGGTGGCGCACACCTGTAATCCCAGCACTTTGGGAGGCCAAGGTGGGAGGATTACTCGAGGCCAGGAATTCGAGAGCATCCTGGTCAACATGGTGAAACCCCAACACTATTAAAAATACAAAAATTAGCTGGGTGTGGCGGCACACACCTGTAATCCCTGCTACTTAGGAGACTGAGGCAAGATAATTGCTTGAACCTGGGAGAAGGAGGTTGCAGTGAGCTGAGATGGCACCACTGCACTTTAGCCTGGGCGACAGAGACAGACTTTATCTCAAAAAACAAAAAACAAAAAAAAGAAAGGAAAAGAAAAAAAGATAAAGATAAATACATAGGTCAAAGTGGGGAGGAAGATGTGAATACGGTCTCATTTTAATGTCTTTCTGGGCCTGATAATTAAAAGGATTTGCATTCCTCAAATAACAGTTTTCTCAATACCATCTTGAGGTTACAGAAAGAATAGGGGGCTTAGATTGCGGCAATGCAGGTTATGGAGTGGGGTAGAAGGGTCATTCTGTTGAGGGGCAACATGACTTCTAAGAAGAAGGAATGGATGGGAAACAGAGATTAACTGGTAAATAGCTTCCTTTGGAATTGAATGAGTCTGAGACACAAACATCTGTAAAAGGGTCTCTTCAGGTATGGTTACATTCTTGGTCTTCTTTTCTGCAATAGATGATGAGATACCAGGGAGGAGAAGAAAAACAATTGTTCTTGGTGGGCCCTGACTTTAGGCAGATGAAGGAACTTCAGGGAAAAACTTCATCCTATGCTTTGGGAGAGACAGGGGTTAGCAGGGCGGGGGCGGGGGTGTAGAGGGGAAGGTCAGAGAGACCTGAAGCCTTCTTCAGTTCAGCATGTCAAAACGCCATATTTTGGGGTAACAGTTTCTGAGCCCCAACAGCTCCTACAGGTGACCCCTCTCCTGAGAACAACTCTTGCCAGCTTTTAGAAGCACTTGTTTCGCTCTTTGCCCCTTGTTAACCAAAAAGTTATTCCGACACTTGCTAAAATGGTAAGGATGATTTCCTTCAAGACTATAGCAACATGGGCTTTGCAATGGGGAGGAGCAATCGCTCTACTCCAAATACAACCAGGATAAGTGAGGATTTACAGCCAAGGAGCACGGTAAGGGTCAGTGGATGGAAAATTACTAAGAGGAGATATCAAGGCTGGCAGGATTCTTGTAAACCTTCTAAATAGGATTCTTGCTAAAGGCAGACCAAGGGCTTAAATATCAAAGGTGGAGAATGAGGAACCGAAGCAGATATCAAAAGTGATGAGATATCAAGAGTGGAGTAGGAGTTCTTCCTAAACTCACTTCACAGGATCCTTACCGAGACTGGGCTAGGGAAACGAAACAGGACGGAGAGCCAAGGTCGAGGCTTAGTTGGGAAGAGGGCTAGAGGAGCCTGACTAGACTTTAGGCAAGGAGAGTCTTCATCACCTTTCAGACCTCCTGTTGCCGATGCCTCCACCTCACCATCCCTTGCTGGTTCCTGCCTACGCCCTGCACATAGTCCTTTCATTAAACTCCCTTTGATTAAACCATTTGAGCAACAGTTTCTCCTTCTCCTGCCAGGCCCCTGCCTGCTGGCCGCTACCTACCTCACAGAGCCCTTTTAATTAATAAGAAGATGTACACAAAAGAGCTTGTCAAGCCCTAAGTGTAAGGAGACCATCTCCATGTTGGAGAGGAATCCTAGTACTGTGTAAAGAGCTATAGGCACCAAGGAAAAACTTCTCCTTTGCCCTCTGAAGTTCCACTGAAAATCAACTGAAAAAAAGGGCAGATTCATAGGAAAAAAGGCATGCAAATTTCAAAATGTGCACAGGAGTCTTTCAAAATACAAGAACTCATCCTCAATAAAATACTGGCAAACCGGATTCAGCAACACATCAAAAAGCTTATCCACCATGATCAAGTGGGCTTCATCCCTGGGATGCAAGGCTGGTTCAACATTCGCAAATCAATAAACATAATCCAGCATATAAACAGAACCAAAGACAAGAACCACGTCATTATCTCAATAGATGCAGAAAAGGCTTTTGACAAAATTCAACAGCCCTTCATGCTAAAAACGCTCAATAAATTCGGTATTGATGGAATGTATCTCAAAATAATAAGAGCTATTTATGACAAACCCACAGCCAATATCATACTGAATGGGCAAAACCTGGAAAAATTCCCTTTGAAAACTGGCACAAGACAGGGATGCCCTCTCTCACCACTCCTATTCAACATAGTGTTGGAAGTTCTGGCTAGGGCAATCAGGCAAGAGAAAGAAATCAAGGGGATTCAGTTAGGAAAAGAAGAAGTCAAATTGTCCCTGTTTGCAGATGACATGATTGTATATTTAGAAAACCCCATTGTCTCAGGCCAAAATCTCCTTAAGCTGATAAGCAACTTCAGCAAAGTCTCAGGATGCAAAATTAATGTGCAAAAATCACAAGCATTCTTATACACCAGTAACAGACAAACAGAGAGCCAAATCAGGAATGAACTTCCATTCACAATTGCTTCAAAGAGAATAAAATACCTAGGAATCCAACTTACAAGGGATGTAAAGGACCTCTTCAAGGAGAACTACAAACCACTGCTCAGTGAAATAAAAGAGGACACAAACAAATGGAAGAACATACCATGCTCATGGATAGGAAGAATCAATATCGTGAAAATGGCCATACTGCCCAAGGTAATTTGTAGATTCAATGCCATCCCCATCAAGCTACCAATGAGCTTCTTCACAGAATTGGAAAAAACTGCTTTAAAGTTCATATGGAACCAAAAAAGAGCCCGCATCTCCAAGACAATCCTAAGTCAAAAGAACAAAGCTGGAGGCATCACGCTACCTGACTTCAAACTATACTACAAGGCTACAGTAACCAAAACAGCATGGTACTGGTACCAAAACAGAGATATAGACCAATGGAACAGAACAGAGTCCTCAGAAATAATACCACACATCTACAGCCATCTGATCTTTGACAAACCTGAGAGAAACAAGAAATGGGGAAAGGATTCCCTATTTAATAAATGGTGCTGGGAAAATTGGCTAGCCATAAGTAGAAAGCTGAAACTGGATCCTTTCCTTACTCCTTATACAAAAATTAATTCAAGATGGATTAGAGACTTAAATGTTAGACCTAATACCATAAAAATCCTAGAGGAAAACCTAGGTAGTACCATTCAGGACATAGGCATGGGCAAAGACTTCATGTCTAAAACACCAAAAGCAACGGCAGCAAAAGCCAAAATTGACAAATGGGATCTCATTAAACTAAAGAGCTTCTGCACAGCAAAAGAAACTACCATCAGAGTGAACAGGCAACCTACAGAATGGGAGAAAATTTTTGCAATCTACTCATCTGACAAAGGGCTAATATCTAGAACCTACAAACAACTCAAACAAATTTACAAGAAAAAAACAAACAACCCCATCAAAAAGTGGGCAAAGGATATGAACAGACATTTCTCAAAAGAAGACATTCATACAGCCAACAGACACATGAAAAAATGCTCATCATCACTGGCCATCAGAGAAATGCAAATCAAAACCACAATGAGATACCATCTCACACCAGTTAGAATGGCGATCATTCAAAAGTCAGGAAACAACAGGTGCTGGAGAGGATGTGGAGAAATAGGAACACTTTTACACTGTTGGTGGGATTGTAAACTAGTTCAACCATTATGGAAAACAGTATGGCGATTCCTCAAGGATCTAGAACTAGATGTCCATATGACCCAGCCATCCCATTACTGGGTATATACCCAAAGGATTATAAATTATGCTGCTATAAAGACACATGCACACGTATGTTTATCGCAGCACTATTCACAATAGCAAAGACTTGGAATCAACCCAAATGTCCATCAGTGACAGATTGGATTAAGAAAATGTGGCACATATACACCATGGAATACTATGCAGCCATAAAAAAGGATGAGTTTGTGTCCTTTGTAGGGACATGGATGCAGGTGGAAACCATCATTCTTAGCAAACTATCACAAGAACAGAAAACCAAACACCTCATGTTCTCACTGATATGTGGGAACTGAACAATGAGATCACTTGGACTCGGGAAGGGGAACATCACACACCGGGGCCTATCATGGGGAGGGGGGAGGGGGGAGGGATTGCACTGGGAGTTATACCTGATGTAAATGACGAGTTGAGGGGTGCAGCACACTAACATGGCACAAGTATACATATGTAACAAACCTGCACGTTATGCACATGTACCCTACAACTTAAAGTATAATAATAATAAATAAATTAAAAAAAAAAAATACAAGAACTCAAAGAAATGGCCAGGGGGCGGACACTTTTATATACCATCTTGAAGTTACAGGAAGAATGGGGGCTTATGGTGTGTGGCAAAATAGGTTGGGGGGTGGTGGAGAAGAGGAGGCCTGGCTGGTAAAGCTGGGCTTGTTATGCAGAGGAAACCTCACAGGTGGCAGGCCTGAGAGAGGACAAATGCTGTGTGTGTGTGTCTTTCAGACCGTTAAGGTGTCTAACTCTCAGTTAACCTTTCTTAGATCTGGACACGGGGAGGTTCCACAGAGACAGCCTGGCTGCATCAGTGCAGAGTTCTGTCTCCAGATGAAATCTCTCCAATAAAAGACAGCCTTGCAGGGCTGCTTCTGTTTGGAGGCCCTCTGAACAGTCATCTCAAAATACGTCAAATAAGTATATTTTGGGGCGAAATATTTGGTTTCCTTCACGACACAGGCTTGGGCTCAGTCCTGGATTCAAACCCTGACTCCTCCCCTTATTAGCTGTGCTAATGGAGGCAAGCATTTATCTTTCCTAAGCCTCAAGTTCCCATCTTTTATATGGTCTTGGAGGACTGGATATGATAACACACCCGAGCTTCCTAACAGACTCCCCAGCATACGATAGGTGGTAAATATATGGTTAGTTTCCCTACCTCTTCCTCTCTACCCCTATTGTGAAACTGTTGTCTCAGGCAGGTTTTAAGGACCTTTCAAGGGGCACTTCAATCCCTTTTCTCAACTCTCCGAGAGGCAGAGCTCCCCATTTAAGCAAGAATGGCTTGCTACAGGCCAGAAATTTATTGAATTGCCCAGAACTAATGTTGTTTTGCTTTTTCGTCAGATTATCATGAGGCTCTGGTATAAAGCACGGATTGCATTTTTGTGTTGTTTTCTTTTTATTTATTTCAACCCCAAACAGCCATACACAGCATTGTTACAGAAAACATTCATTCAAACAACACAGAAGTCTGTAGAGTAAAAAGTGTAAGTTCTTACCTCACACACTTTGTGATGGACATTTAGGGTGCTGAGGTTCAAGGAGCCTAGGAAATAACGTTTTTCTTCCCAGCCTGAATCTTCAACCAATTGAGAAATAAGATCAAGACAGATGGGGCCAAATACCACTTTATAAAGTCAGTATTGCGGAATGTGGTTTGTACTTGTGGGCAAGCAGTTTCCTAACTAAACCCTAGAATTAGAGAGACCACTACCCTGTCACTGGTGGTACTGGACCAGTTCCAGTAGAGCCTCGACCACCAATCACAGCCTGGCCCAGGGAAATCCAGTTACAGGTTCTCTGTAGCGGGGCACACTGTCAAAGGAAGGAGAGAGGAGGGGACCGAACTCATGCCAGTTCCTTATTCTGAATGCATCAGTCATGTAAGCTGGTCTCACCTGTGTATACACGCATGCACACATGCATGTGTGTGGGTGTGCGTGACAGAGAGGGAGACAGACAGAGGGTGAAGGGGTAGAAACAAGTCGGGAGCATTATAGTAATGACTGCTGCCCATGAGAAAGAAAGAAATAAGGGTGGTTCCCTCTCCCCATATATCATCTCGTTTCCTGCCACTGTCACAGTGCTTCCGCAAACATCCTTGCACATTTCATTAGGCCCTTGGGTGAGTATTTATGTAGAAAGAGTTTCTAGAAGGAAGTTGGTGATTATGTATACTTTAGGTTTGATGTGTACTGAGCATTGATTTTGGACCTAGAAGCTGAATGGATTTTCCTCTCTTTTATTTCTTCTGGGATTTACCAGCCTCAATTTATTAACAGTCTCTTCTGGTAGGGAAGGCTGCTAAGGACAAGAGCACATTGTTACTTTACCAGCTGCATGGCCCTCTGAGTAGAGGCCAGTTACAGAGAGTCAGGTCAGCCATGGAAGGGTAGATCCAGGCTTTCCTGTCTGAGCCTCTGAGTTGCAGTACCCAGACATGTAATGAAACCTCCTCCACCTTCAATGCCCTCCTCTGTCAAATGGGCATCATATCACCTAGGGGTTTGGGGGAGAATTAAATGAGCTGATGTACTTCAAGTGCCTGGGAGAAAGATAAAGAAAGGGGGAGAGAGAAGAGGGAAGGGAGTAGGCACCAGTGCAGACAAAGAAAACTTGAGTTTACAAGACCCATCTAGCGCTGGGCTCAGTGGCTCATGCCTATAATCCCAGCACTTTGGGAGGCCGAGGTAAGAGGATCTCTTGAGCCCAAGAGTTCAAGACCAGCCTGGGCAACATGGTGAAACCCTCTTTTTTATGTGACAGTAAAAAAAGGCCATCTGGGGCGCCTTGTACTCCAGGATAGGGAGCACCCTTGGAGTGGGTTACTGGGACTATCTGCCTGAGGCTTAAATAGCTTCCCAGGCGGTTCATCCTCAGGACAGTCCCCAGATGCCTGAGTGTACCACAGACCTTCCTTGGTCATCATCAAAGGAGGAGCTCATTGGAGTGAAACTTCATGGAATGAGAGCTAATGACTTCAATAATTAAGAAAAAAATACAGAAAATCGGAAATAAAGTGCAAGTAGCTGTCCAGGGAGAATAGATGCAATGGGCCTTGACTGTGTCACAACTTTCAGTCTGAGGGTGGGTATTATTAGATGTGTTGTTAGGGGTGAGAAAGCCGAGGCTTACAAAGGTGACCTAAGTTGCCCACCGAACCCCCAGCGAGCTTGCGCCTTCGGTCCGTGGACTCCAGAAACAGTGCTCTTTCTGGACCCGGGGTAGTGCGGGATTGCCGCGTGGAAGACTAAGCCAGCGTGCCCTCTCCTGGCCTCCTCCAGCTTGGGCCCAGCCTGCGGGAGCCTACTCCGGCCCCCGCGCCCTCCCTCTGCCTCCTCCCCTGCTGGCCTCCGCGCCGGCCCCCAGCCAGTCCCCCGCCGGGTGGAGGAAGCGCGCCGGAGGCGCCGCGTCCTAATCAATGGGCCGGGCGGCTTAGCGCGCGCGGCCACCTGGTCCGAGGAGGAGCAGTCCCCGGGCCCGCCGCAGGTCGGGTGGCTCAGCCATGGCTCCTCTGGGCGCAGAGGCCGGCCGGAGCCCGGGATCCTGCGCGGGGCGCTGAGCTCCCGAGTGGGCAAAGGGCACGGGCGAGTGGACGTCGGGGCGTCCTCGGGGAACGTGCGGGCACGATGCGTCCCCACCTGTCGCCGCCGCAGCAGCAGCTACTACTGTGGGTGCTGCTCGCCTGCGCCGCGCACTCGGTGAGTACTGCCCCCTTCTGAAGGCTAGGGGCCCCAGGGAGCGACAGTCTCGCCGCTTCTCCGGCCTCGGCAGGATGCGGGTGGGGGGGACTAGCAGATCTTCCGCTGAGGAATGGGGACTCTTCCCTGTCAATCCTCCCAACATTAATCTCTCCCAGCTCTTCTCCGGAGGGACCCCTTCCCAAAGAAAAACCTCGTGCGCGCCAGGCGAAGGCAGCTCCAAGATGAATCCCCGTGCCCCCCACCCACCCCTTCCTCTAGCCTGGCTTCTGAGACCCTCCTAGACGGAAATTCTGGAGCCGCCCCGGGCAGTGCCTATTGTGTCCTGGGCGCTTTGCCTCCAATCTTTCCTTGAAACCCCTCAATCACCTTTCGAGGCTGCTATTATCATCCTCACTTCATAGACAAGGAAAGGAAATGAGAGAGGGAATAACAATTCTTGCTCCAAGTCAGAAGAAGAGGATTGGAACCCACATCAGTATCAGTCTGCCCCCAAACCTTGACATTTTCACACTCACGGGCTGCAGATGGGAAAACCTGAAGGGAGCTCTGGCAAGAGCTTCCGGGTCTGCGATGGGACCGTCTGCCACTCTCCCCACACCCTCTCGTGTGGGACGCGGCTCCCTAATGTCTGCGTGTCTGGTGGCTGCTGGGTGCTGCTGTTCCCCAAAGCCAGGTCCTGGCAAGGGGCTGGAGGAGGAAAATACTACCACTAATAATAATAGCGGCAGGATGGGTGGTTTGTTTTTCTTTCCTACAGAAATTCCTGGGAGTCCCGGGCCTCTCTGAGCTCTGGGATCTGTGATAAAGAGAGTGGCCCCACCCAGACCAGCAGAAAGGAAGGAATGGGGAGGGAGTGGGGGTTAGAGGTGGGGGCCAGATTCCAGAATCATCCCTTCCCACTAGCATTCCAAACTGGTCCCCAAGGCGTCTGTTCCAAGAAGCTCCTAGGGAAAGTGCTTGGGGACCCAGTTGAGTCTCTGATCTCTGTCCTGGGCAAGTCTCCTGGTGTCCAACCTCCTTGTCTTCCCGTAGTCCCCTCCGGTTGGATTATAAGGAAAACCAATGCTCCCAGAGCCCACCAGAGTGTTGACACTCAGGAGATGCTCATTTTTCTGGTAGCCCCAAGACTTTCAGCAGCAGTAGTTGGGATGAGTGCAATTTGGAGCTTGCTTGGAACTCCCTTTCCACAGCAGAGCCTCCTCTCTTCAGTGGCAGTGCTGGCCTTGGAAGATGCTAGAGCAACAGCAAGCACTCATGAGTTTCCACTCCCAATTTGGAGAAATGCCAACTGGGATACTGGGGACAGTGTCAAGCCAGGTAGAGCCTGGAGGTGTGTTATTCTGTGGCTAGGGGTAGAAGAGGCAATAGCTCCTTCCTTGGGACCCTCCCAGCCTCCTTCTTAAGTATTTGCAGTGACTCTCAGACTGTCATAACTGGTACCTAGAGTGCAGGACTGAGGTTCAGTCTGCATTCTTGTCTCAAGAAAATTCCTGGATTATCACAGGAATAAGTGGAAGGGGAAAATGAGAGGCTTCCCTTGGTTTAAGTCTTCAGTGTACCTTGGAAGGATGCTTCATTATGCTCTGGCCCCAATCCCTTATTTTAAAAATGAGCACACTGAGACCCTCAGAGAGAAGGGAGCTGCCCCACATCAGCAAGTTAGTAGCAGAGCCAGGACTAGCAGCTCTGCTAGCCCCACACACCCCACTTAACCCACTAAGGTTGGCACCCACGTCTCTTGATTCCCAACCATCCAGGGCTCTGTCTGTTATGCCCCTTCTTTTTCCTTCCTTCCTTCCTTCCTTCCTTCCTTCCTTCCTTCCTTCCTTCCTTCCTTCCTTCCTTCCTTTCTTTCTTTCTTTCTTTCTTTCTTTCTTTCTTTCTTTCTTTCTTTCTTTCTTTCTTTCTTCTTTCTTTCTCTCTCTCTCTCTCTCTCTCTCTCTCTCTCTCTCTCTCTCTCTCTCTCTCTTCTCTTTCTTTCTTTCTTTCTTTCTTTCTTTCTTTCTTTCTTTCTTTCTTTCTTTCTTTCTTTCTTTCTTTCTTTCTTTTTTGAGACGGAATTTCACTCTTGTTGCCCAGGCTGGACTGCGATGGCGCGATCTCAGCTCACTGCAACCTCCGCATCCCAGGTTCAAGCGAGTCTCCTGCCTCAGTCTCCTGAGTAGCTGGGATTACAGGCATACACCACCATGCCTAGCTAGTTTTTTGTATTTTTAGTAGAGATGGGGTTTCTCCATGTTGGTCAGGCTGGTCTCAAACTCCTGGTCTCAGGTGATCCGCCTGCCTCTGCCTCCCAAAGTGCTGGGATCAGAGGCGTGAGCCACTGTGCACTACTGTCTTACATAATCATAAGATGGTTTTCTGTGTAGAAGTCGTGGTCCTCGGATTACTTTATGGCTTCTGTAGACCTTATATCTCACACTTCTTGGCTGAGAACTCCAGTAAGAAATAGGAGTGAAACTGACCTACTTTGGTTGGACTGTTTCCCAGCCTCTGGAGCTCTGCTTCGTTCTGTTTGACTCTGGGTGGTCAGACATTTGATTCTGAAATCTAAGTGTGCTCAAATAATTTTTTATTCATTTGAAGCTCCCCCTCGAGGGAGATTATAGGCATCTTCCTAATGGAGGGGGCTCACTGAGGGCAAATTGCTTATTACCACTCTCCCTCTACTCCATATAGGGAGGCATCAGAAGTGACCCTTGTAAGTGGAACCCAAAAAGTGGTGATGGCTAAATGGGGCAGTTTTCTGAGGCCTCCCATAAGAAATACTGAGCACACCCCTGCTCTGCGACCCCACCCCCATGCATCTCATGAGAACGTTTTACCTGAAACATCACTGTAATTATTTACTAACATGTCTGTCCCCCAAAGCCCAATACACACACTTTAAACTTGAGCACGGAACCTCATCTTGTTCATCTTCTATCCCGAGAGTCTGTCACCACTGTAAGAGGGAGCTCAGTGAGTGTGTGTTGAATGAATGCGTGGATGACTGAATGAAATGATGATGATCCAGCAACAAATAATGAAGAATCATTTCTTGAAAGGACTCTTTACTTGCTAAATTGTACAGAAATGTGTCAGGCCATAGAAAAAGAGTCACTCAAGGTAGCGCTTTTTAATCCATGGCATTTGGCAAACCGCCCATTTGTTGATCTTAGTGAGTTAACTGAGGTGTGTGGGGCTGGTTTTTCCCTTCAGGCGGAGTTTCTTAACACTGTTGACATTTGGAGCCAGATAATTCTCTATTGTGAGAACTGTCCTTGCATTGTACAATGTCTAGCAGCATCATGGACCGCTACCCTCTAGCAGCTCATGATCTCTCTAAAACCGTAACAACAGAAAATGTATCTGCAGACACGGCCGAATTTTTTCTGGGGATAGGGAGGGCAAAATTGCCCCTGCTTGAGAACCACTGCCTTAAAGGTTGTCATGTTTCAGGACAGATACACAGATAGGACTCACAATAGGTATTCATTTCACAGTGGGTTTGGGGCAGTGGGGTTGGTGATAGGGCATCGGAGTCAGAGGATGGAAACAGGTGTGCCTGATGAAAATCAGTCTCCGAACTGGACAAAGGACTTCTGCAGAGAATGAGTTCCTTGATCTATTCCACCCTCCCTTCCCTTCTTTCCCCCTCCTGTCTCCATCCCTCCTCAGTTGATGGCTAAGAAATATAACAATTCCAAGTACGGGATCTGGCACCTGGACGCCTTCGGTACATGGTGGTGGCTGCCCTGTCCTGTCATGCGTCTGGACCCAGAGGCTGACAAGCCCTGTGGCTGCACAGTGAGCAGAACCTTAGAAAGGCCTGCAAGCATTGCCTGCAGAGCTGGTAATTGCCCTGTTACCCGGGCTGCAGTGCAATGGTGCAATTATGGCTCACTGCAGCCTTTAACTTCCTGACTCAAGTGATCTTCCCACCTCAGCCTCCCAAGTAGCTGGAACTACAGACACCTGCCACCATCCCTGTCTAATTATTTTTTTTTTTTGAGAGATGGGTCTCACCATGTCTCCCAGGTTGGTCCTGAACTCCCGGGCTCAAGTGATCCTCCAGCCTTAGACTCCCAAACGGTTGGTATTATAGGTATGAGCCACCACGCCCAGCCTGGGAGCTGATTATTAATGACTTTTCAGAGGAGGGTCAATGGGGATTTTTTTTGTGTACCTGGAAAAACACTTTCTAGTTTTCTGAAGAAGTACTTGCGGATTTCTTTTTAAATGTTTATTATCCCTGAAGTTAATAAGTGAAGGATGATGATGATGAAGGCTCTTTTAATTGACTCTTATTTTCCGCCGGACAGTCTGCTGAGTCCCTCCTAACACTAACACTCCCATCAACAGTTAATCCCACGGTGCAAATGAGGAAGCGGATGCTTGGAGAGACGTGAGGCCATTTGCTTAACACCACCTAGCTGGACATGGTGACATGAGACCTTAAACCTAAACCTGAAAGAAGAAACCAAAACCTTTGTTTTCTTTTCTTTTTTCTTTTTCTTTTCTTTCTTTCTTTCTTTTTTTTTTTTTGAGACAGAGTCTCACTTTGTCACCCAGGCTGGAGTGCAGTGGCGAGATCTTGGCTCACTGCAACCTCCATCTCCCAGGTTGAAGCGATTCTCCTGCCTCAGCCTCCTGAGTAGCTGGGACTACAGGCGTGCACCACAATATCTGGCTAATTTTTGTATTTTTTAGTAGAGATAAGGTTTCACTATATTGGCCAGGCTGGTCTTGAACTCCTGACCTCTTGATCCACCCGCCTTGGCCTCCCAAAATGCTGGGATTATAGGTGTGAGCTGCCGCAGAGCTTCTTAACCAGCACATGCATCTGCTCCAAAAGAGAGGCCTGCTCCGGGTTTCTGGTGCCCAAGGGGCTGTCATAAAATTCCCAAACTTCAAAATAGCATTAATTTTTCATTTAAACTAATCAATTTGTGAAACATAAAAAAAAAAAACTGAGTTACACACAGCATTTATTGAGGGGCGCAGAAATGATCATGGGGTCATAAAATCCAACAGGAGGAGACATCATTTCCCAAACTCTTTAGGGGAGTCCACCTAGGTGGGGCACGGTGGCCCACGCCTGTAATCTCAGCACATTGACAGGCCGAGGCAGGTGGAACACCTGAGGTCGGGAGTTTGAGACCAGCCTGACCAACATGGAGAAACCCCGTCTCTACTAAAAATACAAAAAAATTAGCCGGATATGGTGGCGCATGCCTGTAATCCCAGCTACTCAGGAGGCTGAGGCAAGAGAATCGCTTGAACCCAGGAGGCAGAGGTTGCAGAGAGCCGAGATTGTGCCACTGTACTCCAGCATGGGCAGCAAGAGCAAAACTCCGTCTCAAAAAAAAAAAAAAAAAGAAAAGAAAAAAAAGGCAACAAAAAAAGGGGAGTCAACCTTCTTTGGCATCATCACCCTTTGGAGTTCCCGCAGAACTTCCCACCCTCACCCCGTCCTCATGATCCCCACCCAGGTTGGGAGGGCCCCAGATTTCCTACCATGCCAAGGGAGGACATAGCTCCTCTTCCTGGTACCCCCTTGTTGAAAGCCTAGATTTAATATCTGGGATTCGAGCTCCACCACCAGAACAGCCTCTTGCAGTGAGCCCCAGTTTTGTCCTTGCATCCCTGCTCTTAGCAAGCTGTGGGTTCTTACCACTGACCTTCACTCAGGCTTCAGGACAACCTCCTGCTCAAGGTAAAACCACAATACTCAGATGCTATCTACTTGCTTACATTACAAACAGAAGGCTTCTCAGCATTCCTGTGGACTCCTGGGGCCCACCCAGCCTCTACATGGTGTGTCTGTCCCAAGGACGGCATTTGGAGAGGGCCATCCCTGGTTCATCACGTCCCAGAGTCTTAGCCCACTGTGCTGCAGGCTCCTGAGGTTCCCAGAGTCATCTCCAGATCCCACCATGTTCCACCCTACTTCCCTCACCAGAGGCTCTCAGGCGTGCTCCTGATGGCCACGTGTCTTTCAAATTTCTCACCTCCCGCCTCCCTCTCCTGTTCAACAGATGTACTTGCCTTCCATTTCCCAAGAGTTGAGACTACCTGGATGAACTTCTAACCAACATCTTGCCCTTACAGATGTGTCGAAATTGTACCCTCTGTTCCCTTCCTTCCCGTCTGTCCTAGTCAGCTGTGTTATCGTAACAAAATACCATAGACTTGG
The DNA here is from genome assembly GCF_047675955.1 of Chlorocebus sabaeus. NCBI lineage: Eukaryota > Metazoa > Chordata > Mammalia > Primates > Cercopithecidae > Chlorocebus > Chlorocebus sabaeus. The sequence goes on from NC_132913.1 coordinate 12,053,300, forward strand.
GGGCTTAAACTAAAGAAATTGATCTCGCGGTTCTGGAGTTTGGAAGTGTGAGATCAAGATCCCGCAGGGTTTGGTCTCTGGTGGGGGCCCTCTTCCTGGCTTGCACACGGTCACTTTGTCCTCATGTGGCACTGCCCATGAGTGTGTGGATGCAGGGGACGGGAAGGCCCTTTCTGGTGTTTCTTCTCGTAAGGACACCAATCCTATAGGATCAGGGCCTATTACTACAATGCCATTTAACCTTAATTATCTCCTTATAGGCCCTACCTCCAAATACAGCCACCCTGGGGGTAGGGCTTCAACATATGAATTTAGTGGGGACACATTTAGTCCATAACAGCATCCAAGTGGAAGACAGGCTGTGCCCCAGACGACGGCCTGTCCATACTCCTATCCCTACCGACTTCCTTCCCAAGAGGACACAATGACAGCCATCTCACCCAACCTTCACCCTCTTCCTCTCCACTGACTTTTCTTATCAGCTGGTTAACTTTCCCGTCTATCCAGCCCAGGCAGTCAACAGCTCTCTGCTCTCTGCCCCCTGGTGGCCAGCTTCCTGTAAGACGCATCCACCTTCATCGCCTCCACTTCCACTCGTTCTCACACTGCAACCTGGCTCCCACGCTCCACCCACAGAAACCAGCCTCACCAGGGGCCTTCGATTTGCCACATTCACTGGATTCATTTTTATAATCTTTTTTAAAAAATAAAAATTGTAGACTAAGCACGGTGGCTCACTCCTGTAATCCTAGCACTTTGGGAGGCTGAGGCAGGTGGATGGCTTCAGCCCAGGAGTTCAAGACCAGCCTGGGCAACATAGGAGACCTTGTCTCTACAGAAAATTTTAACAATTAGCTGGGTGTGGTAGTGTGTGCCTGTGGTCCCAGCTGCTCAGGAGGTTGAGGCGGGAGGAACGCTTGAGCCCAGGAAGTAGAGGCTGCAATGAGCCATGATTGTGCCACTGCACTCCAGCCTGGGTGAAAGAGTGAGACCCTGTCTCAAAAAAAAAAAACAAAAAACAAAAAACAAAACAAAAAAAACCACAGTATTTAAAGTGTATGACATATTTTGAAATACACAATGAAATGATTACTATAGTCAAGCAAATTAACATATGTTTCTTCTACTCTTTTGGTAAAATTCCAGTGTATGATACAGTATTATTATTATTATTGTTATTAGTTTTGAGACAGAATTTCGCTCTTTTTGCCCAGCCCAGAGTGCAATGGTGCGATCTCTGCTCACTGCAACCTCTGCCTCCAGGGTTCAAGAGGTTCAAGTGATCCTCCCGCCTCAGCCTCCCAAGTAGGTGGGATTAGAGGCATGCACCACCATGCCTGGCTAATTGTGTATTTTTAGTGGGGATGGGGTTTCCCATCCCATTGGCCAGGTGGGTCTTGAACTCCTGACCTCAGGTGATCCGCCCGCCTCAGCCTCCCAAAGTGCTGGGATTATAGGCGTGAGCTACCACACCAAACCCGATACAGTATTATTAACTATAGTCCTCATGCTGTACATTAGATCTCTAGACTTATTCATCCTGGTGTAACTGCAGCTTCATACCCTTTGACCTGTATCTCTCCATTCCCACGCCCTCCCAGACCCTGGCAACCATCATTCGACTCCCTGCTGCTTTGTATTCAACTTTGTGATATTCCACATATAAGTGACATCATGCAGTATTTTCCTTTCTGTGACCGGCTTATTTCACTTAGCACCATGTCTTTCAAGTTTATTCATGTTGTCGCTAATGATAGGATCTCCTTTTTTAAAGCTGACTGGCATTCCGTTGTATATATGCAGCATGTTTCTTTATCCATTCATCTGTTGATAGACACGTAAGTTGCTCCCACATCTTGGCCATGGTGAATAGTGCTGCAGTGAGCATGGGGGTGCAGGTACCCCTACGAGGTGTTGATTTCATTTCCTTTGGGTTTATGACCAGAAGTCTGATTCCTGAATCATATGTTAGTTCTATTTTGAATTTGCTGAGGAACCTCCATACTGTCTTCCATATGGCTAAGCCAGTTTACATTTCTTCTAATAGTATGTAAGAGTCCCCTTTTCTCCACATCAGTTAGCACTTTTCTCACTCCTCGTTAGCCACCCTAACAGGTGTGAGATGATGGCTCATTGTGGCTTTGATTTGCATTTCCTTCATGATTGGTGATGCTGAGCAGCTTTTAATTTACCTGTTGGCCATTTGTATGCACTAGATACTTTCCAGTCCTGATGCTACCAAGGGTGATCTATGCAATTTTTGAGAGAGAAGGGATACTATAAATAGTTACACTGAGACACTAGGAAATACCCAATGCATCTTAGAGGCATGCAGTACTGGGCACCTCGTTCCCTTCCATCTTGCCAGCAACGTGGCTCAGTCCTACGTGGTTCTGAGTCTGACGGCCTCAGAACCAGGGAAGCTGATGGTGGAACTCAGTAAGAAGCCAGAGTCCTGGGAACCATGGGGGGGCCACTGGTGCAAGTTCTGAAATCCAAGGCTGGAGAACCTGAGGTTCGGATGTTCAAGGACAGAAGAAGGGTGTCCCAGTTCCAGGAGAGAGAGAGAGAGAGAGAATTTACCTTTCTCTGCCTTTTTTGTTGTATTCAGGGCCCAGCTGATTGGATGGTGCCTGCCCACATTGCAGGCAGATCTTCCCCACTCAGTCTACCAACTCCTGAGCCAATCTCCTCCAGAAACACCCAGAGATAGTGTTTTACCAAGTATGCAGTTAGCCCTTAATCTAGTCAAGTTGACACTGAAAATTAACCATTTCAAAGACAATCCTCACTTCTTGCTTAAACGGTAGAGCCATCTCATAGGGGTTCTTTACTACTACTCTGACCTCATCCTCCTTCCTTCTCAAAATGGCAGACTTGGCAATGCGACTCCCATTTATAATTCCTCACAGCACTCACCACAGAGACCATCCTGGCCAACATGGTGAAATCCCGTCTCTACTAAAAATACAAAATTTAGCTGGGCGTGGGTTATCTGGCCATTGACTTCTTTGGCCCTTGTTGGAGACCACGAGCTTCAAGGACAGAATCTATGTCCCATTCACCTTCATGTCACCAGTGATGGGCAGACTGCTGAGCATATAGTAGGTGCCCAATAAATGTTTGCTAAAATTTTGAGTTTTGAACAGGTTATACAATGATGACTTTCCTGTTCTTATTTCTCATTGTATAAACTAGACTACTACTTCCCTTTCCACTCTTGAAGCGATTTCTTTCCAGTCTCTGGTTGTTAGGCAAGTAAAGTATGAGAAGAGAAATGATGTTGAGTCTCTTTACCTTATTCAGATTTTTTTTTTTCTTTTTTGAGACAGAGTCTAGCTCTGTTGCCTGGCTGGAGTGCAGTGGCATGATCTCGGCTTACTGCAACCTCCACCTCCCAGGTTCAAGCGATTCTCCTGCCTCAGCCTCCTAAGTAGCTGGGATTACAGGCACGTGCTGCCACACCCAGCTGATTTTTGGATTTTTAGTAGAGACGGGGTCTCACCATGTTGACCAGGATGGTCTCTGTCTCCTGACTTCATGATCCACCCACCTCGGCCTCCCAAAGTGTTGGGATTACAGGAGTGAGCCACCATGCCCAGCCCTTATTCAGAATTTAAAAGATTTCTATTATATATCCTGCCATATTTTACCATCTCAGATTTAAGAGCTCAAAATTAAACTCCAAAATAGCTAACAGAACCCCCTTGACATCTTTTCTCTCTTATTGGTTCGGCTTTGTTATTCTTTCTCTCTGCAGACAGGATTCTTCTGTTGCTTTCTACGGGATAGAATATGGCTGCTCCATGGCCTCCAAGTTTGCATGCTTTGGGAATGGGAGAGGTTGGCTTTCTCCCCATGCCAACACCAAATACCCAAGGAAGGCAGATTGTCCCACGCCTAGTTAGGTTTTCTCCTTTGGTCTAATCAGTGGGATAGGACCACACAGCATAAACCACTCAGCCTAGGCATGAAAGGGTTCTTCCCAGGAAGAAGTTGTTGGTTCAGAGGCTTTGCAGACACCTCAAAACATGTCTACCATCTGGAAAAATACCCCAGAGAAAGAGATGGTGGAAGTTCATCACAGAATCATCAAGCAAGAGGTGAACTTTTACACCACAGTGGGACCAACATGACTATGTGTTGAGTGAAACAAAGGGTGATACTCCCTGCAGAGACGCTATTAGATGTGCAGAGACTCATACAGTTTACAACTTAAGCACCTCTTCTTTAAAAAATTACCATAGTTATATGTAGCAAAACCAAAACTCAATGTAAAATATGGGATACTAAAAAGTGGAATTTACCCAGGAAAGCAATGGATGGGCACCAGTTCCACCGTTCTGCAAAGGACCCTAGAAAAGATTCAGTTCAGCAAATCAAAGAGCTCCTTGAAGAACACCCCAGAGAAGATAATAGGCAACGTCACACAAATCTGCTCTCTTCAGAACCCTGAAGTGCAACTCTGACGTGTAATTAACGAGGTGAAGGCCCGTGAATTTTGTGATGAACAAGAAAAAAGAAAGTGGATTTATAATTCTAGGAAGAGACAAAGGTTATACAAAGCATTTGTGGTCTAAATATTTTAAAAGCCAAACTTTGACGTGATTTTAGCAATATTTCCAAAACTCCATGTAATGATGGCTGAGACTCAGGCTCTGAAACCAAAGAGGAAAGAATATGTAATGTAGGTTTTTGTTTAGTTAATAAAAATAATAAAATAATATAGAAAAGTACCATTTAGTGATTTTTCTCTGACAGTCTCTTATTAAATTTATGAGGATTTTTTTTTAATATGCTTAGGGCTTTCAGTATAAGATGACAGATTGACCACATGTGTTTATCTGCTCTGCCTCTGGAAACACTTTTAAAATGACAGTAAAGGAATAGAAAAGGGATAAATCCATACAAAGAGAACAAGAGACAGAGATGAAGCAGAAATTTCCAGAAATCTTTGGAAAATGAAAAGTGGATGAAGTGATAGCTGTATGGAAAAAATAACCTTAATGCCTGTAGCGGGCAGAAGAGAAATTATCAAGTCACCCTGTGGCACCCTGGAAAGGCCCCAGACACTGAGGAGAGTCCACCCATAGACCCCAGCAGTGGGCTCCCTCGTGGCCTGGTTATGTTACAGTGAAGGCCACCAGGCAAGAAGCTGTTTAGGTCCACAGTGGTTCCAGGGACCGTGTTACTGTCTCAAGCTTAGATCAGACATTGAGGAGGGCCTCCAATATGGAAGCAAACAACCATGAGAAAGGTGCCTTGAGGAAACAGATCATGCAGACAAGAGGAGACAAGACATACAACTAATATTTGGAAATCCTTTGTGAAAAGGATGCCTGAGCCACAAAACCAGAAAAGGATGCTATGGAAAAGGAATCATCTGAGAATAAGAAACGATTCTTGGAAGTTAAATGTATGAAACAAAACACTCATAAAAAACTCTACAGATAATGTCAAGGAAATCTTCTATAAAGAAAATCACAAAGGCTGGGCATGGTGGCTCACACCTGTAATCCCAGCACTTTGGGAGGCGGAGGAGGGTTGATCACCTGATGTCAGGAGTTGGAGACCAGCCTGATCAACATGGTGAAACCCCGTCTCTACTGAAAATACAAAAATTAGCTGGGTTTGGTGGCACGAACCTGTAATCCCAGCTACTCGGGAAGCTGAGGCAGGAGAATCAGTTGAGCCTGGGAGGCAGAGGATGCAGTGAGCTGAGATTGCGCCACGGCACTCCAGCCTGGGAAACAGAGCGGGACTCCATCTCAAAAAAAAAAAAAAAAAAGATCACAAAGACAAAATGGTAGAATAGTAGAGAAGGATGAAAAGATTGGAGGATCAGTGCACCTCGTCCGTTCCTCTGCTAATAGAAATTCCAGAAAGACAGCATACATATGAAGGGAGGAAATAATAAATTAAAAACATAATATTTTTTAAATTCCCAGAAATGAACACAAGTCTTCAGATTGAAATGCCCACTGAGCATCCAATCAATAAATTTAAAAAGAACCATTTCCTCAAGGAATTTCAAAATACCTAAAACCAAGAAAAATCTTACATATTTCTAGGGTCAAAACAAAAAAGTTGCATTCAAAAGATTTAGAATCAGAATTGGATTTCTTATTAACAATACAGGAAGAGGAGAAATGTCTTGAAAATTGTGAAGGAAAATTATTTCACCCTAGTATTTTCTACCCAAATTGTTAGTTTAATAATTAATTAAATTAATTAAACCATTTTCACTTCTGCAAAGATTCAAAAAGTTACCCCCATGTACTTTTTCTTAGGAGGTTACTAGAGAATTCTGTGCTTTTTCAAAATGAGAGCAAACCAAGGAAAAAGCCTTGATACCTCGGAAATGGGTCTCCAGCCAGGAGACAGGGAGAGGGCACCCCAAACCACAGCCAGGTAGCAGGCCTATGTGGAGTAAGAGGAAAGGGAACTCTGAGACAGAAATCTCCAGAGGAAAAACCAATAGGACTGTGGAGAGATGTGTAACAGAGCTGTGGGAGCACTTGGAAAAATTAGCCATATGTACATGGAAAACTAATCCAATGAAAAAACAGTAATGATCGACCTCAGGAAAAACAAAATGTACAAGAAAGACACATAATCATTTTACATAATTTGACTCAGCAGCGGACAATATTTCATAGTCAAAATAAGTCATTATAAATATAGACCATTCTTCACTAAAAATGAAATGAAGATTAGTATATGTAATATATGGGGAGAGAAGTATATGTAGGAAGACTTTAAAACATCTCTTCTGTATCTTCCCTAATAGGAAGTTTTGACTGTCTCGGATTTAAAAAACAAGAAATAACAACAATATAAGAACATAATTTTTTTTTTTTTTTTTTTTTTTTTTAGACGGGGTCTGGCTCCTTCACCCAGGCTGGAGTGCAGTGGCCCGATCTCGGCTCACTGCAAGCTCTGCCTCCCAGGTTCCCGCCATTCTCCTGCCTCAGCCTCCCGAGTAGCTGGGACTACAGGCGCCGCCACCATCGCCTGGCTAATTTTTTGTATTTTTAGTAGAGACAGGGTTCCACCGTGTTAGCCAGGATGGTCTCGATCTCCTGACCTCGTGATCCGCCTGCCTCAGCCTCCCAAAGTGCTGGGATTACAGGCGTGAGCCACTGCGCCTGGCCAAGAATATAATTTTGAAACAAGCAGACAAAAATGAAAACAAACAACTAAAAAGAGTTGAAAACGGTTGCCTGGAGAGCAGGTAAAGGTTATGGAAGGGAACTACTATTTGTCATTATACTCTTAGGTACTAGTACAAAAAAAAAGCTCAATGTGGTTATACAAACTCAATTACAAAAATTTAAAGGGATTTTAAAAAAATGAATAGCTCTTGTTTTGAGGAAAATTTTACATAAAGTTCAGCAGTTCTTTCATCTTCGTTTGTCCCTCCTGTGAATTACAAGTAAAATTGTATTTAATACTTTTAAATTTAATGAGTATATACAATATGTGTACATATATACATGCATATAGCTACTAACTATCAGCCTCTCCCCATCTTCTCTAGGTTGATGGAGATAGTAAGAGGGCTTGTTTCTCATGTCCCACATCTGGGACATGAGAAATTAAAAACATAATTAATGTTTATGTTTTAACATTAACATAATGTTAATGTTAATAACATAATGTTAATAATGTTATAATTAATAATGTTAATTAACAACATTATGTTAATTAATATGTTATTAACATATGTTAATAACATTATGTTAATTAACCATGGAGTGGTTGCTCCATGGAGCCACATGCTGTTCCCAGCCGCTCCCAGTAACCCTGGGGACTCCAGTTCCTCCTTGCTGGTCACCACCTGGAAACATGGACTCAGTCCTCTCAGCAGAATGACATTCCTATCTCACAGATGCTGGTGGACACCCCGCATTTCTTTAGTTGGATACCGCCCCCCCCACCACCACATTGTCTTGGCTTGTTACCTTTTAGAGGAAGGATCAAGGGCAAAAGAAATGTGGGATGCTCCACCTCACACCCACAAGGATAGCCATCATAAAACAACAATAGCAATAGAAAAAGAACAAGTGTTGGTGGGGACGTGGAGAAATTGGCACCCTTGTACCTGGCTAGTGGGGTAGCCCCTGTAGAAAACAGTTGTGCAGTTCCTGAAAAAGTTAAAAATATAATTATCGTATGATCCAGCAATTCCACCTCTGGGTATATACCCCAAAGAACTGAAAGCAGGGACTCAACAGATATTTGTACGCCCATGTTCATAGCAGCATTATTCACAATAGCCAAAAGATGGAAGCAAACCAGGCGTCTATCAACAGATAAGCAGATAAACAGAATGTGGTCTATCTATACAATGAAATATTATTCAGCCTTAAAAAGAAGGAAATTCTGGTTTTCTGTCTTCATAAGTGGGAGTTGAACAACGAGAACACATGGACACAGGGTGGGGAACATAACACACAGGGGCCTGTCGGGTTGCGGGGAGCTGGGGGAGGGATAGCATGGGGAGAAATACCTCATGTAGACGATGGGTTGATGGGTGCAGCACACCGACATGGCACATGTATACCTGTGTAACAAACCTGCATATTGTGCACATGTACCCTAGAACTTACAGCATAATAAAAAAAGAAGGAAATTATGATACATGTTGCAACATAGATAAACCCTGAAAATGTGCCGAGATGCTAAAAAACCAATATTGTGTGATTCATTTATATGAGGTACCTAGAACAGGCAAATTCTTAGAGTCGGAAGTAGAATAGAGGTTACCAGGGGCTGGGGGAATGAGGGGGATGTGGGGTTATTGCTAAATGATGAGTTCAGAGCTTCTGTTTGGGGTAATGCAAATGGATACTGGGGATGGTTGCACAGCATTGTGAGGGTACCTTACACCACTGCATTGCACACATTAAATGGTTAAAATGGTAAATTTTATGTTATGTATATTTTACCACAGTTTTAAAAAAAGAAATGTTGGATGAGAAGAAAAAGTTAAACTATCCTCCATTATTACTGTTTCTATAGTTCAAAGGAAAATCACCAGGGAAGTTGAACTTTTCTTGCACGGGGCTTCCCATTATAGATATGTTATCCCATTTCTAACCTTGCTCTGTTGCTCTCGAGAGAGTCCTCTTCGCCAGAGGACCCCTTTCTTTAAACTCTCACAGTGGAAATTGCCACCTACTTTTGGGAAACCTCATTCATTCACTAGCCACACACATTGATGCTGCCCTAGAGTTTATTTCCCACCCTGTATCAGTCAGCTAGGCTGCATAACAATTGCACACATCTCGGTGCCTTGCAGCAATAAGTGTTCATTTCCCTCTTGGCATTTACAGTTGAGCTAGGGTGTGATTAATCCGGGCTGGGTTCTCCTGGCTTCGTTCCATCCCCTGGGTTAGGTTCAGTCTGCTACACCTATCATTCCTTCTAAGATGAGCAGGCTACCCCAGGTTCCAAAATGCAGGTGAGCAAGGACAAGCGTGCAAATGAATTTCAAACCTCTACTCACATCAAATCACTAATGTCCCATTGGCCATGGTCAGATGACCAAGGCCAAGCAAAGAAGTACACCTCGCCCACCATGATAGGAGTCATATGTATAAACCCCACAGGGAGTTGAGACCAGTACTTCCAACTACAGCATACTTCTTTCCTGTCCCTGGAAGTACATTTCCTAAGTCTGAGTTACTTCCTGTATATTAACATCAAGAGGATGCAATGGATGTACAACATGATGACTAAAGTTAATAACAATGTATTGTTTTTGAAAATTGCTTAGAGAGTAGTTTTTAAGTGTCCTCACCACACACACAAAAGTGAAATAATGCTATGTTAATTAGCTCAATTAAAGCCTCTCTACAATGTATACATATTCCAAAACAACATGTGCATAATAAATCTATACACTTTTTGTTTATCAATGAAAAAAATTAATTTAGGTCAGGCATGGTGGCTCACACCAATAATCCTAGCAGTTTAGGAGGCTGAGGCAGGAGGGTCACTCGAGCCTCAGAAGTTCGAAACCAACCTGAGCAACATGGCAAAACCTTGTCTCTACCAAAAAAATACCAAAACTAGCCGAGTGTGGTGGTGTGCGCCTATTGTCCCAGCTACTCAAGAGGCTGAGGTGGGAGGATGGCTTGAGCCTGGGAGTTTGGGAGGTTGAGGCTGCAATGAGCTATGATTGTACCACTACACTCCAGCCTGGGCAACAGAGCGAGATTGTCTCAAAGAAAAAAAAAGAAAAGGAAAAGAAAAAGTAAGAGAAAGAGAAAGAAAGGGAAAGGAAGGAAGGAAGGAAGGAGAGAAAGAAAGAAAGAAAGAAAGAAAGAAAGAAAGAAAGAAAGAAAGAAAGAAAGAAAGAAAGAAAGAAAGAAAGAAAGGAAGGAAGGAAGGAAGGAAGGAAGGAAGGAAGGAAGGAAGGAAGGAAGGAAGGAAGGAAGGAAGGAAGGAAGGAAGGAAGGAAGGAAGGAAAGAAAGAAAGAAGGAAAGAAAGAAGTTAAAAAGAGAATGTGATGGAATGCGGAGGTTCAGAAGCAAAGTCCAGGATGGATTTAGTCCTCTGAGTCCAGCAGAACAATCAGCCTTAGGGCTGTTGCTCTCATCCCCATGGTTGAATATGGTTCACCGTGATATCCACATATGGAAGAGGGAGGCACGTCCCTTTCCTTCAGGGGCATGAGACAGAATTTGCACATGGTTTTTCACTCCAATCCATTGCTAGAATGTAATCTCATGGGCACACCTTAGTTGCAAGGAAATTGGTAACTGTGGTGGGTAAACAATTGCCCAGTTCAGTTTTGATTATACTAGAGAAAGGGAAGAATGTTTATTGGGGAAGCAGTCTCCACCAAAAGAGGTTATCACTGGTGGTAACAACGAGAACGAGCCAGCACTTTGGGAGGCCAAAGATCACGAGGTCAAGAGATCGAGACCATCTGGCCAACATGGTGAAACCCTGTCTCTACTAAAAATACAAAAATTAGCAGGGTGTGGTGGCACATGCCTGTAGTCCCAGCTACTCAGGAGGCTGAGGCAGGAGAGTCACTTGAACCCCGGAGGTGAAGGTTGCAGTGAGCCAAGATCTCGCCACTGCACTCCAGCCTGGGCGACAGAGCGAGACTCCATCTCAAAAATAAAAAAAAAGAACGAGAACGAGGAGGTGGAATGCGAACTTGCATTTCATACATGATACCCATAGCAAATTTGGCTCTCAGTTCAGAAACCTTGATTTAAAGAAATAATTTCTTTCTTTAAACTGATAAAGTAACCGCTGCTGAGCCCCCAGCCTGCCTTACTAGCGACAGCCACAGGACACGTTCTTCTCCTGTTCCCCTGACAAACGGCAGCTCTGTTGACATGCTCACGTAGTGATAGCAGGGCTGTGCTCACATTGGTTGTCTGCCTTCCTCTGCATATTTAAACATTATTTTAAAAGGTTTAAAAAATAATTCTTATAATATTTTCATGCATTTTCTTCCCGATTTTTCTCTCAAACATTGGTACATTTAACATAATTACAATCATACTGTACATATAATTTTGTGTCTTGATTTTTCTGTTTAACATCATAGTATTACCGTTAATAGTCTGTACTGCTAAATACTTTCTTTAAATAATCATGTGTAATGCCTGAACATACCCTGTTAAATGGACTCACCATAATTTACCCAGCTAGATGTTCTCTTATACTCAGATAATTAAGTTGTCTTTTTTTTGGTAATTCAACTTTTTATTTTGAAATAGTTGTAAATTAACATGCAGTTGTAAGAAATACTACAGAGAGATCTCTTGTAACTTTTGCCCAGTTTCTCCCAATGGTAACATCTTGCAAAACTATGTGTGTGTGTGTGTGTATATATATAGTTTTATACACATATATATAGTATAAGATTACAACCATGATATTGACATTGCTACCGTCAAGATATAGAATTTTTCTGGCACCACAAGGGCCCTCCATGGTGCCCTGCTATAGTTATTTCTACTTCCCTCCCATGCCCACCCCTTCCTTAACTCCTGACAACATGAATCTCTTCTCCATTCATATAATTTTGTCATTTCAAGAGCATTATATAGGCCAGACATGGTGGCTCATGTCTGTAATCCCAAGACTTTGAGAGGCTGAGGCAGGAGGATTGCTTGAGGCCAGGAGTTCAAGATCAGCCTAGCAACAGAGACCTTATTTCTACAAAACATATGTTTAAAAAATTAGCCTGGCTGTGGCAGCACATGTGTAGCCCTACCTGTGCAGGAAGCTAAGGCAGGAGGATTCTTGAGCCCGGTGGTTCAACGCTGTAGTGAACTATGATTGCACCACTGCACTCCAGCACCTGGGTGACTAAGAGAGACTCTGTCTCTAACAAAAAAAAAAAAAAAAAAAAGTTATAAAATAAAATAAGGAATGCTATACAAATGGAAAAATGGAATCATATAGTATGTAATTTCTTCACCTTAGCTTCTTTTCATTCAGCATATTTCTCTGGCATTTCATCTAGGTTGGTGCATAAATCAATAATAAGTTTGCTCTTTTTTGCCACTGAGTAGAGTTCCATAGTATGAATGTACCACAGTTTACTTAACTTCTTACCCATTGGAAAATATCTGGATTGTTGAAGTTTGGGGGCCATTATGAAGAAAGCTGCTATAAATATTTATGGACAGGTTTTTCTGTGAATGTAGGTTTTCATTCCTTTGGGATAAATGCCCAGGACTGTCGTAGTTGAATGTTTAGTTGCCTGGTTGGTTTTTAAGACACTGCCAACTTGTTTTCTATAGTGAGTGTACCATTTGACATTCCCACCAGCAATGTCTGAGTGATCCAATTTCCCTATGACCTTGCCAGCATTGGGTGGTGATACTTGAGTATTTTAGCCATTCCGATAAATATGGAGTGATACCATATAAAGGTTTTAATTTTGATTTACCTAATAGCTAACAACGTTGAATACATGTTCATGTGCTTGTTTGCCATCTGTATATCTTCTGTAAACTATCTCTTCGTGTCTTTTGCTTATGTTCTAATTAGATTTTTTGCTTGTTTACTGTTGAGTTTTGAGCATTCTTTGTATATTCTAGATATTATTCCTTTCTTGAATATGTAGTTTGTAAATATTTTCTCTGATTCTGTAGCTTGTCTTTTCATCTTCTTGACATGGTTTTTCATGGAGCAAAGGTTTTAATTTTTATTGTGTCTAATTTGTCAGTTTTTCCTTATACGGCTGCTGCTTTTGGTGCCAAACATAAGAACTCTGTGTAACTTTAGATTTGAAGATTTTCTCCGATGCTTTTATTTACTTATTTATTTATTTTTAGTTTTTATTTTTTGAGACAGAGTCTCACTCTGTTGCCCAGCCTGGAGCGTTGTGGCACAATCTTGGCTCACGGCAACCTCCTTTTCCCGGGTTCAAGCGATTCTCCTGCCTCAGCCTCCCTAGTAGCTGGGATTATAGGCATGCGCCACCACGCCCAGCTAATTTTTGTATTTTTAGTAGAGACGGGGTTTCACCATGTTGGCCACGCTGATCTCGAATTCCCGATCCCACGTGATCCGCCTGCCTCAGCCTCCAAAAGTGCTGAGATTACAGGCATGTGCCACTGCACCCAAGCTCCTATGCTTTAAAATAAAAGTGTTATAGTTTGAAGTTAAGCCCATGATCCATTTTGAGTTACTTTTTGTGTTAAGTGTGAGACTTAGCTCAAGGTTCATTTTGTTGTCTACAGGTGTATGGTTACTTCAACACCATTTGTTGAAAAGACGATCCTTTCATTGAATCCCTTTGTACCTTTGTCAGTAATTGGTTGCGCATGTTTATGTAGGTCTATTCCTAGGTTTTCTATTGTTTCCGTTGATCTACTTTTCTATTCTTCCATTGATACGCTGTTTTGATTATTGTACCTATAGAATACATCTGAAAATCGGGTAAACCGATTCTTTCCACTTTTCCTAAAATTAACAGAATTAATTTTGTTGAAGAGAATTAGGTATACAGGAAAATTGAGTGGAAAGTACAAAGAGTTCCCATATACCCTTTCAATCCCTCCTCTCCAGTTTTCCCCATTACTAGCATCTTGCATCAATGTGGTTTATTTATTACAATTGCTGAGCTTATGTTGATATAATATTACTAACTAAAGTTCATAGTTTACTATAAACTTTGTGTTGTATATTCTATGAGTTTTGACAAATGTATAATGACATGTATCCATGATTACAGTATCATGCAGAATTGATTCACTGTCCTAAAAGTCCCACGTTCCACCTATTCTTCCTTCCTGACTTAGCCCACTCTCCCTTCCTATTGTCCCCTGGCAACCACTGATTTTTTTTTTACTGTCACCAAAGTTTTTGCCTTTTCCATACAGTTGAGGTTGTATAGTATGTAATTTATTTATTTATTTATTTATTTATTTATTTATTTATTTATTTCTCATTCTCCCCCCCCAGACTGGAGTGCAGTAGTGCTATCATGGCTCACTGCAGCCACCACCTCCCAGGCTCAAGCAATCCTATGCATGCCACCATGCCAGGCTAATTTTTAAAACAACTTTTTTAAGCAATGGAATCTCACTGTGTTGCCAGGCTGGTCTTGAACTCCTGGACTCAAGCAAGCCTCTTGCCTCGGCCTCCTAAAGTGCTGAGATTACAAGTGTAAGCCACCACTGCCAGCCTGTAACCTTTTTAGATTGACTTCTTTCACTTAGCAATCTGTATTTAAGATTACTCTGTGTCTCTTTGGGACTTAATGGCTCATTTCCTTTTTTCTTTCTCTCTCTTTTTTTTTTTTGAAGAAGTCTCACTCTGTCGCCCAGGTTGGTCTTGAACTCCTGGACTCAAGCAATCCTCTGGCCTCAGTCTTTCAAAGCACTGGGATTACAAGTGTGAACCACAGTGCCCAGCAGCTCAGTCCTTTTTTTAATCACTGGATAATCATCAATTATATGTCTGTATTATGATCTGTTTATCCACTGACCTATTGAAGGGAGTCCTAGTTGGTTCCTGGTTTTAGCACTTATAAATAAATTGTTTCATTTGTTTAAAAAAAAGCACCTATTTTAGGTATTCTCATTCTTTTGCTTTTCTACATAAATTTTAGAATAATCTTCTTTATATCTCCAAAACACTTGCTGAGATTTTGATAGGAATTGTGCTAAACATGGTTTGGAAGGAACTGATATCTTTACTATGTTAAGTCTTCTAATCCATGAACATGGTATGTCTCTTCATTTACTTAGACCTTTGATTTCTTTTACCAGCATTATGTCGTTCTCAGCATATAAATTATGTACATGTTTTGCTGGATTTATGCCTAAGCATCTCTTTTTTTAATTGATTCTGAGTGACACTGTATTTTCTTTTTTTCTTTTTTTTTTTTTTTTGAGACAGGGTCTCACTCTGTCACTGAGTCTGGAGAGCAGTGGTGCAATCTCTGCTCACTGCAGCCTCAACCTCATGAGTTTAAACCTCCTGCCTCAGCCTCACAAGTATCTCGAACTACAGGCTCATGCCACCACACCCAACTAATTCGTGTATTTTTTGTAGAAATGGGTTTTTGACATCTTGCCCAGAGTGGTCTTGAACTCCTGGACTCAAGAAATCCACCTACCTCGGCCTCCCAAAGTGCTGTGATTATAGGCATGAGCCACTATGCCTGGCCACTGGTTTTTTTTTTTTTTTTTTTTAATTCACTGTGCATGTGCTTACTGCAAGTATATGGAAATACAATTCATTTTTCTGTGTTTAGTGTTCATCCTGAGACCTTGCTGAACATACTTACTAGTTCTAGGAATTTTTTGGCAGATTCCTTGGGATTTTCTATGTAGACAGTCATGTTATCTGCAAATAGGTTTCTTTTCTTCTTCTTTGTATTTTTGATTGGTGTATCATAGTTTTACGTATTTTGGAGGTAATTGTGATATTTTGATGCATGTATACAATATGTTATGATCAAGTCAGGGTAATTGGGATAGCCATCTCCTCAAACGTTTATCTTTGTGTTGGAAAATTACAATTCTTCTAGCTATTTTGAAATGTATAATAAATTATTGCTAACTATCATCTCCCTACTATACTATCAAAGCCTAGAACTTATTCCTTTTACCTAACTGTATTTTTGTACCCATTAACCAACATCTCTCATCCCTTCCTCCCTGCAACCCTTCCCAGCAGGTGGTAAACACCATTCTATTTTCTACCTCCGTGAGATCCACTTTTTAGGCTCCTACATGCTAGTGAGAACATGCAATATTTGTCTTTTCGTGGCCTGGCTTATTTCTTTTCTTTTTCAACCTTTTATTATAAATTTAAATTTTTTTAATTGGCACATATAATATACATATTTTTGGGGTTCATACGATAATCGTACACATTCATATAATTTGTAAAGATCAAATCAATGTAATTGGCATAGCCATCACCTTAAATATTTGTCTTTTCTTTATGCTAGAAACATTGAAATTATTGTCTTCTAGCTATTGTGAAACATACAATAGATTATTTTAAGCTATAGTCACCCTACTGATCTATCAAACACTGAGTCATATTTCTTCTATCAAAACTATATTTGTACTCATTATTCAACCTCTCTTCAACCCCTTCTCTCCCCTACCCTTCCCAGCCTCTGGTAACCACCCATCTAGTTTCTATCTTCATGGGATCCACCTTTTTAGCTCCCGCATATGAGTGAGAACGTGTGTGTGTGTTTTTTTTTTTTGTCCCTTTGTGCTTGGATAATTCACTTAGCATAATGACCTCCATTTCCAACTGTGTTGCCGCAAATGACAGGATTTCATTGATTTTATGGCTGAATAATATTCCACTGTGTATATATACCACATTTTCTTTATCTACTCATCTGCTGATGGGTACTTAGATTGATTCCATATCTTGACTATTGTGAGTAGTGCTGCAATAAACATGGGACTGCATATATCTCTTTGACATACTGATTTCCTTTCTTTTGGATATATATCTAGAAGTGGAATTCCTGGACCATATGATAGTTCTATTTTTAGTTTTTTGAGAAACTTCCATACCGTTTTCCATAATAGCTATACTACAATACATCCCATCAGCATTATACAAGCATTCCCTTCTTCTCATCCTTGCCAGCATTTATCATTTTTTGTCTTAGGGTGAAATAATTTTCATTATGGTTTTGATTTTCATTTTTCTGATGATTAGTGATGTTGAGCATTTTTTCATATACCTTCTGCCATTTGTATGTCTTCTTTTGAGAAATGTCTATTTAGTCCTTTTGCCCATTTTAAAATTGAATTATATATTTATTTTTGCTATTGAGTTGTCTGAGTGTCTCATATATATATATGTATGTTCCTCCTTCTTATCTGTATGCCTTTATTTCTTTTTCTTGTCTTATTGCATTGGCTAGGACTTCCAATATTGTGTTAAATAAGAATTGTGAGAGTAGACATCTTGCCATCCTTAAGGCAAGAAATGTCAGCATTAAGTATGATTTTAGCTGTAGGTTTTTTGTAGATGCTCTTTATCAAGTCGGAGAAGTTCCCCTCTGTTCCTATTTTTCTGAGAGTTTTTATCATTAATGGGTATTGAATTTTTTCAAATAATTTTTCTGCCTCTATTGATATGATCATGTGATTTTTCTTCAGCTGTTAATATGATGAATTACATTGATTGATTTTCAATATTAAACTCATGGATTGTTTAGAAGTGTGTTGCTTCATTTCCAAGTGTTTGGAGAGTTTCCACTTTTCTTTCTGTTATTTATTTTTAATTTGTTTTGGTTGTGGTCAGAGAACACATTGTATATGATTTCAGTTATTTTAAATTTGTTGTGTTTTGTTTTATGGCCCACAATATGATTTCCTTGATGTATGTTCCACGAATACTTGATTAAAATGTGTATTCTGCTGTTGTTGGGTGAAATGTTCTATAAATGTTAATTCGATTGTCTTGATAATGGTGTTTTCCTACATCTTTGCTGATTTTCTGTTTAGTTATTCTATCCATTGTTAAGAGAAGGATGTGTAGAATCCAACTAAAATTGTAGATTTGCCTATTTCTCCTTTCAGTTCTATCAGTTTTTGTTTCACATATTTTACAGCATAATTGTTTGGTGCATACACATTTAGGATTGCTATATATTTTTGATAGCTTGCCTTTTTTATCATTATGTAATGCGTCTTTCTGTTTCTGGTTATTGTTTTTGCTCTACAATCTATCTTACATTAATATAGTCACTCCTGCTTTATTTGATTAATATTTACATAATATATATTGTTCCATCCTTTCAACCTGCCTAGATTATATTTAAAGTGAGTTTCTTATAGACAGTGTATAATCATGTTTTAAAATCCAATATGCCAATCTCTTTTTAAATTGGTGTGTTTAGACCATTTGCGTTTAATGTCACTATTGATATGTGAGGGCTTCAGTCTGCCTTTTTATTTTTTGTTTTATATTTGTTCTCTAAGTTTTTTTATTTCTTAGTTTACTTTTCTGTGCCTTCTTGTGGGTTAGTTGAACAACTTTTAAAATTCTATTTTGATTCATCTACAGTGCTTTTGAGTGTATCTCTTTAAGCAGTTTTTTAAGTTGCTCGTAGATATTCCATTATATATACATAACTTATAATAGTCTACTGGTGTTCTCATACTCCCAGTTCAAGGATACTGTAGAATCTTACCTCTATTTTTGTCTCTTTATCATTCCACATTTGTAATATACTTGTCTTAAATATGTAGTTGATAAACATTTAGAACAAAATCAGACAGTGTTGTAATTTTTGCTTCAATAATTAACATAATTTAGAAAACTGAAGAGAAGGAAAACCTATCACATTTACCCACATTTTTGCTTACTGTGTTCTTCCTTGCTCATGTTCCAATTTTCCTTCTTTAACTTTTTCTTCGTATTTAGAGAAGTTATTTTAGCCATTCTTTTAGGGTGAGTCTACTGCCAACAAATTCTTTTACTTTTTCTTGAGAATATCTTGATTTCCCCTTCATTCCTGGAGGGTATTTTTACTGGGTATAGGATTCATGGTTGACAATACTTTTCTTTCAGCACTTTAAAAATATTTAAAAATATTGTGCCATCTTCCTCTAACTTCTGATGGAAAATCAGTTGTCATCTTAACTGTTTTCCCCCTCTAGATAAAGTGTAGTTTTTCTCTGACTGCTTTCTAGATTTTTTCTTTAGTTTTCAAAAATAATGTGCCTTGGTGTGGACTTTTAAGGTTTTATCTTCTTCAAGGCTGGTTTGTGTTCTTCAGTCTACAAGTGTATGTCTCTTGCCAAATTTGGGAAGTTTTCAGCCATTATTTTTTGGAGTACTTTTTTCAGCTCCACCCTCTTTCTCCTCTCCTTCTGAAACTCCTAAGAAATGAATGCTAGATATTTTGTTATAGTCCCCATCAGGTTCCTCAAGGTTTCTTAATTTTTATTTTCAGTTTATTTTATCTCTGTTGTTCAGGTTGTATAATTTCTATTGTTCTGTCTTCTGGGTCACTGCTTCTTTTATACGATTCCTTAAAAGATAATACCTTGTCTCACTACCTCCAGCACTTTCTCTCCTGTTGAGAGTCATGTTAATTTCTAAGTGGCTCTAAACGGAGTGTGTGCCGACCAATGAACTAACAGGCAGTGCCTGGCCATCTCTAGGTGGATTTTTCCATCCAAGCTCTTCCACTTCCTCCACTGAGAAGCCAGAGGGTGTCAGAGACTATGGGCTTCAGCAAGCACCAGGTGAGACCCTACAAGGAAGAAGACAAGAGCAGGAGTGCGTGAACTGTGTGCCAACGCCAGCTCTCTTGACAATTGCTATATTATTAGGGAAACTACTTGTTTTGATCAAGAGTCTAAATGGCAAACAACGTGATTAACACATTTGCTGTATTGTGTTGGGAGTAAAATGGAAACTTAGGGCTGAGAGTTGGGGAAAGAATGAGCGTTCTATGATCCTAGAGCTGGCTGGGCCCAGGTGTTTCTGCAGCAGCCGGCCATGACTGATCACAAGCTCTGGGCCAGGGGAGGTGATGTGTGTTTTTCATGGGGAACATAAACCCTGGTCAGTTGGTGTCAGGGAGTTGGGGAAAGGAGCAGTTGTTGACAGCTGGTAGATCCTTTCCGACAGCACTAGTGAAGGGTGGTAACATGAAAGATCCAGAATAGGAACTAAACAGAGGATGACTTCTGTTTGCCTCGGAGCCATTTGACCATAGTGCTACCTTAGCTGTCCTTCTCTGGTCCAGAGCTTTTGTTTACTTGGGCCAATTTGGAGTGTGGCTTTGTCTCCAAGGACTTCTCTCCCTGCTCCATTATGTTGGAATTTCCATCTGCAAATCGCTAGTAGAGGATTGACAAGGGGGTGTAAGACCTGGCCCTCAACCTCTTGGAAGGCTGGGTGGATGACCCTGGTCATTCCCCTAACACCATGGGTCTCAGTTTCCTTCCATTTCTTTTTTTATTGCATTATTTTGAGACCTGATTAAGTTAATGTCTGTAAAAGGACTCTAATATTAAAATGCCACATCTGTACTTTGTAAGGAAAGTAGGAGTGCAGTGTATTCATCTGTTCAGTTGTGCATTCATATATTCATTTATTATACTTACCAAGTCTCAGGCACCAAATAATGGAGCCATGATAGGAAGCCTACTCTGGAAAGAGTAGTGAATGACTTCTGTTTGCCTCTGAGCCTTTTGACCATAGTGCTACCTTAGCTGCCCTTCTCTGGCCCAGAGCTTTTGTTTACTTGGGCCAATTTGGAGTGTGGCTTTGTCTCCAAGGACTTCTCTCCCTGCTCCATTATGTTGGAATTTCCAGAGACCATGGGCTTCAGCAAGAACCAGGTGAGACCCCACAAGGAAGAGGACAAGAGCAGTAGTGTGTGAGCTGTGTACCACTGGAAAGAGTGAGGAAGTCACAGCTGAGTGCCAGTCCCTCCTCCATCCTCCTGTCCAACTCTTCCCTGCAGTTGCTGTTCTCGGTGGGATGTATGTTCTCTTCTGTGGGACGAGAAGATGGTTAAGTGTACGTTTCAAAGAACTTGTCTGAATCATAAGTAGGTTTTCAGGCTGGACACAGTGGCTCATGCCTATAATCCCAGGAGTTTGATACCAGTCTGGGCAACATAGTGAGACCCCCTTCTCTATTATGTGTGTGTGTGTGTGTACATATGTGTGTGTGTGCATTTGTGTGTGTGTGTAAATCTATATCCAGGCATGGTGGCCCATACCTGGCCTGTAGTTCTAGCTACTGGGGGCACTGAGGTGGGAGGATTGCTTGAGCTCAGGAGATCAAGGCTGCAGTGAGCTATGATCACACCACGACACTCCAGCCTGAGTGACAGAGAAAGACCCTGTCTCTAGAAAAACAGAAAACAAGACCAAAGAAAACAAAAAACACTAAGCTTTCAAAAAAGAAAAGACTTACACAGTTGGAGTAGCATAAAGTAAGTCCCACAGACAAAGAGTAAGGTGCTGCAAAAGCAAACAGCTTGTTGGTCTCAGAAGCCTCGAAAAACTTAAGAGCAAAATTTGCAGTGGACAAGTCACAGATGATTTACACATCCCAGCTTTCCCAGCTGTGTTCTGAATTCTCCCCAGGAGTGGCTGCCTCCACCTTTCCTGCGGACCAGGAGATCCTTGCAGGCAAGGGCTTTGCTTTACTTGAATCCCCGTTGAATCCCCATTGTCTTGCCCCATTCTCCCCCACGGAAAGTCCTTGCGTGGCAGGACTGAGTTAGTGGCAATGATGAACATCCCTGGTTTTGGACTTGCAGACTGGAGCCCTTCCCCGACTATGTGACGTGCTGCAAGTACTGTGGGAAGAGCAAGACCAGTGCCTGCAGGAACTCTCCAGAGAGCAGACAGGAGACCTGGGCACGGAGCAGCCAGTGCCAGGTATGAGGCTTGCCACAGCCCATGTCCTCTCTTGGGGGTGGAGCATATCCAGTCCCGCTGGGCAGGAGGAGCTTGTCCTGGGCCAGGATTGGATGTGGGAGGCTGGTCCAGCTTTATTTACTCAGACAATCAGCTGGGGGGGTGGCCAGGGCTGGAGTGGTTCTGGTGAGCAGATCACATGGACCCCAAAGCCAGATCCTTACCACTCTTCTTTTCCTGGGCAAGTGAACATAGCCAGTGTTTTCCTACCATCAGCTTCTGCGTGCTGACTTGGCCAACTTAAGAGCTTGGTGGGAATTTCTTTGCAAGGCAGTTTTTCTCTCATTCATTCTCCCACCTCCCTGCCAGCTCCATGAGTGAGGTAGTAGGAAAGGCAGCCTGGGTCCACAATAGTGTGGGCTGCCTACTGGGTGACACTCACTGGCTGTGTGAACACAGGCAAATTATTTAGCCCCTGGAGTCTCCATTTTCTGATTTGTAGAATGGAGGTGGCCAGGCATGGTGGCTCACGCCTGTAATCCCAGCATTTTGGGAGGCCGAGGTGAGTGGATCACCTGAGGTCAGGAGTTCGAGACCAACTTGACCAATATGGTGAAACCCCACCTCTACTAAAAATACAAAATTAACCAGGTTTGGTGGCTCATGCCTGTAATTCCAGCTACTAGGGAGGCTGAGGCAGGAGAATTGCTTGAACCCGGGATGCAGAGGTTGCAGTGAGTCGAGATGGCGCCATTGCACTCCAGCCTGGGCAACAAGAGCAAAACTCTGTCTCAAAAAAAAAAAAAAAGAATGGAGGTGATAACTTCTTCAGGATTATAATGATAAATGAGATAAAGTGTGTTAAATACAGATGCCTGGTAAATATTGCTAATTTAAACATTAATTGTTATTATTAATCAACACTTTAAGAGTTAATTTTATATTTAAATGTTAACTTTATTTTTATTCCCTTCCTAAATGTCTTGTCTTTGTTGTCTGTCATCTAAAGATAAGGAGGGGTGTAGCATTAAGAACACACTGCAGGGTTCATATGAACATCTGTACACGGATGTTCGTAACGGCCCCCTCCACAAGGATGAAGAGGTGGAAACAGCCCAAATGCCCATGAACTGATGAATGGATAAACAAAATGTGGTGTATCCATCCAGTGGGTATTATTCAGCTTTTAAAAAGAATGAAGTGGTGATCCGTTCTACAGCATGGACAAACCTTGAAACATAATGCTAAGTGAAACAAGCCAGATACAAAAGGACACACATTGTGGCTGGGCGTGGTGGCTCATGTCTGTAATCCCAGCACTTTGGGAAGCCGAGGTGGGCAGATCATTTGAGGTCAGGAGTTCAAGACCAGCCTGGTCAACATAGTGAAACCCCCCATCTCTACTAAAAATACAAAAATTAGCCAACATGGTGGCGGGCACTTGTAAGTCCAGCTACTCAGGAGGCTGAGGCAGGAGAATCGCTTGAGCACGGGAGGTGGACGTTGCAGAGATCATGTCATTGCACTGCAGCCTGGGTGACAGAGTGAGACTCTGTCTCAAAATAAATAGATATTAAAAAAAAAAAAGGAACACACTGTATGATTTCACTAATATAAAATGTGCAGATGAGCCAAACCTATAGAGACAGATTAGTGCTTACCAGGGCTGAAGGAAGGGACAACGGGAAGTGATTGCTTGAGGGGTACAGGTTTCCTTTTGGAATTGGTAAAAATGTGTTAGAACTAGATAGAGGTGATGTTTCCACAATATTTTATTGTGAAGGTACTAAATCCACTAAATCGTACACTTTAAATCGTTCATGGTTAATGTTATGTTATATGATTTTTCTTCAGTTTAAAAAGAGAGAAGGAAAGAAAAAGAGAGCCCAGGCTTTTCAATTAGACAGACTGATCTTGAACAAGGCCTCAGTTTTCACATCTATTTTATGGAGTTGGTGTGAAATGAAAAGCATTCATTCAAAGAATGCTTATTTAGCACTTAGTGGTGTCAGGTGAGTGGTGAGAAAGGAGCGTTGTCGGCTGTGCTCTCATCACTTAGGAATGTGTTTTGCGGTGCGTGGCAGAAGCTCGATACACTGGCTTCACCAGATAGCAATTTGTTTGTTGCATATTACAAAAAGAGCTGGAGCAAAGTTCCAAGATGTCGCCATATTCCGGATTCCTCTCTTTTGCCTGAATGTGTGGCGTCTGTTCTCATGGTCATATAATGGCTGCTGTACCTCCAGGGAGGAGAGGAGAATACCTGCATTTCTGGCAGGAAGAAGAAGAAAGTCACTAGCAGGAGGGATGAGATACACTGTAAGCCAGACTTTCTTGACACTCTCCTGGTGACTTCTGCATCTACTGCATCAGCCGGAATAGGACTGCATGGCCACCCCAGCTGCAATGGATACTGCAGGTTGAGTTTATAGCTGTGCATGTGACCACCTGGAGCAAAACCAGGTCCTCTTCATAAGAAAGAAGAGAAGGATGGCAGTGGGCAGGCTTTGCCATTGTCACCACGACTCAGCCTGGTGAGGGAGACATGGATCAAGTGATTAGAAATTCATGGCCAGGCGCGGTGGCTCATGCCTGTAATCCCAGCACTTTGGGAGGCTCTGGGTGGATCACCTGAGGTCAGGAGTTCGAGACCAGCCTGGCCAACAAGGTGAAACCCCGTCTCTATTAAAAATACAAAATTAGCCGTG
The DNA here is from genome assembly GCF_047675955.1 of Chlorocebus sabaeus. NCBI lineage: Eukaryota > Metazoa > Chordata > Mammalia > Primates > Cercopithecidae > Chlorocebus > Chlorocebus sabaeus. The sequence goes on from NC_132913.1 coordinate 12,077,872, forward strand.
TGTGGTGGTGGGCGCCTGTAATCCCAGTTACTCGGGAGACTGAGGCAGGAAGATCACTTGAACCCAGGAGGCTGAGGTTGCAGTGAGCCAAGATCGTGCCATTGCACTCCAGCCTGGGCAACAAGAGTGAAACTGTGTCAAAAAAAGAAAGAAAGAAAGAAAGAAAGAAAGAAAGAAAGAAAGAAAGAAAGAAAGAAAGAAAGAAAGAAAGAAAGAGAAAGGAAGGAAGGAAGGAAGGAAGGAAGGAAGGAAGGAAGGAAGGAAGGAAGGAAGGAAAGGAAAGGAAGAAAGAAAGGAAAGAAAGGAAAGAAAGGAAAGAAAGGAAAGAAAGTAAAGGAAAGAAAGGAAAGAAGGAAGGAAGGAAGGAAGGAAGGAAGGAAGGAAAGAAACTCATATAAAATGATGAGATAAGAGCAGTATGTGGGTCTGCCTGAGTGTCTAATCAGGAGGCTTGACCTGGCCTGGGCCTCCATGAGGGCTTTCTTGAGGAAATGATGTTTGAGCCAAGGCCTGAGCCTGACTGGTGGTTACTGAGCATGGACATGAAGGATCCTGCTGCAGGATGAGCACACAGGGGCTCATCGGCCCTTCGGAGACTTTCATCCTATCCTAAGAGCGGCCAAAAGCCCAGGAGAGTCTTAGGAGGCCAGGGGTGTGACTGTCTGCATTATGAAAGATCGCCTCTGCCACAGTGTGGGAGGTGAACTGGAAAAGGACACGAGTAGTTCAGAGAGACCCGCTGGGAGCCCGGTGGTCTAGGCAAGAGATACGATCATTGGGACTGGATAGGATGTCATTGTCTGGATTCCCCAGAGGCAGGTGATTCCAGGCCAGATCAGTAGGACTGGGAACCAAGACAGGGAAGGGAAGAAAGCTGGTAAATGCTGCATCATCACTGTGGGCACTTGTGGAACACACGCCTCCAAGTCGCACAGGAGCTGGAGGATGCATCCACCAGTGTCCCATCAGTCAGAGGTGGGGCTGCTTCAGGGCACACAGCTTTCATTCCCTTGCACTGCCAGCCTGCTGTGCTTAGGGACAGAATTGCCTCCAGTAGCTAGAGAAAGACCCCAGACAAAGGGATACTGGGCCAGTGGGTGAAAGTGAGATTGGTTATGCCCAGAAAAGGTTAAGGCTAAGGAGTTACAAGCAGGTTCCGCTGCGAGGGCTGGAGAGGCGTACACCCATAGCAGAGCTGTGTGGGTGGGAGACACTGACCACACATTGGTGATGAGCTGGATTGGGAATGAGGTGAGAGACGGAGAATCCAGGATGGCCCCCAGGGGTCTGACTTGAGCAATTGGAGGAAGAAGTAAAGGAAGATCAGTATTTTGGAGGAGAGGAGATTAAAAATCACAAATGTAGTTTTAGACGTGTAGAGGTGAGACTTCAGAGTGAGGATGAGGGCTGGGGATAAACCTCCGCATAGGCGCAGGTGAGGCTGAGGTTGCACCAGGAGAGTACAGGAGCGGGAAGGGAAGAGGACCCAGGAGCCAGCCTGGAGCTCTCCCGGCCCCCATTTGTCAGGAGCAGCTGGAAGCAGAGGAACATGAGGGCGTGTGAGCAGCAGAGGCAGCAGCGTGGATGCTGCAAACGTGCTTTAGCCCATGCACTCGGCCACTGCACGAGGAACAGGGACAGAACAGACATCTCTCCCGTAGTGTGAGCCTTTGCTTTCCCTCTACCTGACTGCACTTTCCCTCTGGCTCTGACTGCACTTCGGGAGCCAGACCATGGTCTTACGGCATTCATGGGGGCACCAAAGAGAGCCTTCTGATTTCCTGCTACCCCCAGCAACTGTGTCTGGGACAGGAAGAAGCAAGGCACCAACAAGGCCAGCCTGGGGTGCAGCCAAGTCGTGGGTGCCCCCCACCTCGTCTCCCCAAGGACAATGCCTGAAATTCCGATGACAGCAGCCCTATGAGATGAGGCCTAGAATGCGGAGCCTCTCGGGGGGGCTGATGGTGAACTTCATTTACACTGAGAAGTAAGGGATGGTTATTTTAACACGAGATGTGTTTAAAATGTCCCACTGTTCTCCAGTGGTTCCAGGATGAGGCCCAGCTCCTGACGTGGCCCCTGTCCACATCTCCACCCCAAACGCTGCCAATCAGCTCAACTCTCAACCAAATTGCTTGCAATTTCCTGCCTGTCCATTTCTTTCCTGCCTCCAGCTTTTGCACATGCAGATCCCTCTGCTACAACACCATTCTCCATCTTCTTCCCTCTGCAACCACCCGCCTTTTCAGACTCCTCTAGGAATGATGTCTGAGTGTCCATAGCTCCTCTGGCCAAGTGGGTCACCCCGACTCCTGCAGGAGACTGTTTCTCCTCGCACCTCTGCACTGCACTGTAAACGTGTGTTTCCTGGACTGTCCCTGCCCCAGCCTGAGGCAGCAACAGTGTCGCCTTCCTTCTTCCCCAGTGTTTTTGACACAGGGCTTGCCAGACCGAGTATTCAGTGTGTGTTTGTTGACTGGCTGACTGAGTGAATGAGGGCAGATACATGACCGAGAGCAGGGAGAAAAGAGGAAGCAAAAGACCGCCAGCCCCAAGGAGAGAGTGGGAGATGAGATGGAGCCTTGGAGGCAGGCGAGGCCCCCGCAGAGGACACAAATGCCCCCAGCTGCCCAACTTGTCACAAATTAGCTGAGGCGAGCAATGTGGTCCTGGTCACCAGTGCAGGGATGCTCTCCAGGGTCTGGCTTTGGGGGAGGAGGCGAGTCCCTGTTTTCTCTGGCCCTCCGCTGTGGAGTGGTGAGCCGGCTCTGCCCGCCTCACTCAGGCCCTGACTAGTGACCATGCTGGCTGGGGTTCCTGCTCCCCTCTGGGCACCCAGAATTCCTGTTGGGCTGTCACAGTTCGAGGGAGAGACTCTCCCCACCGTGGTGGGACAGGGTCTTCTGTGAGACCGCTCACGGCTGGCTCTGGTGAGATGAGCAGGGCTGACTGCCAGGCAGGAAGCAGACAGAGTCAGCCGGAGTCGGTGCCACTCTTCCTTTCTGGGGCTCTTGGGTAGAGGACTCTCCCCACTCCTCAATGTGCCCATTTTAAAGTGGGGAAAAGAATCGGATCAACTTCACGACGCTGTTGTGGGGAATAAGTGAATTACTACCTGAAGAAGGCAGCAGCTCCTCTCACGGCCTCTGTCCCAGCCCTTTGGTGCAGCCAGGCTGACCTCTGCCATGAATGGCTGGGGTCCAATTAGGCGCTCAACCCTGCCTGTGGGTGCTGCCTCTTCTGCGAACCTCTTGCCCAGTCACCTTACCAATGCCAAGTGCACATTCATATTACTCCAGGAAGTTGCACCCACGTCCATGTCTCAATTCTGGGTTGACTGATCTGAGCAGAATCGGTCATCTTTCTTCCCTAAGGCACCCCATGCAGTGTGCAACAGCCCTTTCTGCCAGGTCCTGACTGTGCATCCAGGGCCGAGAAAGCTCACTGGGAATTCCTGCCTGACTTCTGCCTCACACTCACTGGGGGGACCTGGGCAAGCCCTGACTATACCCCTCTCTTCCTGACCTTACTGTCCCTGAGAAAAGGGCTCCCCTGGCTTTGCAAGAGCTGCGGTGTCTGGCCAGGCCCTGGTGGCAGAACCAAGGAGGGCCAGCATGCAGGTGGGTGAAAGGGTGGCTCAGCTGACCCTTGCATCACAAACAGCTGTCACTGGGATCTGTTTTGCATATTGGCCTTCTGCAGTGTGCATTTAGGAAAGGGGATCTGTTACTTTGAAAACATGGTTTTAAAGCGCTAAAGATGTCCAAGGACTCTGCCTGCTGGAAAAGTCTTCAGGTCTGCTGCACTGAGGGGGTCAGAAGCCGGGGCCAAGGGCTCCATCTGGGGCTGTGGAGCGGGTGTGATGTCTGAGGAAAAATCCCCTAAAAGACTAAGAGAAGAAATGGCCAAGGCCTAGATCTGGTGCCCAGGGGGCCTCTCTCAGCACCGAGGCTCTATCCTGGCACCTGTCTGGGGGACGGGACTGCTGGGGCTCTCCGTTGAGGGTGCAGGGTTAATGGTTAAGCTCCCTGGGGTAGAGGTTAATATTTGAACACCAGACGAGTTACAGGAAACACCACTCAAGGAGCTGTCACCGAGCCCGCCACACTTATCACAAATAAAAAATTAACTCTTCAGCTATTCCAGGTTAGGTGGCCAAGGTCTTACTGGCATTTTGTGGGAACATTTCACGGTCACCCTAATAACTGCATGGCCTGCCCCACAGGGCTATTTATTACTTTGTTTACAGAAGTCAATACCCCCTCAGAGCTGGCTGGTGGAAGGGCCATGGCTCTCCCCAGGGAAAGAATGTTCCAGAAGGACAGTGTGGTGACACGAAAGGTATGGGTTCGACAGTCAGACAGACCTGGGCATGTGTCCTGCTCTGTCACACAGGTGCTCTGTGACCTTGAGCAAGACACTGGTCCCCTCTGAGCCTTAGTGTCCTTGCCTTCAAGTGGGGTCATGCCATCCACTTTTCCTTCTTGTCTCTGCCTGCTGGTTGCCCACTCCCCAGAGCATGGGTCCAGGAAAACAGGTTTTTAATTTTGTACCTTTTTTATTGAGGTGAAATTCACATAGCATGAAATTCACCATTTTAAAGTGAATAATTCAATGGCAGTTAGCACATTCATAATGCTGTATGCGGCCACCAGCTCTATCTCATTCCAAAATCTCTTCATCACCCCAAAATAAAATCCCTGTACCCATTAAGTCATCATTCCCCTCCATCCCTCTCCCCAGCTGCTGGCTATTACTAATCTGCTTTCTGTCCCTGTGGATTTGCCAATGCTGGATATTTCATATCAACGGAAGCATTTGCTATGTGATTTTTTGTGTCTGTCTGCTTTTGCCGAGAATAATGTTCTTGAGGTTCATCCACGGTGTAGCATGAATCAGTTCTTCACGCGTGCTGGCTGTCAGTGCAGTTTTCTCTAACATTCCTAGCTCCTAGCTCCTTTCTGGAGTCTCCTGGCCCCCGTTCCCCTCTGGCAGCCACACCCTGGACCATCCTCCACGGCTGCCCACAGCTCACTTCTGCCCATTCTTCCCTTGGCACCACTGATCTTGGCTCATTTTTCCAAAATATGTTAGCTTATGTTCGTATAACATTCTAGACAATTTAAATTTTTAGTTCTTAAAACAGCTGGGCAATAAGCACTATAATTACTCCCATTTCATAGATGAGAAAACAGTCTCCAAGCAGCCCAGGATCACACAGAGCTGAAACAGGACTCAGCTTTGCCATCCAGTCTAATCAAACACAGCACAACTGAGCTGTGAATGACTGATAACCTTACCCTCCCGAGAGAAGGGTTTTCCATTAGAGAAAACAAACAAAAAAAGATGAGATTGCTGCTGGCAATTAATCCTTAATTTGCTTAATTTGAAAGGTGGTGTGAAATGAAGAGCTTTAGGTCAGGTGAGGAAGAGTTCTTCAGTGGATGAGGAGGGTTCCGTGAGGGTGGCACACACTTTGTACAGTCTCTGGAAAGGGAAGGACTTAGCTCCCCGTGCTCAGAAGCTGGCCTGGGGCTGGCCTTCTGGACATAGATGGGCCAGCCTGCTCCAGAGAAGTGGCTGCTCGGTCTCAGGGCTGGAAGGGTTCTTCATCTCATCTAGTGCAGACTTCATTCAGTGTCTGATGCTCTTCCCAGTCTCCTAATTCCATGACTCTCTGCTTGACTACTTTCAGTGATGGGCACCTCATCACTCTCAAGAGAGTTCATCCCATCAAACAGCTTATGATTCCTGGTTCCAAGACTCTTTAGCTATTTCTCCTGTGATGTGCTTTTAAATACCTTTGTTGCCCTGGGATTTCAGCTCCTCTAGCCCCATCCTGACCACAGCTCCTGTGTGTTCAGCCATCACAAATGACAGCGACACCTTCTCGACTTAAGACTGTAGGTCAAGCCATTAGCAAAGTTGAGGAAAACTCACCAGGCTGCCCCTTGGATGGCTTGGGGATGGGGCCAGGGCTGAGCCAAGAGAGGCAAAGGGAGACACGATGCAACTGGGAAACAGGCCGCTGTGCAGGAGCTCGTCCTAAGCCACTGTGGGTTCTGGGGAGGAGAAAGGGATGAGTAGGGGTGAGCAGGGGTGGAGGTGCCCGAGAGATGGATGCGGCAGTCCGTAGGCAGAGGAAAGAGCAAACACCAGCAGAACCAGAAGGTAGGAGAGGACAGACACATGGGCAAGACAAAGAGCAGCTGTGGCTTCCCTGGTGACCCCATCAGCTGACGAAGTGAGCACCAGGGACATGGAGGGGTGTGAGTGGCCCAGTTCATCATGGCCCAGCCTGGCCCCATGCCACTGCAGCCTGACACATTGCTCCAGAAATAGTCCCAGATTTTTATCAGGCCATCTGAGCTTATTTATAAATAGAGGACTGTAGGATGGAGGCTCCACGCCGGGTAGACACAGGGCAAACTCCCAGGCACTGTCCTGCCCTTTCAGATGGCCCTTTCCCCTCTCTCAGCCCTCCCCCCACCCACCCAGACCTGCCTCTGGGGCCACCTCTCTATCCCTGTGGGCAGGCCAGAGGAAGCTGACATTGCTGGGTCTGCTGCAGACCAGGGGCTCCACAAACATAAAGACCACGAATCTTTAACTATAAACCCCTTTGGGTGAAACTAGAACTTTCTCCATTTTCTGACTTTAATTCTGATTACATTCTCCTGGGATGGCAGACATTTCTGAATCTTTCCCTGCAGTTTTCCCAGGGGGCTAGAGATTCACGTAGCACCACCGTGTTCAGGGGAATTTTGCCTGTGGCTGATGATGCTGTCAGTCACAGGTGGGGACTGGCAGAGCCGTCTATCCTGGGCCACTGGCCCCTCCTGTGCTTTGCCGGGAGACATGGGCTCGGCAAGGCTGTGTGTGGTCTGCCCATCTAGACCGGCCCTCACAGCCATTTCTCCTCTGGGCCATCCCACCTCCTCAGGGCTGGCTGGGCAGCAGGGTATTTGCACCCCTTCTGGAACCTTCTATGTCCCAACTCATCACTTCCCCTCCATCTCTGCCCAGCCTGTGGGAATTCTTGCTCTTTTTCTGTTTTTCCCAAGTGCTTTGACTATTCCAGAATATCTCTTCATCCCCCAGAGGCCTTTGGAAACCCAAGCCAGGAAGTTTTCCTGCCTTTCTCTGTGACTTCACTCTGAGGAGGAAGGAGAGAGGAAAGGCAAAAAAACAAAAACCAAAAAAACAAAAACAAACAAAAACAACAACAACAACAACAAAAAAACAGGAGAAGAAAAAAGAAGAGATGGATGGATCAGAAAGTATTCCACTGCACCCACGTATCATTTAATTCTCTCAAAAATCCTGGGAAATATTACTGTGCCCATTTTACAGATGAGGAAACTGAGGCTCACGGAGGTTAAGTGTCATACCCAAGGTAAGCTTGGGTCCAAAGCCCATTCTATCTCCACCACACCACCTCCTTCAACCTGGTATCCCATGCCGTCCTCCTGGGCCACGGGCGCTGGGGCAGGCAGCCCCACCTCCCCAGGCAGTGTTTGTGGGCTGGCATTGTCTTCTCTTGGTTCCCCACTTAAACTTCCCAGCCTTCCATCCCACCCCCTCCAGCCAGACAGTTGGTGGCGGAGGTGGCCATCAGAGACAACAAGGGGTGGGGAGGTCTGCTCTTCACATGCTTTGGATGTGCCTGCCCACACAGCTAATGTATATTTCTTCTAGCCCTGGCTCTCCTGGGGCGGTGACCCCTCCCTCGTGGCTCAGTAAGTGTGGCACTATTGACAAAGCTCCCCCATCCCCTATCTCAATGAATGCCGCTCACCCCCGAGTCAGGCAGTGAACTGTGCTGCTCTGGAACTAAAACTGCCCAGGGAGACCCCAGTCCTGGGTTGCGTCCCTTCCCTGCCATGGCTGCCTGGGAAGGCCAGAGCCAGGACAGGTATCCGAAGCTAAGCCAGGAGCACTCTCCCCTGCCTCCCATTCATGCTTGGCTTGGGGGACTGGGGAGTCCAAGAGTGGGGTCTGAGATGCTGCATTCAAAGCCTGGAGACAGTGCAAGGCAGTCTCCACAAGCACCGAGGAGGCCACACGGACTGCCCGGCTCCCCCAAGCCACATTCCCTGCAGCCCGGCTACAGCCACACGCCTCCTGTACTGTGGTTTCCTTCATATGTTTTCCTTTCAATCAATGGACTTTTAAAAAACTTAGCCTCATCCTAAACAATAGTAGCTATAAAATCACAGCTGTGATATGCTAGTTTTATAATGTTTCTAATACACATTAAATTTTCTTTTAAAAAGTGCAACTATGAAAAAATGTTCAACTATATACCAGCCAAAAGCACAGGCCGCCAGTGAGTGGTGAGCTCACCTCACGCTGGGAAACCCCGGGTCTGTTCTGTGCCTTCTGTGCCTTCTGTGCCCAGATGGTGGAGCCAGGGCTGGAAGAGAGCAAGGCAGTGTCACTGGTTCTCAGGAAACGAGCAACGCTGTGTGGGGCTGGCAGTCAGGTCTTTTGCCACCGAGGCCAGCCTGGAGGAGGCAGCCTGTCCCAGGCTGGCGAGATGGGAAGGCTGAGTGGGATCCCAGTTCTATTATCACCAGCTCTGTCACCCACACTTGTCACTTCCCCCTCTTGGAGCCTCAGCTCCCTCATCTCTGCTGTGGGGCAGTGACCCTACTGACCCTTGGGCTGCGGTCAGCCTCAGCTCCGGGACGTGTGATGTGCATCCAGCACAGGCCTGGCATGGCCTGTCCCCAGGCGTCCCTGGGGGCCCTGCCTGATATGACCCAAGTTAGGAAGCCTCTCAGACGTGCTGGCACCGTCCACATCTGTCTGGCCAACCAGCCAGACAGCTAGCTTGCGGCTGGTGCCCTGGCTGACCTGGCCAGTCCAGCCAGCACTGCATCTGTTTTTCCCCAAGTGAGGCAAAGGCTCCTCCCTTTTTCCATGCTCTGGAAATGCCCCAGCTGCTTCCAACGCAAGAGAGGCTGACCCAAGCCGGCAGGGGAGCTGCAACTCGAAACGAGGCGTCCTGCTGCCACCCTGAGAGGGCCGCAAAGGGAAAGAGGGCCCCGGGTCAGCCTCCGCCTCCCGAAACTCCAGGTGCCAGGTTAGGTCAGCATGGAGACAAACAGTAGGCTGTCCATAAAGGGTCCTCAGGACCAAGTCCCCATCCCACAGGCATCTGGGTAGGCCCAGGGTTACCCGGCAGGCCTGCCGAGTTCCCGAGACCCTGCTCAGGCCCAGCCAGCAGCGTCCACAGCTGGAACGTGAACAGGCAGCCTCGGGATAGTGGCGGAGCCCTCCCTGGGGAGTGCGCAGCAGAGAGAAGCTCCCGCTCCTCCTCTTGCAGGTGAAGCTTCTGGAATATCCAAGGGGTTCCTCATCTCCCATATGCCTCCAAGGACACAGACCCCTGCTCCTTGGCCTCATAGATGCTTCCACTGTCCTATGAAAGCCCCACCCACACACGGCCTTCTGTATCCCTCTCCAACTCTACCACGCCCTTGCTCATGGCCACAGCCTGTCCTTGTGGTTCTGGGACTGCCCCACCTCCAAAGCCCCCACAGGCATCCTGATTTCAGGACTGGGTTCCTTTCTGGGTCCTCCCACTTCTCCTCTCCCACTAGGGGGCTGGGCCTCTCTTCAGGGAGAAACAGGCCACACCTGCTGTAGCTTCCCCGCTCTAGGCCAGCATCCTCCCCGACCCAGGCCCTGGCCCTGCCCACCCTACCCTTCCCACCCCCCGACCTTCCTCCAGTTCCCAGAGCCTGGCTTGAACAAGGAGGGCACTAGGCAGCTGGGGCCAGTGTCATCTGGAGACAGGTCAGGTGGGTGGAGGGTTGGGTGAAGACAGCTCTCATCCCCTCCATTCCCTGGCTGTGTGGCCTGGGAAGCCACTCCTGGCTCTGCTTGATTGCCACGTTTATAAAGTGGGGGTAGAGCCAGGCACCTCGGGAACTGGGGGGCACTACCATGGGATTACATGAGCTCAAGTGTGGGACGCACAGGGCTCTTCCCCATCAGCACCCCACCAGAGCTGGCAGGCCCTGAATGCAGAATGTAGAAGTCAACTGGGTGTCAAGGTGAAAGCCCGTTTACGAGGGATGCCTGGCGGGGACTGGTGCGGGAGGCAGCGGTTCCAGCTGGCGTCCTTTCATTTGTTCATCTGCTGTTTGCTGAGCACCTGTGCTATGCCTGGCCCATCATAGCCCCAGGAGCCTGCTCTCCCAGGCTCTCTGCCTGGTGGTGGGGGAGGCATCTGTACCCAGGCACCAGGGTGAAGACACAGCTGGCAGTGACCCCCACTGGTGGGTCTGTGACTGCCTGTCTCACTTTCTGTGAATTACTCCTGGGAGCCAGGGGTAGCGCTGAGCCTAGAAATGAGGAACACTCAGCGGTGAGGACCAGGGAGGCTCAGAGTGGAAATTCTCAAAGCAAGTCCTGGGACCACTGCAGCAGCGTCTTTGGGGAATTCTTAAAATGCAGATTCCTGGGTCTGGCCTCACAAGGAGGATCTGGGGCCTAGAGATCTGCATATCTCTGACAGGCACCCAGCTCATTCCGATGTGGACTGGAGGCTCATGCTTCTGCAATGGGACAGGTCGCCAGGGAGATTTCACTTAGAGGGGATGACGGGGTCAAGGACACTATGGAAGCTCTGGGTCTGGTCAGATTCATGCCTGAAAATAGATTCTTGCTCCTTAAAAAGCTGAGCATTTGCCATCTGGGACTCTCGCGACGTCTGCACACCACATCCATCGCCTAGTCCCCAGAGCTAAGAATTGCCACCATTCAGGAGAGCCAGCCTAGTCCAACCTCCTGAGTCCAGATGAGAAAGGAACAGGCCTGGGGAGGCCAGTGGGAAAGGGGTTGCCAGTCCCAGTGCCTGCTCCAGGCAGGCTTTTGAGGTGGGCTTTGAGCTCTTCCTCTGGATAGCCTCAGGAGGGAGGGGCTGGTCCTCCCGGAAGAGACGAGCAAGTGAGCAGGGCAGCTGGCAAAGTGGGGCGGGCCTGGAGCCCAGGTCAGCCGACTCGAGTCCTGGCTCTTTCTTTTTGGGCTCTGCCCTCTGCCACGTTCCCCAAACTGGAGGACCACTGACTGCGGCTCGCCTCATGGCTGTCCCTCAGCTCATTTCCAGCCCCTTCCAAGCCTGGCCCCAGCGATGACCTCTCAGAGGGCACAGGTTCCAGAAATCTGTCGCAGGAAGCAGTTTCCCTACGTGGTTGCCCTCGGATGAACTTTGGGAGAATTGGTGGGTGGTTACGTGAAATGGTGTCTTAAAAGACAGTACAGTCACAGCTCACACACAAATATCAAATGAATACCTGCCGAACAGCTTGTTTCATTTGTGAGGGAGTCAGTAAGATCTTATCACTGGTTCATAGAATTCAAAGTACCTGATATGGTTTGGCTGTGTCCCCACTCAAATCTCATCTTGAATTGTAACTCCCAGAATTCCTGTGTGTCATGGGAGGGACCTGGTGGAAGGTGATCGAATCTTGGGGGCAGGTTTTTCCCATGCTGTTCTTGTGATAGTGAATACATCTCATGAGATCTGGTGGTTTCATAAAGGGGAGTTTCCCTGCACGTGTCCTCCTGCCCACTGCCATGTAAGAAGTCCCTTCGCTCTTTCTTCGTCTTCTGCCGTGATTGTGAGGCCTCTCAGCTATGTGGAACTGTGAGTCCATTAAACCTCTTTCCTTTATAATTACCCAGTTTCAGGTATGCCTTTATTAGCAGCATGAAAACAGACTAATACAGTACCATACCTATAAGATAGAATGGTAATAAGAATTTACAAATAGATGCAAAGCTGGCTGAATACACAGGGAGGGAAGTGAAATTAACTGTATTTCAACTGGACAATAATTATTGTGCCTATGGACGAGAATCATTTGCATTGCTGCCAATCATCTAGAAGTTACAGAGTTGCAGAAAAGCTTGAAGACAACAAAAGGCCTGGCACCCCATTGAATCAGATAATACAGAAAGCTGTACTTAGACAACGCCCAGTATTGCACTGAAAACGCCTAGTGATTTTTTTTTAATGCATCTTAAAGTCTTTCAGTTTTCAGAAGTGGGCCACACATCTAGCTCTGAGCTTCCTAGCAGCCAAATCAAAGAAGAAACCAGCTTCAAATGCAGTGTCTATGTATACTAGCTGTTCACAATAAGTTCAGCTTCTCACTGCATTGAGACCAGATTCTCCTTCTGAGAGGGGCCTCATCAAGGGAACTCAAGTGATATAGAAAGCAACATCCTCAATAATATTCTTGCCGCAAATAAGTGGTGACCCTTGTGGAGCTGTGTCCATAGGCCAGGGCAGTGGCTCTGAGTGTGGTCCCAGGACGAACGGCATCAGCATCACTTGGGAACTTGTTAGAAATGCAGATACTCAGGCCCCACCCCCGACCTACTGAGCAATCTGTGTTTTAATAATCCCTCTGGGTGATTTTAATGCAAGCTGAAATTTGAGAACCGTGGGACAAGAGTTCTCAACCCTGCAGTCAAACGTTAGAATTACCCAGAAGGCTTTTAAAGGACATGATGCCTGGGCCCACCCAAACCAATTTGTGCAGGATCCCTGTGTGCCACACCAGCTATGTCTATTTCTAAAGCTCCCCAGGTAGTCGTACCATGCAGCTAGGAGGGACGCCCACTGCTGGTTAGTCGTTTAATGCAAACTGATTGGCCAACAGATGTGCCATCTGCTCCAGAGAAATCCAGACCTGCACTTGCAAAGCTTATAGGAGAGGGTGCCTTCCTTCTTTCCTTCTTCCCTTCCTCCGTCCCTTTCTCACTTTCTTCTATCTTCAACACTAAGCACTACCATGTAGATGGCAGAGTCCAAGGACCCGAAGAGGAAAAGGTGCATTAAATACTATTGGTTCCTGGTCCCGAGGAGTCAGCACCTACTGGGAACTTTGGAAGTAGTCTAATGGGAATTCCAAGCAGGCGAGGGTGTTGGCGATGTGGACAGCATGGTAGGGCAGCCCTCGGTCCATCCTCTATCCTTGTCTGATGCTGCTTTTCTTGGCAGGTTGTGAGGGGATGTGGGACAACATAAGCTGCTGGCCCTCTTCTGTGCCGGGCCGGATGGTGGAGGTGGAGTGCCCGAGATTCCTCCGGATGCTCACCAGCAGAAATGGTAACCACTCAGCCCATGGGGCCTGGCGGAGAGGCTGGGGGGTGGCCCTCTGGGTGGAGCCTCAGCTTGGAGGCAGGAGGCCAAGGAACCTTCTCTGAGGACAAGTATGGGTACAATGATGGGGGGGAGATCACTGCAAAGAATTGGAAGCCTTGCTTGGGAATGTGGGGTAGACTCAATTCTCAGGGTCTCAAGCAAGGGGGCGGGAGGCAGTGCACTGGGGAAGGCAGTAAGGGAGCCAGCCTGGGCCTGCTTCTGTCTTCCCCAGGCCCTTCAGTTAGGAGCTCTCTTCCTTCCTTCCATGTTTCTGCCCCCTTAGCAACTCGGGGCCTTGTTCCAGTCCCCATGTCTGGATCCCCTCCTGGCAGTGGCAGGCTCCCTAATGGCCTGGCCTTCCAGAATTCTTCCTTCCTCTGTCAGGCCCTGCTGAGAAACTGGCTCCTGGCAGCCCCTGGCCTCCTGGGGCAGGGGGTTCTCTTACCAGAGGACAACTGCAGTTTTAAGAATTTTCCTAGTTGACTCACATTGATTAGAAGTCGACCATGCACTGGGCATTTTTATATTAACACATGGGCTCATTTAGTCACCATAAACCGCCCTGCAGATCACGGGCCTTTTCCCTCGATCCGGTAAAGAGTAATAATAACAGGAACTGAGAAAAGCTGTGCAGCTGCCCCTCTTTCCTGGTCCATGCAGGACAGGAAAGCTGCCTGATGAAGCCTGAATAAGAACAGGTGATTTAACACTAAAACCCACCAGCCTTTCAAAGTCAGGCAAGGCAAAGATGACCATGGGTCAGACTGTGGGAAGGCAGTGGAGATTCTTCTCACCATAATTCTGCTGTACATATGCACATGTGTGCACACTCACACACATATTTGGGGAACATGCTGCTCCCTCGAAGCCTCACTCAACACCCTACGGCTATGGGAATTGGGGGGATTGAGGTAGACAGGCTTGAACCCCGCTCCTCCACTTCCTGGCTTGGTAAGGCTAGCTGCTGTAACAGACAGTGCCCCACATCTCAAAGCCTTCGTGCAAATTTGTCCACAGAAAGTCCAAAACAGGCCAGGCGCAGTGGCTCACACCTGTAATCCCAGCACTTTGGGAGGCCGAAGTGAGTGGATCTCCTGAGGTCATGAGTTCGAGACTAGCCTGGCCAACATGGTGAAATCCCATCTCTTCTAAAAATACAAAAATTAGCTAGGCATGATGGTGCACACCTGTAATCCCAGCTACTCAGGAGGCTGAGGCAAGAGAATCACTTGAACCTGGGAGGCTGAGGTTGCAGTTAGCGGAGATCGTGCCACTGCACTCCGGCCTGGGCGACAGAGTGAGACTCTGTCTCAAAAACACAAAACAAAACAAGAAACAAAAAAAAAAACTCCAAAATGGGAAACAGGTGATCCTGATTAGCATGCAGCTCTCCTCCACACGGTGACTCCAGCACCCCACACCTCACCACTGTGGCGTCACGCAGTTTCCAGGCTGACTGGCAGAGGGGAAAGGACCCTGAGGACCACAGGGCAGAGGTTCCTAAGGGGCCGGCCTGGGAAGGACCCCACTCTGCCCACATTCCTTCGGCTAGAACTCAGTCACATGGCAACATCTAACTGCAAGGGGAAATGTCTTTTAGCTGGGTGCCAGTCAGCCCCAGGATCCAAGTTGCTCACTGTTGCTGAGCCTCAGTTTTCTTGACTATAAAATGGGGAAAATAAGTAGACCTGCCCTGTAAGGCTGTGCTTGGAAATAAATTTTGTCCCTTCTCCCCTACTCCTCTCCCTTCCTTTCCTTTTTCTCCTTCCCACCTTCCTTCCCTCACCCCTGCCACACACACCCCTGCAAGCTTACCAACTTTACCTGCCAGTGCGGCCCCTCCATGCCTGCCTCTGGGGTCCTGGGAGCTCAGGACACAGGAGATGAGTCCAGATGTGGGGGACCTGGAGCCCCAGGCTGGTCAGGTGCAAGGTCAGGCCCAGACTCGGCTTTCTGACTCTGGTGCAGTGCTCCTCCACAGCTGACGGGGTTTTGCCTGATGGAAAGGACTGGAAGCTCTTCTCCTTTACAGCCCTCCCCTTTCAGCCTTCCCAGAGCCACAGTGCCTCCGCCTCCCCCAGCACCGTCCCTTCTGCCCTTCTGCAGAGAGGACAGGCAGAGCTGGTGCTCACGTCCCCAAAGGGACCAGGTGCCAGTCCTGTCACATTTTTTCTCAATTAATTGCTTGAACCCCTCCCTGCCTCATTATGTAAAGGCTCAGTGTCTCCCTCTTGAGGCTCCCCGACCCTTGGATTGCTCATGGTCCACCGCAGGAAGCTCAGGGGGTCCCGGTATGTCCGCATAACGTGAGGATGGAAGCTGGGGTCCTGTGCAGACTCTGCTGCAGTTTCTTCTCGCCGCCACATGGTGTCGCTGTGGGGCTGCAGGGCCACTCCAAAGGCCTGACTACTGGGCTCTGGGCTCGCTCCAGGGTGGTGGGGGCCCCGTTGTTCATACCCAACCTCGGGGTGGGTGGCCCAGAGCACAGGTCAACACCTGTCTGGCCTCAATTTGTCACCAAGAACTCCCACCCACCCCACCTTCCTCCCCATAGATCTACTTCTGGGTCTGATTAGACCCCTGCCCCTTCATCTCCCGGCAGGAAGGCAGGCTTCCCCAGGTGGTGCCCCCAACCCTAACCCCAGGGGGAGCGCCCAGTGAGGACAAGGTGCTCTGGAAAATGAATTAATTTTCCTTCGGGGCACCTACTACGTGGGTCCTGACGGGGGGGTGGGGTCCATGTGACTGGAGAAACCACAGGCCGATTCTGCCCCCAGATGTTTCCGTTCATGCCAGGCCTAGAACGCTCCTTCAAGGGTGTATTCCTTTGATTCTGAAAAGGACGCTGGTCTTCCAGAGTTCCTTATTAAAAAACATTTCCCCGGCGGTGTCCCCTTGGCCCTCTTTCTCTTCCTACTTAGTGAAGATCTGGCCTTAAAGCCGTCATGTTTTCCAACCTAATTAGGGTCCCGGAGCCTTTTGAAAATCAGATAAAAGCTTTGGACTGGCCTTTCCCCAAACTGCATATATATATGCACAAACATCCTTTCGGGGGGTCCCCTGCGGTGCACACTGGCCTGTGTCCGGTTAAGGGGTTAAGGTTCCCTTACCTATTAGGAATTCAGCTCTGGGGAAGTGGGGAGGCAGCTCCTCTGCAGCTCTGCAGAGTGGAAGGCGGGGGGCCCTGCCTTGTTAGCAGCTCTGGGCACCTGGCCTGGGTCACATGCAGCATCTGTCTTGGGAGTCCTGCTGGGTCAGTGAGGAGAGGGCCCCAAACAGGCAGGCCTGCTGCCCTGGGCGAGCCCACAGGGAGCCCAGCCTCTAGGCGTGCACTGTCTGATAACCTTCGATTCTGGCCTTGGGGGAGTTTGTGTTCCCTTAAATCGCCTTCCCGTCCACCCAGCCTAAATTTGACCACCGTTGTTTCCCATCTGACAACCTAACTCCCTTGATTTAATTCCAGAAACCTCCCCACCCCTCCCCTAAATTCCAAGATTCCAAGCCCCACCCACTCCTGCCTATTTTAGAAAGGCCAAAAAGAGAGGGGAATGATGCCTCGGTGCCCGCTCTGTGCCTGGCACCAGCCTGGGCATTTTCCGTGTGCTCTCATGTTCCCTGCTTATTCTTGCAGTGTGGGTGATTATTTTGTGGCACAGAGAAATGACGCACCGAAGGTCACACAGCGACCAAGAAGCTGCACTGGGTTTCAAACTCAGATCTGGCTGCTTCTAAACCCAGGCTCCAGGCCTCCTGAGGCTTCACAAGGCAGGCATGCCCAGATCTCAGAGGACACGGTTTCCTGGTACTAACGCTGCCCCTGAGACTTCAGGAAGAGGGCCCGGTGGGAGGGCAGAACAGTGATGGCATACACTGTGGCTGGGCACCATAGCCCAATTCTGGGCCCTGATGTTCTGGCCTGTAAAATGGGCAGCAGCACCTCCCTCAGTGGGGCACTGTGAGGATTAGACCCTAAACCCTGTGAGCCAGGGACCCAGTCCCTGGGGTCTGTGTAAAGGAGCATGCCACGCTCAGCTGGGTCTGTTAAGGCTCCAGTGAGAGCAAAGGGGTGGCAGGGTTCCCACCCACAGGACTGGGGCATCAGCACCCCGCACGCTGCAACGCCTACACCGAACCGAGCTGGGGAACCAGATCCCAGCCCTCCTTGGCAGCTTAGAGTACAGAATGCAGCCGGGCCATTCCGCCCGAGGAGGGAAACTCCTCACGGTGGCCTTCCAAGACTTCCTTCCTGGCTGGTGGCTCCCTTCCGCAGGCTGGGCTCCTGCTGCAAAAGCTCCAGTGGGGAAGCGCTCTCCTCTTCCCTAGGAGAAGAATTCAGGGCAGCCTCTTCATCCCCGTTCAATTTGCCTTTCCGTCCAGCCAGCCAGCCCGCGTTTGATAAGCAGAGGCTCTGGGCCAGGCACTGGGGAGGCGGGGAAGCCACAGCCCACGTGGTGAGAGGGCCCAGCATGTGGCCTCATGCCAGGGGTGGGGGGCAGTGAGCAGCTGAACTGGAGGACTGTGGTGGTCTCACGATCTATTATGCAGAGAAATGCAGAGGGGTGGCCTACAGATCGTGGCTGAAGGACCCTCCACCCTTCCGTGAGGGGCACTGCCTGGAGGGGTTCATCTCAATGGCACTCTGGTGGGTTTCAAATGGCTGCATGAGCAGGGCGTGAAGTTCCATTTAAAACAGAACTTCCGTGGAGCAAGATGAATAAAAATAAGAGCCTAAGAAAAAATCACGATGGGAGTGGCCAGGTGCTGGGCAGCCACCACAGATTCTCCGGGGGACCCACCTGTTAACCAGTGGCAGGGTCTAGGGTCAGGAGCAGCACCTGGCTGGGGTGAGAAGGGGGATTGGCAAGTGGTGTGTGCTTAAGAGCGTGGGCTCTGGAGCCCGAGCCCCTTCCCCCTATTCACTAGGGTGTGGTTTTGGGGCAAGTTCCGGAACTGCTGTGTGCCTCGGTTTCCACACTATAAAGTGGTTGTAGCAGCTCCATGTTACAATAGATGTTACTGTGAAAATCACAGCGCCTGGGCCCACGGCTCACCTACAGGACTCTTGGCATCCGCAGGTTCCTTGTTCCGAAACTGCACACAGGATGGCTGGTCAGAAACCTTCCCCAGGCCTAATCTGGCCTGTGGTGTTAACGTGAACGACTCTTCCAACGAGAAGCGGGTAAGCCTGTCAACCTCCACCCCCCAAACCCGGGGACAGGAACCTGTGGGGTGAGGAGGCCCTGGGAGAGGACAGGGTGGCACAGGCCTGGGACAGTGGTCAGGATGTAAGGGCTGCCCCCTGTCCCCCCACTTCCTACTCACACAGGTGTCAGTGGGTCTGCCTCAATTCCCTGGTCTATCGACCCGGAGATGAGGGTTAGGAGGACCCCAGGCACAGGTAGGAACTGTCACATACCACCGCAAGACTGGAGGTGCTGTATTCATTCAACTGAAAGAGACACTAACATGGTGGCTAAATGCTCAGAGCCAGGCCAGTGCGTCTGAATTCCGACCTTGACCTTAGTGGGGCTGAGGAAGATTGAATCACAATGTGCCTCAGTTTCTTCATCTGGGAAATGGTGTTGATAATGCTGACAACGTAGGCTTGCAAAGAGAACTAAGTGAATTAATATAGGTGCATGCTGAGATGGGTGCCTGGTCACAGCAAGTGCGTGGCAAATGTTTGCTTTTGGCTGGGTGTGGTGGCTTACACCTGTAGTCCCAGCACTTTGGGAGGATGAGGTGGGAGGATTGCCTGAGGCCAGGACAACATAGTGGGGTGACATAGTGAGATCCTGTATCTACAAAAAATGTTTAAGAATTAACTGAGCGTGGTGGTGCGTGCCTATAGTCCCAGCTACTCAGGAGGCTGAGGCAGGAGGGTCGCCTGAGCTGGGGAGTTCGAGGATGCAGTGAGCAGTGATTGTGTCGCTGCACTCTAACCTGGGCAGTGGGGGACAGAGTGAGACCCTGTCTCTTTTAAAAAAAAAATGTTTACAGCATTCGAAGGAGTCTCCTGGCTGCAGAGCTACCCGAGCTGAGAGGATGCTGCCTTCAGCAATCGGCTGGCCTTTTCTGGGGACCTCCAGAGGCTTCCTCTGGGGGTGGCCATCAGGGCCCTCTCTGGGCTCAGCTCACTCTGCATCACTGTCCTTTCCCAGGATGGCTCTGTCTCTCGAATCTCATACACACCGTGCCATCGTGCCTGCCACCTGAGCCTTTGTCCCTGTTAGGGCCCCTTGCCTGGAGAGCACTTTCCTCCTCTCTTTTCCTTCCTGATTCTTATACATCCTTCGAGACTCCACTCGAGCCCATCAACGCCAGCCCTTTCTTCCCCTCCCCACGGGAAGGGCTCCCTTAGAGCTCGGCGGTGGCCTCCAACTATTACCTACCATGTTACATTAAAATGATCAGCGTGTCCCACGTGCCTCCATCTCCCTCCCTACAATACATGCTCCTCAGAGGCATTCATTCACTCCGCTCACTGAGGACCTGCTATGAGCCAGGGCTGGGTCTGGGCAAAATCATGGTGACAAATCAGAGTCTTGTTCGTTTCCAGGTCCCAGTGCCCAGCAGAATGCTTGGCACCTCTGGGGGCCCAGTAAATATTTGCTGTGCACTTAAACATCTACTGAGTGCCTTCCTGGCTGGTGGCTAGTATGAAATCCTCAAAATAACCCTGTACATTCATTGTTTTTCTCAGTTTGCAGAAGAGGAAACTGAGGCTCAGGGATTAAGGAACATGCTTATAAAGTAGTGGAGGTAGGATTTAAACCAAGTCTAGCTCCAAAAGCGCCAGTGCTCCATCCTCTGTCTTCTGATGCCTCCCCATAAGGTGTGTGTCCCCCCAAGGAGTACACTTTCAGTAGGTCCCATTAGCTAAACTTCCTAGAGGGAATATGGGCAAGCTTTGCTTGTCCCTGGGAGGGTAGGGTGAGGTTATGGGAGAAGGCACGGGTGGAGAGTGGCAGAATTCAAGGAGAAAGGAGGAAGTTGGGTGGCAGAGCACACCCTCTTCTGCATTTTGCAAAGACCCCTCTCTCTGTAACGCATCAGCCTTGCTCTACGTGAAGAAGGACCAGCTCCAAGAGAGAGGATGCAGTTCCTCCCTTCCCAGGGCTTGTCATCCCATTGGGAACATACATGAGGTCTTCAGATCTGGTCAGAGTGGGATGATTTAATAAGGAGATTTGACAAGGAGTGGGCACTTGTGGTCCTGGAGGGATGGTGAGTGGGCTCTGTCTTTTGCAGAGGAACAGTTCTATCATCGATTTATATGAAGAGAGGGGACTTATTTGTATCAAATTTGTAAAATCCATAAAACTAAAAAAGAATGGTATCTTGATGGGTGGAGGGATGAAGGTTCGTAAGAAGGCTTTGTACTGCAAATAACACGCATTTCTAACTGGTTTAATAAGCACATGTGGCTTACATAACTGGAAATGCAGAGAATGGGCTTCAGGAGCAATCAGGTTGAGGGAGGTTGAAGCTGCCGTGAGCCATGATTGTGCTACTGTACTTCAGCCTGGGTGACAGAGTGAGACCGTGTCTCAAAAACAAACAAACAAACAAAAAACTAAGGACCAAAGGTCACATGAAACCTCCAGGGAGCAAGGCTGTTTCTGGATGGCTGAGGCCTTATGGTTCCTGCCTTACAAGGCAGGAACGGGTCTACATGAGAGGCGGGCTGGTCACCTGGCAGGCAATGGCCACAGCTGCAGGTCAGTGCAGAATCTTCTGCCTGACCCTACCCTTGTCACCCTGTGCCTTTTCAGGCTCTTGCAGGCTGGTCTGGGCATCCCCAGGAGTGAGGCTGATGCCCTCCGCGATGCGGCTCATCTGTAGATGGTGAGATTATAGGTTAACACAGTGGTCCTCAATTTTTTGACATTTTACAGGTCTTTGGTGTCCCAAAGCCCAGGAACCACTAATTCAAGGCAACCCACTGCCCTTCAAGGGTCTTCCTCTCATCCTTGAGAGGTGACTCCTGGCTCTCAGGAGAGCAGTTACATCAGTGAGGAACTCAATGTCACATGGTAGCCTTCCCATCAAAGGCCACCTCCCGCTGTCAGAAAATTTTCAGTCATCCCGAGTCAAAAATCTACCTGCTTTCTGGAAACTTCCCCCAACTGGAGCTCACACATGAGGTCCTGCCCTTCTTCTACATGTCATTCAGTCTAACACTTTCCTCCTCTAAGTGTGTGTCTTTCCCTCCCCTCCAGGTGTCATGGACCCAGTTTTTTCATGTACTCTTCAGATGACACAATCACCCTCCTCCAGAAATACTTCAGTTTATTAATGTGACTCTTAAAATAACATGCCCAGCCTCTCCAAACCTTCCCATGTGGCCAGCTGCCCACAGCACTCCATCAGTGTAACTGAGAATAGAGCTAATTTTTGAGCTATTTCATGCCTCAGAATTCATACCATCTCAAACTGCTGACTCATTTTGAAGGAGGATGGTGGGGTGGGGACAAATTAAAATGACCATACACTGAGTGTTTCCTACATGCCAAGGCACTGTCTACGTACTCTGTCTGACACCGTATTTGTTCTTCCAACAAGTCTGCAAGGTAGATACTATTATTCCCATTTTGCAGATGAGGAATATGAAGCTCAAAGGAGTTAAATAATTTTCTCAAGGTCACACAGCTGGTGAGTCACAGTCCAGGTTTGGAACCCTTGTCTCCTGCTCTGAAGCCTGTGTTCTTTCTCTACAGTACACTGCTTGACACCATGGAGCTTGGGTCTTTCTAACCTTCAGGTTATCTTCCCATGAAGACTGTGAGCCAGGTTTCCCCTATTCTATTCTTGTGTCTTCTTAAAACATTAATTACCCTTTTCTTTTGGTTATCAATAGCCCTTATCTCCTGTAGAAAAAGTAGAAGTATAGAAAAATCATAAAAGAAAATAACAAGTCTATTTGCAAGCCTATAATACAAAGTTAACCACTGTTAATATCGACCATATCTCTTTACAATCTTGTTTCTCTGTACGTATGAGATTGAGCCACATGGAATGGCTGATATTCAATTTTTTTATTTTCTTTATTTTTTGTGTTGATATTCAATCATTTTTGATCTACAAAAAAGGTAATTTCATATAATTCTTTTCAAAATTTTTTTTTTTTTTTTTTTTTTTTTTTGAGATGGAGACTCGCTCTGTCGCCCAGGCTGGAGTACAGTGGCTGGATCTCAGCTCACTGTAAGCTCCGCCTCCCAGGTTTACGCCATTCTCCTGCCTCAGCCTCCCGAGTAGCTGGGACTACAGGCGCCCTCCACCTCGCCCAGCTAGCTTTTTGTATTTTTTAGTAGAGACAGGGTTTCACTGTGTTAGCCAAGATGGTCTCTATCTCCTGACCTCGTGATCCGCCTGTCTCGGACTCCGAAAGTGCTGGGATTACAGGCTTGAGCCACTGCGCCTGGCCTAAAATGTTTTTTTTTTTAAATTGTCAGCAGAATCCATTTTCATATAATTCAACCTAATATGTTTTTATACATAGCTGGAATCACATTGCACGTGTAAAGTTTGAATTCTGCCTTTTCATGTAATAATATATCAACATGTCCTGACTTATTTTAAACTCTTGGTAAACAACATTTTATTAGTGGTATAGCGTGAAAGTCATTTGTATTTAAAATGATAGATATAACTATTCTACTGTTGGACATTTGGGTTTTTTAAATCACTTATACTTTTGTGATAAACGTCTTCATGTATAAATACGCTTTTAAATTTCTGATTATTTCTTAGAATCAATTCCTGGAGGAAGAAGGGAGGTCAAAGGGTCATATTTCAAAGGTTCTTGATACGTATTTCTATATTATCTTCCAGAAAGATCGAACCAGTTTTTAGTCCCACTATACCTTCACCTGCAGAGAAAATTATTACTTTTAAATATTTGTTAGTTTGGTTGGTAAACATTGTTCTTCTAATTTTTATTCCCTTGATTCTTTTTGATACCACTTTATTTTTTGAACCTAAATGCAGATCTTTTAATTTTTTTTTTTTTTTTGCAACAGAGTCTCACTTTGTCTGTTGCCCAGGCTGTAGCACAGCGGTGCAATGTCAGCTCACGGCAACCTCCGCCTCCTGGGTTCAAGCAAGCCTCCTGCCTCAGCCTCCCAAGTAGCTGGGATTACAGGTGCACGCCACCATGCCTGGATAATTTTTGTATTTTTGGTAGAGACAGAGTTTCTCGATGTTGTCCAGGCTGTTCTCGAACTCTAATCTCAAGTGATCCACCCACTTTGGCCTCCTAAAGTGCTGGGATTACAGGTGTGAGCCACCACGCCTGGTCAGATCTTTTAATTTTCTGACCAATATTCCACTTAGACCATTTTGACTCAAAGATGAGCCAATAGTGTGAAGTGGCTGCTGGATAAGTGAATGCCTGCTTGGCTGCATAGGCACGCAATGTATAGATCGGGGAGATGGGAGGTGATGGAGCCCTTCTACCTCTTCCTGGTCAGAGAATGCTTCTGGAGCTTTTCAGCTATGTGGTTCTGGGGGTCTTATTGAAGAAGAACGTTAACAAACTGGAGCATATTAATTTAACTAATGGTTGAAGGATTGTGGAAAGAGGTTGAAGACACAGGGAATATTTTTGTATGTATGTATGTATGTATTTATTTATTTACTTGAGATAGAGTCTTACTCTGTCACCCAGGCTGGAGTGCAGTGGCTGGATCACAGCTCACTGCAGCCTTGACCTCCCGGGCTGGAGTGATCCTCCTACCTCAGCCTCTGAGTGGCTGTGACCACATGTGTGCACTACTATGCCTGGCTATGTAAATTTTTTTGTAGAGACAGCATTTCACAATGTGGCCCAGGCTGGTCTTGAACTCCTGAGCTCAAGCAATCCTTCGTCCTTAGACTCCCAAAGTGCTGGGATTACAGGCATGAGCCACCGCACCTGACCTGACACAGGGAATATTTGACATAGAGAAAATGAACGAGAAACAGATAGGCAGAACAGCTGTGTTAAAAAATGGCAGGCCTCCCTGTATGACCTTTGTAACTTTTCTCTATAAAACTGGCCTTATATAAAAGACAAATCCAGTTTAAGTGGCTCCAGAAGACACAAAATGGACCAATAGGTGGTGCAAGTAATTTATTTTAACTTCACATCAACAAAATCTAATATTGTGTGCTGTTTTACACCAAATAACTTTCTCAAAGGGCAGTGAGCACTTTGTCTCTAGTGGTATTCAAGTAAAGGCTTAAATTCAGAGAGTTGGTAAGGGGCTCTATACATAAGGTGGAAGTTTGAATTGGCATCAGATGATCCCTAAGGGCTTTTCCAGTGCCAAGATGTTACGGTGTTATGTGTCTGTGTATTGGCGTCCTTGGGGTATGGACGGAATAGCAGCGTTGGTGGGGTTCCAGCTGCCTGAAGCGGGTGCAGTGAGGCACAGAAGGGCAGAGCTAGCCAGGAGGGCCGGCGGGGCTGACACGTGCCTCTCTCTGCAGCACTCCTACCTGCTGAAGCTGAAAGTCATGTACACCGTGGGCTACAGCTCCTCCCTGGTCATGCTCCTGGTCGCCCTTAGCATCCTCTGTGCTTTCCGGTGAGAACACATTGCCAACTCTCCATACCCTAGCCCTCCCCAGGCACAGACTTTGGGTCTCAGCCACCCAGGACAGAAAGAGGAAGGTCTGAGTAAACCACCTTGTCATCTCTTGATCTAAAGCTAACCTATGGCAAAACATCGATGTTCCTGTCACCTCATTCATCCCTTTATTTGTTCAACATTTACTAAGCACTACTGAGAACTTATGGCCGGTCGCTTTATATGTATTATTCTAATTTTCACACAATGCTATGGGATAGGTAACAGGAACCCCATTTTACAAGAGTACTAGCGAGATTCTGTTGCAAGAGACAGAAATCCACCTCGAAACAGCGTAAGAAAAACAAAGGCGACCTGACCCACATAAGTGGCAAGTTCAGAGGCATCTGCTGTAGGCATGGCTGGATCTAGGTGTTCAGCGGCATCAGCAGCACTAGGTCTGTCTCCTTCCATTCCTCTGCTCTGGGTTGGCCTCATCCTCTGGCAGGCTTTCTGCAGAAGTGGCAGAGACAACCACCAGTAGTTACTAGCATTCATCCCGCTAGCTCAGCAACACCAGGGCCAACGAGAGCTTCTTCCCTCCTGGTTCCGGTAAAAGTCCTCCGAGTTCTCATAGGCCAGGCTTAGGTCACATGCTCAATTCTGAGCCAATCACTATGGACAGCGATGGAGCGCTCTGATTGGTCAAGTCTGTCATGCGGGTGAGAGAGGTGGAGCCCTTCCAATCCAGAGCTGGAATGGGTTTCCCAGAAGAAAGCCTGTTTCCGGTCCCAGAAGAAGCAGAACAAGTAATTGACTCCTGTCCCCTGCATCAGAGGACGCTGAGACTCTGGGAAATGGAAAGGCTTGCTGAAGGTCACATAGCTGCTAAGTGGCAGAGCCAAGGTCTCTGCTTTCTTCCCGCAGCCTGTGTTCTTTCTGTGCCCCCAGCCCTCTCCCGTTCTGGTTGCCATCCTCACCCCTCCCGCAAAAACAATTCTGGGAGCTGGAGATGGTGGTAGTTCAGGGCAGAATACAATGTTGCCCCTAGAGCCCCAGCTTTGTATTTATTCATTTAGAGACAAGGTCTTGCTCTGCTGCCGGGGCTGGAGTGCAGTGGCAATGATAGCTCACTGCAGCCTTGAACTCCTGGGCTCAAGCCATCCTCCTACCTCAGCCTCTTGTACAAGGAATACAGGCAGGCACCACAATGTCCAGCTAATTAAAAAAAAAAAAAATTTTTTTTTGTAGATACAGAGGTCTCAATATGTTGAACTCATGGCCTCAAGTGATCTTCCTGCCTTGGCCTCCCTAAGTACTGGGATTACAGGTGTGAGCCACACTGTGGCTGGCCTTTTTTTTTTTTTTTTTTTTTTCACTACAGCATGTAGCAAATTAGACTGGCCATCTGGGGACCCACATCCTCATTCAGGTTATGCTCACAGAATGTGTTACCCAGAAAGAGCTGAAGTCTAGGGCCTCAGTTTCCCCAGTGCACTGGGGGCAGGTGGGCCTGGCTGAGTCCCAGCCCCTCAGCAGGCTCTGGCCTCTATGGCCCTACATTCTCTCCCTGCAGGAGGCTCCACTGCACCCGCAACTACATCCACATGCACCTGTTCGTGTCCTTCATCCTTCGCGCCCTGTCCAACTTCATCAAGGACGCTGTGCTCTTCTCCTCAGATGATGTCGCCTACTGCGATGCCCACAGGGTAATATGCCTGGGTGCCCCGGGGTGTCGCCAGGCCTGCCTACCTTCCCCAGCCTAGCTTTGGAGAGAGGAAGTTATCCTTCCTCCAAGCCCCTGCTGAGGCTGCACTTAATACCAAGGATAAAGTGGCCAGTGCTGACGCTGGGCCAGGAGGTTCAGGGAGATTCCACAGCCACATGTGCACAATCTGGGTCACGTAGGAGAGAAGCTTGTGGGGGTTGCCGTAAACTCCCAGTGTCCAGGAGTGAACTAGCCACTCTAAGAATTACATATATAGGGAGACTCCTCTTTTCCCTACTTCTGCCAGTTCCTAGCTGAAGAAAGATGACCCAGTCTGGAGAGGGTGGGGGTTGGTCATAAAAAGAAAAGAGTGAGCACGGGCCAGCATGTCTGTATAAACGCATCTGTGATAAAACAGTTGTGTTTTCTTAAATCTAACCCCCTTTCTCCTTCCAAATGCCCAGATGACTCAATTCATTGCAATCACCCTGTGTGTCAATTGGGATTCCCTTTGCTGCAAATAACAGAAAACTATATATTGGAGTCTTAAACAAATGGGAACTGTTTCCTACAGAAGCAGTCCACAGATGAGGTGGCGCAATGGCTGCGTGATGCCATGAGGGACACAGTCTTTTTCCCTGTTTCTGCACTGCCATCCTTAGAGTAGGCCTTTGATGTCATGCTTTACATGTTAAAAGGTTAAACATTTTTTTTCTTTTGGGCAGCTTTGCCTTTCTAGTGAGAAAAGGTACCCTCCCCAGAAACTCCTACCTACATCTCATTGGCTAGAGTTGAGTCATGTAACCACACTTAATTGCAAAGGAAGCAGGGTGATTGAGTTTTTTACTGTCACAGTCTCTATAGTAGAGGCGAGCAAGGGAGAAGAGAGATTGGAAATTGAGATTAGTTCAGCCAACCTGCCTGCCATTTCCTACCACTCACCTGTTTGTATTGTTCATAGTTGTGTGTGTGTGTGTGTGTGTGTGTGTATTTTCTGACTCAGACTGAGAGGTTCTTCAAGTAGGATCCATATCTCTTAAGGAGGTCTCCAGGATGAAACAAGAGTACCTGCTGGGAGTCAGGAGCCTTAAATCCTAGCCACGCTTCATTACTGACCAGCAGTGGACAAGGCCAGCAACGCCCCAGCAGGGAACCTTCTCAAGTTTTACTAAACATTAGACTCACAAGTCAACAATGGGCCTTACCTGGAGTCAGAGCCTCTGGGAAGGCCATAAGGCAGGAGCCACCACTGTCTCACAAGCAGCACTGGGTGCTCCTCCTTCTCGGGCTTGTCTTTGCAGCAGCCCTAGGGCTATCCCAGGAGCTGTCCCATCCTCAGGGGACAGCCCAATGCAAAGAAAAGGACAAAGGCCCTACCATGGCAGAGGTACAGGAGCTGTGCTGGTGTAGAAGCCTGGTGCCCCACAGTTCTATCAGCATAACTTCCAGGGATCCCTGCAGGGGACATGCCTGTTAAAAGAGTCAGTCACTGCATCAGGGAAGTCCAACTGTATGACATTCCCATCAGATATGTGGAGAGTGCAATGTACCAGCCAGGGCCATTTTTGCCATAATCAGTGGTGCCTCCTAACAGAGTTGGCACATCCCTTCATTATGTGTTTGCAAGGGAACTGAGCTTAGAAAAGATTTTTTTAACCCTTTGCTCAGAAATCTCTTCCCTTCCTAGGCCTTGGTTTCCTCATCTGAAAAAATGAGGGGATTGGGCAGTATCCGGCACAGTTTTGTAGTTGAAGGACTGTCTCCTCATCTAGCCTGGCAGCCAGTGCTAGCATTTGAACCTAGTTCCTGCTCCTGTGATGGCTCATTGGCCAGCTTGACTGAACCCACTAGGCCTGTGGACTCCCACTCTCTAGAGAATGCTACGGGCCTGATGGAGGAAGGCCACAGAATATGGCCTTGAACCCCAGAGGCCTGCTCTTGTGGCCTGGCTCCTGCCGCTACAGCACCCTCTTGCTCTCTTTGGGGCCACTCACCAAAGGGAACCCCACTGCCACCCGGCCTGGGCTCAGCTGCCTCTCTCTGTCCAGGCGGGCTGCAAGCTGGTCATGGTGCTGTTCCAGTACTGCATCATGGCCAACTACTCCTGGCTGCTGGTGGAAGGCCTCTACCTTCACACGCTCCTCGCCATCTCCTTCTTCTCCGAAAGAAAGTACCTGCAGGGATTTGTGGCACTCGGATGGGGTATGTTTCTCCCTGGGTCTGGTACTTGCATGGTATGTGGGAAGGGGCGCTGAGTTGAGAGTCAGAGGGTTTGGCTACTAGTTCCAGCTTCACAATTAACTGACTTGTGTAATCATTTTTTTTGTTTTTTGGTTTTTTTTTTTTTGGAGTTGGAGTTTCGCTCTTATTGCCCATGCTGAAGTGCAATGGTGTGATCTTGGCTCACTGCAATCCTCATGTCCCAGATTCAAGTGATTCTCCTACCTCAGCTTCCCAAGTAGCTGGGATTACAGGCGTGTGCCACCACATCCAGCTAATTTTGTATTTTTAGTTGAGCCAGGGTTTCACAATGTTGGTCGGCTAGTCTTGAACTCCTGACCTCAGGTGATCCACCTGCCTCGGCCTCCCAAAGTGCTGGGATTACAGGAGTGAGCCACCGCGTCCAGCTAACTTGTGTAATCTTAGAGAAGCTCCTTGATGTTTAACCCTCTGGTCTCAGTTTACTTATCTGTCAAGTGGGAAATCATAGCTCAAATTTAGCCCCAGTTTCTGGCATCTAGATCTTTTTATAGTTCGTTCCTACCCAATACTCGTTGCCTCATCTGCCTTTAGACGGTCCATTCCTACATCCTCTTTCTTGCTTCCTTTCTGTATTAGGATGATTTGACTGCTGGCATCAGAAAATCTGTCAAGCTTTAAACATAAACGAAATCAATTGGCTCATATAACTGAAAAGTCCAGGGATCACCAGCTTCAGGAGAGGCCGAATCCAGCAGCTTAACACTGTTTCTTTCTGTCTCTACTTTGCCTTCTGTAACATTGGCTTTATAGTCAGGCTGCTGTTTCTAGTGGAATGGCCAACAGCTTCTGGGCTAGAGACTTCCTTGAACCAAACTCCAGTGAGAGAAAGAAGAGACTCTGTCCAGCATTCACAGCCAATATTCTAAGGTGCACTCTGGTTGGACTGCTTAAATCTCATAGACACCCTTGAACTAGTCACAGAGGCCTGAGAGAATGAAATATGTTGATTGGCCTAAGCTACTGAAACCACGTGACTTCCCGAAGGAAACTCAGGATTCATTGTCTAGGAAAGAAGGGAAATGAGAGCAAGACAGCCGAGTGCAGGCCCCCATTCCATCTCTCTCCCTTTTCCTTTCCGGTCAATGAAGACGATAAACAACATCCATTTTGAGGGCACTTGCTGTGTGCCAGGCCTTGGATTCAGCACTTTACATGTATCATTTAATCATCGCAGTAATCTCCAGGGGCCTCTCAGAGACCTCAGCTCAGAGACACAACATAACATACTCAACTCACACAGTAAACAAAGACAGACCTCAGGATTCAAGCCAACACTTGTCTGTTTCCAAAGCCCTGTAAATTTACCCTGCCATTAACATCCATCTATCCATCCATCCATCCATCCATCCATCCATCCATCCATCCACCCATCCACCCATGCACACATCCACCCACCCTTCCATCCATTCCTGTATCCATTCATCCATTAGTTGTTCATTTGGTAAACGTGAAAGTTACCCTAAGGAGTTCTAGATGGAGAGCCAGGTTCCTGTGAGTGACTCAAAGGCTTACAGAGGTAGTCATGTACACCTGGCATTAGCTTCTTTTGGTTTCTTCCTGGTGCCTTTAAGAAGTGTCCCTGCCAGGAGTGCCCTCTGCTGCCTTTGCTGCTGGTCTAAATCCTTATTTGCAAGGGCCCTGTCTCCCCATCAGGGAAGCTGCCTGAGCTGGCAGAGCTGGCTGAGCCCTCCTGCTTCTGAACTTTGGCAGCCCAGT
This sequence comes from Chlorocebus sabaeus, assembly GCF_047675955.1. NCBI lineage: Eukaryota > Metazoa > Chordata > Mammalia > Primates > Cercopithecidae > Chlorocebus > Chlorocebus sabaeus. Next base: position 12,108,275 of record NC_132913.1, read on the forward strand.
TAGCACCTGACCCTCGGCCAGCGGGAGGTTGCAGGGTTATGCCAGTGTCTCCAGAGGCCAGCAATCCCAGAGAGCCTGGGGACCAGGGACTTGCCTTATGCAGCTGGCTCTGCCAAAAAAAAGCACCCAACTCGCTGAGCCCAACTCACTAAGCTTTAAGTCCCAGATATGCCAGGATTCTGCTGTATGAACATGGACAGTTTCCCCAGCTCTAATATCAGGATCGTAATTTATTCAACATTCTTTGAGCACTTCCTGTGTTCAGAGATTACAAAGCTGCATTGTGATAGCATCTCTGTCACAGGATTTTAAGATGTTTGAATGAAATAACAAGAACCTTCCTTTCTTCTTCAAACCTTTATGGAGCATCTACTATACGCCAGCCCTGTGCTGGGTGCTGAGAGTTGAGTAACATAAAACAGCAATGGTTCTCTTCCTCCTGTCCTGTTTGCCTGCCAGACACCAAAGGGGTCCCTGGAAGGCCTGAAGCCCCTCTATCTATGAGAAGCTTTTTTCATGCGAAGGTAATGACCCCTGCTTGAAATTACACTGACTTCCCCAAAGATAGGTTGCTTAAATGGGTACACACCTACTGTAAAACCTTGCAAAAAAAATTTTTTTAAGTAGAATAAAAAATTACCCTATTCCCACAGATCGAACTTTTTTTGAGATTTCCTCCCAACCTTTTTTTCTACTTGCAGTTTTTCCTCACATAGCTGTAGTCATTCTCTATGAAGAATTTTGAATTTCACTTCTTCCCATTAACACATAAGCATGTACTGTATTATTTCAACTCTTTCATAAACATTTTAAACTACCATATAGATGGATAGATGTAATATAGATGCATTTAACCACATACCTACTGTTTGGACATTTAGGTTGTCTCACTATTATAAGTAGCACAGTGATGAATACCTTTATGGGCAAAGCGCATTCTGTATGTAAGAATCCCAGGATATGGATTCCTGAGTGGAAAGGAGTGAGCACGTTTAAAGTTTTTAATACTTATGCAAAGCTTTGACTTTTTCAGAGCGGCTGAGGTCTGAATCTGTGCCCAGAAAAGAGTGATAGTGCAGGCTTTATAGATGAGCCAGGGCCGGGCGCGGTGGCTCACGCCTGTAATCCCAGCACTTTGGGAGGCCGAGACGGGTGGATCACGAGGTCAGGAGATCGAGACCATCCTGGCTAACACGGTGAAACCCCGTCTCTACTAAAAAAAATACAAAAAAAAAAAAAAAACTAGCTGGGCGAGGTGGCGGGCGCCTCTAGTCCCAGCTACTCCGGAGGCTGAGGCAGGAGAATGGCGTGAACCCGGGAGGCGGAGCTTGCAGTGAGGCGAAATCCGGCCACTGCACTCCAGCCTGGGCAACAGAGCGAGACTCTGTCTCAAAAAAAAAAAAAAATAGATGAGCCAGGCTGCCACTCAGTGACTGAGAGCATGGGTGAGGGTCTGCCAAACCCAGCTTGCTGTACTCGCTGCCCAGAGACTCTGAAGCAGTGGGTCTGGGGTGGCTGGAGACTGCATTTCTGACATTTTCCCAGGTGATGCTCATGCTGCTGGTCCAGTGGCCACACTGAGCCACCAACTTAAACCATTACAAATTTTTCAAACTTTCCTGCCAACTTGGCACTAAGGATGGAAGATAATGAAGAAGTGCCTCTCAAAACCCATGTTCTTTGCCCAAAGCACCAAGAATTGAGGCAAGATTTTTTTTTTTTTTTTTTTGTAAGATAGGGTCTCTCTTTGTCACCCAGGCTGGAGTGTAACTGTTCAATCATGGCTCACTGCAGCCTCAACCTCCTGGGCTCAAGTGATCCTTCTGCCTCAGCCTTCTGAGTAGCTGTGACTACAGGTATGCACCACCGTACCTAGCTAATTTTTATTTACTTATTTTTATTTTTTGTAGAGACTGTGTCTCACTATGTTGCCCAGGCTGGTCTTGAACACCTGGCCTCAAGTGATCCTCCCGCCTCAACCTCCCACAGTGCTGGGATTACAGGCATGAGCTACCACACCCAGCCCAAGGCATTTGTTTAATTGTTATTTTTATGAAAGTCATTCATGTAATTGGTTTAAATAACAAACAAAAGACTACAAGGATTATAATAAACAAAAGCTGTCTCCTGCCTTCACTTTTTATTCCTGAGCTCAGCCTCCAGAGTTAATGCCCTTTCACTCTTTTAACTTGTTCCTCCTAAGATTGACTCTCGTGTTTCTAAACAATACACTACTATTTCTTGATTTGTCTGTTTGAAGCATTAGTTATTGACTCCTTATGGTGGAAGATAAGAATATAAAATTATTTTTTCTTTTCTGAGAGAATCTCACTCTCTTGCCCAAGCTGGAGTGCAGTGGTGCAATCATAGCCCACTACGACCTCAAGCTCCTGGGCTCAAGCGATCCTCCTGGCTCAACCTCCCAAGTAGCTAGGACTACAGGTGCATGCCACCACATCTGGCTGATTTTTTACATTTATTATAGAGACAGGGTCTTGCCATGTCTCCCAGATTGGTCTTGAACTCCTGGGCTCAAACGATCCTCCTGCATCAGCTTCCCAAAGTGCTGGGATTGTAGTTGTGAGCCATTGCACCCAACCAAGAATATAAAATTCTTAATCCTCTACCTTCATTCTTCCATTACAGTTTCTTATAATTTTTGGTTAAATCAGATTCAGTGTATACATTATCATATCTATGTAAATAGTGTTTACTACTGAGACAAGTGGTGTACAATAATTTTACTTTCAATCTTATTTAACTTTTTATTTTCCTGGAATCATTTTTCATTTGCTTTTTTTTTTTTTAAATATATATTGCTAGCATCAATTCTCTAAAATTCTCTGGACAACCTTCCAAAGCTATTTATTTTCCAAATCATCAGATGCAATAGGAAATCTATCAGTTCCTATTTGTTTGTTTCCGCTATATTAGTTCCTAAGGCTATCTTAACAAATTGCCACAAACTTGGTGGCTTAAAACAACAGAAATTTACTCTCTCACAGTTCTGGAGGCCAGAAGTCTGAAATCAAAGGGTTGGCAGGGTTGGTTTCTTCTGGAGGCCCTGATAGAGAATCCGTCCCATATCTCTTTCCTACCTTCTGGTGGTGGCTGGCAATGCTTGGCATTCCTTGGCTTGTAGTTGCATCAGCCTCATTCCTGCTTATGTCTTTACGTGGACTTCTTCCTCTGTGTCTTCTCTGTCTGTGTGTCTCTCATGGCCTTCTTATAAGGGTGCCAGTCATATTGGAGTAGGGGCCCACCGTACTCCAGTATGACTTTATCTTAACCAATTACATCTGAAAATATCCTATTTCCAAGTAAGGTTATCGTCTGAGGTGCTGGCTTGACCTGAATTTTGGGGAGACACTATTCAACCTGATATACTTGCCAGTGTTTTTTCTAGAGCTTTCTGCCTTCTTGCTTGACTTGGGCTGGCTGTTCTCCAGATTCACTCAGCTCCCTTAGCTTTCGCCTTCTTCCACAAATCCTGTTTCCTTTCTTTCTCGTCCCCCTGTCTTTGGTTTACTCTCTAGTTGTGTTGGAGCACATCCTCCCGTATCTGTCTAACCAAGAGCACCTGGAAGGAATCTTTTTTAAATTGCACGTCTGAAGATATCTTTGTTCAACCTTCACACCTAATTCATCATTTTGCTGGACATAAAACAAGTTGAAGGCCAGGCACGGTGGCTCACACATGTAATCCCAGCAATTTGGGAAGCCGAGGTGGGCAGATCACTTGAGGTCAGAAGTTCGAGACCAGCATGGCCAACCTGGTGAAACCCTGTCTCTACTAAAAATACAAAAATTAGACAGGCGTGATGGTGGATGCCTGTAATCTCAGCTATTCAAGAGGCTGAGACAGGAGAATAGCTTGAACCCTGGTGGTGGAGGTTGCAGAGAGCTGAGACCACTGCAATCCAGCCTGGGCAACAGAGTGAGACTTCATCTCAAAAAAAAAAAAAAAAAAAGTTGAAAAATCATTTTCCCCAGAATTTTGAGGGTCTTTTGTTTTGGCATCAGCATTATTGGGAGTGCCATGCCATTTTGCTTCCTGAACTTTTTACTCCTTTCTACATAAACTGCAGGATCTTCTCTCGGTGTTCTGAAATATCACAGGGATGTGCTGTGATGCAAGTCTTTTTTCATCTCTTTTCCTGGCATATGGTGTCCCTTTCATATGAAAATTCGTGTCTTTCATTTCTTGAAAATGTTCTTACATTATCTATTTAATTGTTTCTTTCCTTCTGTTTTTTATCCTCTGTTTTCTGAAACTCCCTTTAGTCTAATGTTGTACATCCTGGAATAACCTCTAATGTTCGAATTTCTTTTTCCTGCTTTTCATTCCGCTGTTGTTTATTCTGCTGAGAGATTCCTAGTCTTTATCTTCCAACCCATCTATTGCATGTTGAGTTGTGGTTATCATATGTTCCATTCCTAAGCCCCCTTTCTTGTTTTCCGAGCACTCCCTGTTGACAGCATCCTGTTTGTGTCTTGTAGATGCGACCTTTTATCTCTCCTACGGAGTTCCTTAGAATTGTTTTGTTCAAGTTCCTTCTGCTTCCTGTATGGTCTGTTTCCTCTGAGTTCCTTTTCTCTGATTGTTTTGGTCTTTGTCTTTTATGTCATAAGATGTTGGTGACCTTGGCTGTCTGTTCCTGTTTAAGGATGAATCACTTCAGAGCTGGCTAATGGCTGTCGGGGGTGTGGGGCTTGTCTCTCAAGGGACACTGGGCTGGAAGTGTTGGAGGGTCCCCCCATGGCTATCTATAGGCCTTTTGTCTGGGGCTGTTCAGTTCTTCTAGAGAATCCTTTCATCTCCAGCCTGCAGTGGCAGGGAGGCAGGCAGAGGGTAGAGGGTTGGGGTAGGGGTAGAAGCCTGTTCAGTAGAGGCCTGAAAACTGAGCGGCCCCAGGCCTGGGGCTTTTACCATTCATCTTGAGCATGTCCATTAGAAATAGAATCTGATTTAAGTATTTCTGCTTTAAAAAAAAAAAAGAATCTGAGCCGTCCATCTAGCTTAAAATTTTCTGGTAGCCACAATCAACACAGTAAAATGAAACAGGCGGTATTTGTTTCAATAGTCTATTCTGCTTAACCCAACACAACCAAAATAGTATCATGTCAATGTATAATCAATATAAAAATTGGTAATGACATATTTTACATTCTTTTTTTTTTTTTTTTTTTTTTTAATTGAGATGGAGTTTCTCTTTCGTCACCCAGGCTGGAGTGCAGTGATGCAATCTCGACTCACTGCAGTCTCCGCCTCCTGGATTCAAGCGATTCTCCCACCTCAGCCTCCCGAGTAGCTGGGATTACAGGCATGAGCCACCACGCCTGGCTAATTTTTGTCTTTTATTTTAATAGAGACGGGGTTTCACCCTGTTGGCCAGGCTGCTCTCGAACTCCTGACCTCAGGTGATCTGCCCCTCCTCGGCCTCCCAAAGTGCTGAGATTACAGGCATGAACCACTGCGTCTGGCCATATTTTACATTATTTTATTTGTACTAAGTCTTCAAAATCTGGTATCTATCTTGCACTTAGTGCACAACTCAGTAGGGACCAGCCACATGGCAGGTGCTCAAGCGCCACCTTGAGTGCTGGTGTAGACCATCACTCCATTCCTGCTCGGCTGAGCACCCGCTCCAGCCCTCTGCTGGGCTGCAGCCCTGTTCTCCTTGGCTCAGTTTTTGCAGAGAATAAACTCTATCGGAAGTTAACTATTCGGTCTCGTGAGGGTAGTGCTGGTCGCCTTGGGTGCTTATCTGTTTCTTATCCAGACTTCAAACCATCCTATTGCCCCAGCCCCACCCTGCCACCTGCCTCCTGGGTACCGAGTGCCCTGGCCCTAGAGCATCCTTGGGTATTTCCCCAGCAGCATTGCCCCAGACAACACTTCTGTTTCAGCTTCCTCTGCTCGGGACATCAGCTGCCACCCCTCTGCCAACCTTCTGTGTGCCTAAGCCTGTTGCCGTCTCTCCTCTACTCTGCCCTTCCTTCTCAGTCTTTGTCCTTATAGGCTTTTACGGTTTCTATTTCTTTATTATCATTTTAGAGGGGTTTCAGGGCAAGTAGGGATAAATGTATAAGTTCAGTTTGCCATGTTTAACTAGAAATCAGGAAATGTTGTTGTATTTTCTCTTCTAAATTCTTGTGGACTTGATCTCATCTCTAGTCCAAAATATATTTTTGTTTAAACATGACAGTGATGGCTTACCTTAGCCGTTAAATGGACAAGCTTTTTACAAGCCAATATTTGAATAAAATCAACATTTCTTTCATGAGCTGTGTCCACCCCTTCTCTGCTTCCTCCTCCCCGCTGCACATGGCCAGGCAGATCACAGTATGAGAAGGGGGATCCACCAGCTGCCTCCATGGGTCCACGAACCTGCCCAGGAGTCCTAGCCCCTCTATACTTTGCAGTGGTCCTCTGGAGTCCGGCCTGGGTTACCAGGAGACCCCTAACACCAAGTGACCTTTGGGATCCTTTTGATTCTGCCATAGTCCCCAGGGCATGCCCGGCACCCTTGAGGCACACAGCACCACATTTATACAAGATGGCACAAGATGGCAGAGGGGTTTCTGTGGAAACCAAATCTTGGCACCTGCTCAGTAGCTGGGGTGGGGTAACCGATTGTCCTGTTCTCATATGTGTGTTGAAACTTGAGTCCTGTCTCCTCTGCCCCTCCCTTTATTTTTAATCCTCAGGTTCTCCAGCCATTTTTGTTGCTTTGTGGGCTATTGCCAGACACTTTCTGGAAGACGTTGGGTAAGCTAATGGAAGGAGGATAACAAGAATGTCTCCGACATCGTCCAGCTTTTCAAACAGCGTAGTTACTTCTTTGGAGCGATCTAGAAAAGGCCTTTTTCTCAAAATAGAAGCCACAGATGAGTTCCCTGGACTAATGCCCACTGCTTCCCAGGTGGGCTGAGCAGCCTTGGCCATGCCTGCACCATCCTGGCCGTCCTGTCTTCTTGCTGCCCATCCGCTCTGTGTGTGGGTCAGATGCCAGACAAGAGCTATGGGGCTCCAGGCAGGTGTTGCTCCGCGGAGGAAGCTCAAGGAAGGGCCAGCCCAGCTTTTTCTTCCTCCTGGGATCTCCCTCCTGGATGCCTCTCTACCCCTGGGTGTTTAGGAGCCCTGCAGAGCCAGGCTCTAAAGAAGTCAGGCAGTGAGGGTGGCAGTGAGCCCAGGGGATGCACCTGGGAGTAGGTACATGGGAAGCAAGCTTGAAAGAAGCTGGGGAAGAGGAGAGGCAGCAGGGCAGCGGCGAGGCAGCGGGGCAGCATGGGAGTTGATTTCTCAGGAGCATAATGACACAACCAGGCCAATAAGTGGATGAGGTCAAATGAGACATCCAAGTGTCTATAGTCCAAATTCAGCCCGAAATCATTGCTTCAAAGTAATTTTTGTATTGGGTGAACTCACTTTTTTTAAAGGTCTAGATTTTAAGTTTGTCTAGAAAAAAAATGGAGAGGTCCTTTAACATGTTCCATTTTTCCTCGTGGAAAAATGAGCTGGGCCGTCTTGGACAGGGCACATACTCCCCAGTTTGCTAAGTACTCTCCAGGCCTGATGTCCCCGCATCCTGAGGTCGCATGTCAGCCATCCATCACTTCCCTTACTGATGTCATCTTCCTGGCCTCTGTCAGTAGCTGAGTTTGCCACCGTGCTCGCTGGGCAATTCTGACAGTGAGCTAACTTTTGGATCTGGGAGTCTCCCGGCTCTCAGGTTCTCCAGGGAGACGGGTGGTCATTCCCTCAGCCCCTGTAGTGCTCCTGGGTGGCAGGAGGGGCGGGGTTCTAATGGTACTGGGCACACCACTGCAGGGGCTCAGTGCCACAAACATGGGTCCTTCATACCAAGGGCCACCTCAGGGAACATGTCCTTGCTAGTCAGCCCAGCTCCCACTCGTAACCATGCCCAGCTGTCCCTCCCTTAGGTGCTGGGACATCAATGCCAACGCATCCATCTGGTGGATCATTCGTGGGCCTGTGATCCTCTCCATCCTGGTGAGTGGCCCTCCTCTCCCAAACTGGGGATCAGTGGGAGAGACGGAAATGGTGACCAGCCCTCAGGGGCAGAGGGCGGAGGGACAGGGCTCCCTGCAGGTGCCAGGAGGGATAAACCACAGTGTGTGTGATGTTGGTAAGCAGCGTGGGGTGTGGAAGCTCTGCCCCCTACAGAATGTCGGGGAGTGGGATGAGGGGTAGGCTGGAGGCAAGAGCCTGCGAACCTGGTTCTTTCCCGCGAGCAGCAGCTCAAGTGTGGTGAGCAGAGCTCCTTGTTCTAAACGGGCTGGCTCTCATTGGCCTGAAATTCCACCTTCACTGGTTCAGACCTGTGGGCCTTGAGCATTTTTCTAGGGATTTGCTTGTTAACCTGGGATGAGTCACTAAACTGAGATCTGAAGAGGGTGGGAGCGCAGATTGGGGAAGCTCAGTGGGGCCATGGTCTTGGGACTTTGCAATGCTGCGAGTGGGTTCAGGCCTGGAGGGGCGGCCCCAGGGAAGAGATGCTGGGTGACCATCTTGGACAGGAGTTTGCGGGTGTCAATCCTGGTGGCCCTTTCGAATCACCTGGGAGTTTTTTAAAAATACTGATAGCTAGTGATTCCATTTCTTTGTCTGGCAAGAGACCTGGGTACTGGTCCCCAGGCGATTCTGCTGTGTACCAGGGTCGAGTCCTGTAGCCCAGCCCATGGGTATGGTTCAGCACAGGGGGACGGATGAGGGAAGCTACATGGGGACACATGGGAATCATCTCGTGGATGGAAGCAGTCCCTCGGCTGGAAATAACGACCACACGGACAGCTCAGGGATGCCCAAGGCTGCAGAACCAGTTGAAAGCAAATGCCCTGCGCAGGCTCGCTGGCGTGGGGTAGGGGGAGAGGGCACAGGACAGGGCCCCTTCTCTTCCAGTAGCTGCCTGGGTAGCATCTTGGGATTGGTTGAGAGGAGGGGGCCATTCCATGACAACCTTCTTTTATAATTATATAATCTGAGCAAAAAATGCAAAATACAAAATGTTTGTTTTTGTTTTACTTTTTGAGACAAGGTCTCTGTTACCCGGCTAGAGTGCAGTGGCGCAATCATGACTCGCTGCAACCTCCACCTCCTTGGCTCAGGTGACCCTCCCACATCAGCCTCCAGAGTACCTGGGACTACAGGCTCCCACCACCACACCCAACTAATTTTTTGTAGAGATGAGCTTTCACTGTGTTGCCTAGGCTGGTCTTGAACTCCTGGACTCCAGTGATCTGCCTGCCTTAGCCTCCCAAAGTGCTGAGATTGCAGGCATGAACCACTGTGCCTAGCACAAAATGTATTTTTTAAAAATGAAAAAAAAAAAAATCATTCATCATTCTCCCAGCTACATATGTGTTATGACCATGTGTTTTCCTTCCTATCTTTTTCTTTGAGCAGACATACTTTTCTTTTTCAAAAGCCTTAATTAGGTTTTTGTTTGTTTGTTTGTTTTTCACTTAGCAATAGATGTGAGCTTTCCTGTTTCATGTGGAATTCCTTGAGAAACTGATTTGCCATGGCTTCATAATATTCATGCCGGAGGCTGTTTCCTCATTTAGTTAAGCCAGCCCTGCTGTTATTCTGGGACTTGGACAGCCCAGCCCAGGACAACCCTGGATGAAGGACAGCCAGCTCCAGTGTCCGGGGTTGGTTTCAGAGGACTGTAGTTTATTCAGCAATTGAGGATGTTGGATGAGCACTCTTGATGCAGAATATCTCCCTATCAACCTAGGATGGGGCCTGGAATTCCACTATTTGAAAATAGACTCATTCTTGGGACCTTAAAGATTTCTTTTCTTTTCTCTTTTCTTTCTTTCTTTCCTTCCTTCCTTCCTTCCTTCCTTCCTTCCTTCCTTCCTTCCTTCCTTCCTCCCTCCCTCCCTCCCTTCTCTTTCTTCCTTTCTTCCTTTCTTTCTTTTTTGCCTTCTAGTGCTCCCTATTAAATTAAATACAACTCTAAGGCAAACAAAATTAAACTAAATAGCCTCAGTGAGCTGACAGCATGCATAGCCAGCTTACAACAAGTTGCAGAGAAGTAGGGTTCCCCGAAAAGCAGTACTGGGCCAGGAGTCCTAGACGGCCACTAATCCTGTGTCTTTTGGCAAGTGTTCCCAGGCCCCAGGCTGCTTGTGTGAACAATGCGGGTGTAAGGCTGGGTGATTCCACTGATCCCTGTTTCTATAAAATCGAGCAGGTGGGTGAGGGAGGGAGAGATGCTACCACGTGGGCAATTTCCTAATGTTGTTGGCACTGGGCACTGGGGTTGGGGGAGGGGACACCAAAATGAATAAAAAGACTGTGTTCCTGACCTTCAGGAACTGGCAGTTGAATTGGCAGATAAGTAGGCACATACATGTTTGACAGACACATGCATTTGAGCTTTTAAGATATTTTTATCTCCCAATCATAGTTGGTAAGGAAAAAAAAAAAGATATTTTAAGTGCTCTTAAACAGTAATGTTATCCCTAAATATAGTGAATCAGGAAAGGGAAGTAATCAAAGGTGGCTTCTTGAAGCTGGCAACTGAGCTGCAAACTGGTCCTCACACCAGCAGCTTCAGCATCACCTGGGAGCTTATTAAAAACAATAATTCTTGGACCCCACGCCAGACTTACTGAACCATAGCCTATGGGGTTAGAGCCCAGCAATGGGTACCCTAAACTTTGAGAAACACTGCTATAAAGTCAGTCAGCTTTGGCATTGTATTACCTGGGAGCTTGTTAGTATGCAGAATCTCAGGTCCACCCCAGACCTGCATTTTAACAGTGTCCCCAGGGGCATCCAATGCTCTGTGAGGGTGAGTGATCTGCCCTGCAACTGAGCAGACCTTAGAGCTCCTGCAGCCCAGGGTAGGAGGGAGTGCTGCCTCCAGCCATGGACTCTAGACAGTGTTTCACCAGGACTGGGGGTGGGGAGGGGATGGGAAGGGCAGGCAGCAGTGGTGAGCCATCCTGGCTGTGATGTCTGCAATGTCTTCTCTGCCCTCAGGTCCAGGGGACAGGGCCAGGAGAGGTGGCTGGAAAAGCAAGATACCTTCAGCTCCACCTCTGCCTTGTGTTTTGCAGATTAATTTCATCCTTTTTATAAACATTCTAAGAATCCTGATGAGAAAACTTAGAACCCAAGAAACAAGAGGAAATGAAGTCAGCCATTATAAGTAAGTGAAGGGCGAAGACTGAGGCATGGTCAGTCAGCAAGCATTTACTGAGCACCTACTGTTTACTCAACTGGTGCTAGCTATTGGAGATGGAGGAAAAGTTGCAGACCTAGTCCTAAGAAGTTTACCAGGTACATGGGGGCGGTTGGGGGGAATGGTCTGACTGTAGAGCTTCAGACACTGTATGGGGGTGGAAACACTAAGAAATCTCAGGCAGGAAGCCCGAAGGCAGAGAGATCTTATCCTTGGGGCAAGGCTAGGGAGTCTCCACATGTGCATTAAAGACTGAAATTCACACAAATGTGTGTAGGAACAGTATGTGTATTTTTCAAAGGAGGATGACCTTCAGTTTCATCAGATTTTAGGGAAGTGTGTGATCCAAAAATACTTAAGACCTTTCAAATGTTAGAGAGAAATATGTTTGTTTTCTAGGGCTTCTGTAACAAAATATCGCAGACTAGGTGGCTTAAACAGCAGACACGTATTTTCTCAGAGTTCTGGAGGCTGAAAGTCCAAGATCAAGGTGGCGACAGGTTTGGTTTCTTTTGAAGCCTCTCTCTTTGGCCTTTCTGGCTGTGTCCTCACAGGGCCTTTGCTCTGTGTGTGGGCATTCCTGATGTCCCTTTGTGTGTCCATATTTCCTCTTCTAAGGACACCAGTTGATTGATTAGGCCCCACTCCACCCTCGTTTTAACTTAGCCTCCTCTTTTAAGACCTTTCTCCAAATGCAGTCACATTCTGAGGTACTGGGGGCTAAGGCTTCAGTGTAAAAATTTGGCAGTGGGTGTGGACATAATTCAGCCCATAAATTATATTAAAGACAAATTAGTGGCCAGGCGCAGTGGCTCACACCTGTAATCTCAGCACTTTGGGAGGCCAAGGTGGGCAGATTACCTGAGGTCAGGAGTTTGAGACCAGCCTGGTCAAGATGGTGAAACCTCGTCTGTACTAAAAATGGAAAAATTAGACGGGCATGGTGGAGGGTGCCTGTAATCTCAGCTACTCAGGAGGCTGAGATAGGAGAATCGCTTGAATCCGGGAGGCAGAAGTTGCAGTGAGCCGAGATTGCGCCACTGCACTCCAGCCTGCGCAACACAGCAAGACTCTTGTCTCAAAAAGAAGAAAAAAACAAAACAAAAACAGGACAAATTAGTGTCCCCCAGAGACCTTCTCTATGGTGTTTTGTGTTTGAGAATCTGGCAGTGGCTTGGATTACCTGGTGTCAGATTCCTGGGGGCCTGGGATGAAGTTGCCAGGTAAAATACAGGATGCCCAGTTACATTTGAATTATGGATAAACAACAAATCGTTTTTCAGTATTTATACCCCCACACGGTGTCCACTGTTTATCTGAAATGCAAGTTTAACTGAGGATTCTGTATTTTTATTTGCTAAGTTTGGCAACTCTAACCTGGGAAGCAAATACAAGAATTTATCCTTATAGATATTTATTATCTAGCAAATGAGAAGCTGGCTTTGCTTATATGATGTTAGACATAGAGTAGCAGTGATATAGGCACGTAATTTATAAAGTTAATGGTGTAGGTACTGATTTTTTTTTCTTTTTACGGATGGAGTTGCATGATCAGAAAGTTTGGGGCTTTTCCATGAGTCAAAAATTGTTGTATCTGAGTGATAGATACGTGGGAGTTAGAAATGTTCTAAATAAAAAATGAAAACAAAAAAGTGTGGGGCACTGCTAGCCAGCCTCAGCAGTCCGTCCCGAGCTGGGGAGTGGCACAGCTGTGTGCCCGCAGGAGAAGGGCACCGGGAGGCAGAGTGGAGGCTGCAGTCTCTGTGTGTCCCCAGGCGCCTGGCCAGGTCCACTCTCCTGCTGATCCCCCTCTTTGGCATCCACTACATCGTCTTCGCCTTCTCCCCAGAGGACGCCATGGAGATCCAGCTGTTTTTTGAACTGGCCCTTGGCTCATTCCAGGTAAGTTTCCGGGACTGGGGCTGCCTGCCGAAAAGAGGAGTTCTGTCTGTGCTTAGGGAGAAGTGGAGGGCGTAGAGACAGCAAGCCAGATGCCTTATCTGGCGGAGACCCAGGGGAAGAAGGGGTCGGACCTGACAGTGCTACAGGTCCCTGAGAGGGACCCCTGGTCTCCACCAGTCAAATGGAAATGGGAGATAAAACTAAGAGAGACAGAGAAACTGACTTCAGGGAAAATAAAAAGGAAAAGTAGCCCCAGTACACTATATTGTACAACTCTCAATAGCATATGCATGGTCAAAATAACGTAACCGCGGATGGCTGAGTCATCAAACACTAAGGCAGGAAGATGAGCCTTGCAAGAGTGTGGGGCGGGTGTCTGGAAGAGAACACTGTCGTCATCTTCACACTGGGAAGTCCATAGAAAATGCCTTAGACTGAAAACTCCTCAAGTAGCGACATCAGCATAACTTCTAGGAGCAGTTAAGAGAGTTCCAAGGAGTAGTCGCACCTGAGGAACAGGAAGTGAGGGCAGGGTGTCAGGTGGCTGCTGGTTCTGTAACAGGAATCCTTTGATTCTTTGAAACCACGTGCATATGCAAATTATTAAAACTAAAAACTGACTTTAAAAAATAAAGTGAGGTGGAAAATCACTTACCTACTAATTCAACAAGATGTTGTGAAGTTAAAAAACAACAACAACAGTATACGTGTTTGGACAGAGGGAGCCTGAACATGAATCCCAAACTTCACAATGCCATTTATTTATTTACTCATAGCTATTTCCTTCCAAAAATAATGCACTGTCGCTTTTGGGAAAAACATACAAAGGACAAAAATTAAGCAGATGAAGGATCAGTGAGAAAAAGAATATACAACTGCCTGGGTTGTTACACAGAAACAAATATGATAAAGTTCTATGCAAGAGGGAGAGATGGGTCGTAAGTGTGGTAGGGAGCTTCCCAGTAGCCAAAGCAAAGACGAAACAATTGTCTCAGGATTTCTCATATCCATAAGAAAAAATCAAACTAATGGCCAGGAGAAGCCAGTGATTATAGGCTCTAGGGCCTGAGACAAAATTCTCCCAGTTGGTGTTTTTAAATAACTTGGTCCTTAATAACATTTCCACAGTAGGGCGAGACTGTCCAGCCAAGCCTTCAATGGGGTGGCCTCGGCCTGTGAGTAGGGGCTCAAACCCTCCCCTCATCCCCACAGCTCTGTTCAGGTTAGGGTCTTCCTGTTACTTAAAGGTTCTAGGGAGGATGCATCACTGGGGACCCACCGAGTGGAGTCAGGTCTTGCCCTACCCACACCTTCAGACCACACCCTCCGCTAAGCTGGCTCTCTGCCCAGTGGCCCCTGTCAGTGCCCCAGACCTCCAGAGAACTCAGCCTCTGGCTTAATTCAGGATTCTTTTCCTCTTGGCCTGGGGGCTAGGGAGCTAGCTTTCCCCACCACTGCTCTTGTAATGTCCAGGGAGGCTGGGCAGATGATGGCCTATCTAGCAGGTAGAGGATCTGAGGACCAGTCGGGTGGAAGGACTTGACCTGGCTCAGAAAACGGACCATGCCGAGAGCTTGCACCTGGGTCTGCCTGGCCGTGGATGGAGACTTCCTGTCCCTCAGAGTTGGGGCTAATGGTTGGGACTGTGGACTACCTCTCTGGGAAAATGTCTTGTCAAGAGAAAACCAAAAGCACTTTTCTGATGTTCTCATAGGATTGTTGTTGAAGGAAAAGTTTTATAAACATATATGTGTGTGTAAATATATTCTTATATATACACACAAAATGTCTTTCATATACGAAAGTGAAGACAGTAGGACAATGAACCCCATTACCTATCCCCAGCCTCAGCAGTATCCACTCATGGCCTGTCTTGTTTCATCTCTGTCCCTACCTACTACCCCCATCTTTTTAAGTAAATTCAAAACATCATGTTATTTCATCTGCGAATATTTTAGTATGCATTTCTAAAAGGCGGGGCTTAAGAAGAACACATACAGCTGTAATAACACCATCACTGTCACATACTCTTTAAAAGTATATTTACGGCCGGGCACGGTGGCTCATGCCTGTAATCCTAGCACTTTGGGAGGCTGAGGCGGGCGAATTGTCTGAGCCCAGGAGTTTGAGACCAGCCTAGTCAAGATGGTGAAACCCTGTTTATACTAAAATACAAAAATTTAGCCAGGCATGGCAGTGCCTGTAGTCCCAGCTACTCGGGAGGCTGAAGCAGGAGAATTGCTTGAACCTGGGAGGTGGAGGTTGCAGTGAGCTGAGATCGTGCCACGGCACTCCAGCCTGGGTGACAGAGTGAGACTCCATCTCCAAAAAAAAAAAAAGTATTTACTCTTTCTGATTGTACAAATAATGTTTGCTTATTGTGAATAATTTGGGAAATAAGGAAAATGTTTTAAAAAAAGAAAAATAATAAGAAAAAAATCTAGAATCTCATAACCCAGAAATACCTCTGTTAAAATGTTGGTGTGTTTACTTCCGTCTCTTTTCTGTTCACAAAGACACACACACACATAACTGGGATCATGATGTGTATGGTTTTGTATCTTGCTTGTTTTGTTTAATTCTCTATCATGCCCATCACAAACATTTCTTCATGTCATTAAAATTCTTCAAAGTCTTCATTCTTAATGATTGCAGAATCATGGTGGAAATTAGTAAACTTGCTGGCTTGTGTGCGGTCTGCCCTATATACCCTGGAGCACAGCTAACTCCTTCCTCTGAACAGTGAAAATGTGTCCTTGGACCCCAGGGCAGCGGAGGCCAGGCAACCTTAGCCCATGCAATGGGCAGCACCCTCGGCCTGCTCGTGGCTCTGGTCCAAGCACACAGAGCTCCAGGCATGCCTAAATCCCTCCGTGCCTCAGTTCCCTCACGTGTAAGGTGAAGATCCTCCCACCTGCCTCCAAGGGCTTTGGCGAGATTAAATGAAGCATCTGGGACCTACAATGACTCAGGCCTAGCTGTGCTCCGATCCAGGTCTGTTTTATTTCACAGCCTGCCTTGAAATGCTTTTTACTCCCTCTCTGACAGTAGTTCCCAGACCATGATGCCTGTTTGTTGGAACTGTCTGGGGATCTTTAAAAGCTGCTGATGCCCCCAGCTACTGGGATCTGGGGAGTGCAACATGGACAAACGGTCCCAGGTGATTCTAATGTGCAGCAAAACTTGGAAACCAATGCCCTGAGTGTTTCTGCCCCTCAAATAGTCCCCAGTCTATGTGGCAGTCATTGATACCTGAAATTCTAAAGCAAACCCTTCCAGCTTCGCCTCTCTTTTTAAAATGCCAATATCCCCGAGAAGTTGTACATATTAAGCTCACCATCGATGAGCTGATTCAGCACCCTGTGAGGTCCTTTCCAATCTTGTAAGTAGCTACAGGCAGGCCTGGGTGGGACTAGGGAGGAGTTGGGCCATCTGAGGTCAGGCCTCTGTGTGGGGAGGGCAGGCCCGTAAGGGAGAGAAGGGTGGCCTGAGGTGGGTCCCTGAGAAAGGAGAGGAGCAGGGCGAATACACCACAGAGACACCGCTTCCTGCTCACCTGTAGGCCTCTTAGGCTCCAAGCAGGCACCCCAGCCTGCTTGGAGTCCCTCCCCTGACAGAGCTCCACACCAGGATCCTGGGGGCACCATCAGGAAATCGTGAGCTCCATATACCAGGGAGGGAGGGTCTTACAGGCACAGACCTCACCACACCAGGGAACATAAAACTCTGAGCATGGAGGTGCAGCCACCTGTCCATTAAGCAGGGAGGTCCAACCCTGCTCACCGCTGGCTGGCTGGGACCTGTACATAGTGTGTTCTGCCTACACATTTGTTTTTCAGTTTGAATTAGCTTTCTACATTTAAACATATTCAGATGTCCAGCTTATCTTGAAACAAGACCATGCACGGCCCAGGGTGAGACCCTGGGCCGCCTACACCCCTCCCGGCAGAGTGGGCACACTTCAGGTGCCACCCATCCCTGTGGCTCCCAGGTGAGTTTCCTGAGCCCGGCTGACTGGGTTAGCAGCCCCTATTGACCTGTCCCTGACACCACATGTGTTCGAAAGAGAGCCTACCCTTGGCTGCAAGGAGTTCACAGTTTACGCTGGATGAGCCAGCACAGCCAGGGGCACCGTGGGCAGCCCACAAGAGGTAGCCTAATTCCCAGTGAGGCAAGAGAGGTGGGGAAATGAGCCTGTAGCTGGTGATTAAGAGACCTGGGGAGGGTGCAGCTGGTCAGCTGGTTCAGGTCACATGCTGAGCACCTGAGTTAACCCCGCTGCCTCTGTTCGTCTGGCAGGGACTGGTGGTGGCCGTCCTCTACTGCTTCCTCAACGGGGAGGTGAGTAGTCTCGGGTCACCCAGGTACCCAGGAGAGCTCCTAGCCATTGGATTCCGGGTCAGAAGGAGCTACCTGGGAGGGGTGGTAGGAAGCGGGATGGAAAGAGTCAGAGGGAGTCCTGGGTATGGTGGCAGGGGGCTTGGCCAGTTCTTTTGTAAGTCTTAATGGGAGCAACAGAATCACCTGGAGGGCTTGTTAAAACCATGACTGGACCCTGTTCCTCATTTCTCATTCCACAGAAATAAATTCTGTAGGTCTGGGCTGGAGTCTGAGAAAATGTTTTTTAACAAGCACTCCTGGTGCCGATGTTGATCTGTTCAGCAAATGCAGTAGGAAAGTTCGGCAGAACCCAGGTTCCTGACTGCCCTGCTGCTTGCTCAATGGGCAATCTCAGTCACCGCCCTGCTCTGGGCCTCAGTCTGCCCATATGTAAAATGCAGCTCAATCCTTAGGGACCTCCAGATGAGCACTGACTCCTTGGGAGACTGCATACTCACTTTGAGGACTCGAGCCTCACACAGAGGATTTGGGTCAGGACGCCAGGCTCTGGGCATACAGAGCTATGTAGTCAACATGAGCTAAGCCTTTCTGTGACTACTGACCACCTATCTGGTTTGTTGCACTTGAATGGGAATGACCTTTCATGTTTCCCAAAAATCAAACATCAAGCCTAGCTTCAAACGTTCAGCTGCTGCAGCTGGCACTTGTGAAGGAAATTTAGAGTAACTCCCTGGGTCCCAGATAAGTTCTGAGCTTGGGTGGCTTCATGGGAATAAGTATCCACTTGTTCCAAGGTGCACAAGTCCTTTCTTCAGGACACGATGTAATGAGATTGTAGGTGCATGTGCCCAGGAGAGAGGTGACCCTCAGTAACTACTGGACATTGGGGCTGGAAACAGTCAATCTGTGTGACCTGCAGGCTAGGGGACAGGACAGCTGGGCAGGAGCGGCTGTCCTGCCACTGCGTGGAGTCCCCGGTGGTGTGAGCAGGGCTCCAGGCACAGAACTGTCCTCTCCTCCTGGGCTGATGGCTGGTCTCCCGGGCAGGTGCAGCTGGAGGTTCAGAAGAAGTGGCAGCAGTGGCACCTCCGTGAGCTCCCACTGCACCCCGTGGCCCTCAGCTCCTCCTTCAGCAACAGCAGCAAGGCCAGCCACTTGGAGCAGAGCCAGGGCACCTGCAGGACCAGCATCATCTGAGAGGCTGGAGCAGGGCCACCCACGGACAGAGACCAAGACAGGTCCTGAGACGGCTGGGCACTGCTGCGGGACAGCGCGTCTTCCCAGCAGACACCCTGTAATATACCCTGCTTCAGCTGTAGAAGCCCCTTCCCAGGCCTTGGACTCTTCTGAAGGGATGTGGGGCACTGTGGGGCAGGACAAGGGCCTGGGATTTGGTTTGTTTGCTCTTCTGGGAAGAGAAGTTCAGGGGTCCCAGAAAGGGACAAGGAAATAAAGGGTGCCTGGGATGAGATTTGATCTGTATTTGTCCATCCTTTTGCCTTGACACAAGGTGAGGGTGTATGCTCTGGCCTGCTCCCAACCCCTTCCTGCAGGAGGAGGGCTCCTCGCTGGTCCCCCAGCTCAGTTACTCAGGAACAAGATTAGAAGGCCCAGCCAACATGAAATGTTTGCCCTCGGCAGATTCTGTCTGTCTCCTACTGTAACTCACCTGGTTAGCAGCTCTCACCCAAACCTTCAGGACAATAGCTAAAATAATAGGATAAAGTCACCATGGAGGCCACGGAAGCCCCAGGGCCCCCAGTCCCTTTTACTATCCCCAACACAGTGTGAGGGGCACACCCCTGTTTTTCCTGCTCTTTCACACAGATGTCCTCAGCCTGAGGCAGACACAGCAGGAAATGGGGCATGATCGCATTTCATAGAAGACAGGTCCACTAAAGCCCTATGACTTGCCCAAGCTACTAAGCAAAGAGGTGGCGGAAGTTCAGTCCAGGGCCTTTGACTTCAAATGCCCATGCTCCAAGGCTGTGTCTGTGCTCTCCCTGCTGCCCCTCTAAGCTCCTGGGGACTTCAGTCTCACCCTCCACTCTCGCTTTCGGTTCCTTTGAATATCTGCGCTCCCTGCCCTCGTGAGGATGAAAAAGGACTCAATTTTTGAATGCTTCTACAAAACCAAACCTACTAGTGCTCAGGGGTTAGCGTTCTGGAGAGAAGTAGAAACTCCCCTCAGTGTCAAGGAAAAGGCATCCTGCTGGTGGGTGGGTCAGCTCTACTCCTGGCTTTGGGTGACCCTGGACAAGTGCATCCCTCTCTGGGCCCTGACTCCCCACTGCCATAGATCCCCTCCCCGTGAAGAGACAAGGGGGTTACTTGTGGATTGCTCCAGGTTCCCATTTCCCAGGCTAAGATGCTACCTGTGTGGTTGGTGAGCTCCGTACTCCATAAAACCAATCAATTCATGGAAACCTTTCTGGGATGATCTCCGTGGACTCTGGGCATCTTGGTAGTTCAACCTTAAAGTCCATGGTCTTACATCCTACAAAGCAGACTGCCTCATGACTCCATGCATCCTGGGATAAGAATTTTAAAACATCACTATAGAGGTAGGTACAGGTGCTCAGCCCAGACCAGGAAAGGAACCTGGAGCAGTGACAAGAGCGGGACAGAGACCAAAAACCCATGCAATTGCTGGGAGCCAGAATTCACCAGGTGAGGGAGGGGGAAGGAGTCTGTGTAGAAAGAAATGGGCTGAGGGCAATAACCTCACCTACTTCAATAACCTCACCTACTTCCGGGCAGAAAAAGGACTAGAAAGGGAGCACTTTCATGAACAGAAGTAAAGATGTGCTGGCAAGGATGGAAATCTCCACTGGTTCCTGGCCCCCTTCACCTCCATGCATCCCCAGCATGGGTGTTAATCATTACCCAGGCTCTCACTGCTCCCCCTCACCTCCTGTGGAGTCCAGCAGATCTAGATACCTGCTCTGTGAAATGTGTTCTGGGATTTAAAATGGTGCCCTAAGGCTGTCTGACCCTCACAGGAAGACAGACACGTGCACACACGGGCCTTGAGGAGCGCTGTGTATTAGCAGTCAGGTGGGTCCTCCTGGGAGGGCTTGCTCAAGAACTCTTCTCAGAAAGAAACCCACCTTAAGGTAGGGTTCTGATAGGCAGAGCTCCCAGAGGGGACAGCCAGCTGCTAGAAGCTGGGGTTATCCAGGGTTTGTAAGGTTCAAACAAAGGGCAGGGAGGCAAACCGAGTCAAGTGGTTTGAAAACCTACAGTGTGCAGGGCATTTTGAGGGAATCCTGAACTCTGCCTCTTTGGCATGACCAAAGCTAAAGCCAGGGACACACATACAAAGGCCCTTTGAGCTGGTGGAAGAAAGTCCTAGGCACTGATTGGACCCTTCGCTGGAAGAACGGTCCATTCTTAATGACCCTGGGAGCCCCAGGGATTCTGTAGCCCCTATCCCAGCACGTGTCAATGAAACAGGCATGAACTGTCCTTGGCTGTGCAGCTAGCTCAGGCACCAGTTACGCCGCTGCTTCCAACTCTGTTCCAGTCCAGGGAATAAAATTTAAGAAGGAGTTTTTAAATGTTTTTTTCTTTTTCTAAAATCAGCATCTGGCTAGGTCTGTGCAGCTGGTGGCCCTGAGGCACCCTCCTGGCCTCTGGCCCTGCACATCAGCTGCAGAGGTCCCCCGGCCATTTCTGGCTGGCCACCCACAAGTCACTGGCAAAGAGGCAGCCATTTCAAGGTCCTTGTCCCACCTCAGCCCCACCAGAGGCCACATGTTGGAAAAGTCCCATCTTGACCACACTTTCTTGTAGAATCTGATGTCCCTGGAGGGGGCTAAAATTTCCATGGATGTTCCCAGGGATGGGTGATGCTGTTGATGTGAAGGCCGCTGATGGCGTTCAGGAAGAAGAGGAAGGAGGCAGTGAATTCACACCAAAACATCAGGGTGAAGCCGATGAGTGTGACTTGGTTCCTGAGGAGGATCACAAAACCCAGGAGCCCCCCGGAGGAGAGGACGAAAGAGACCAGGAGGAGGATGGAACCCAGGACCCACTTGCGCCGTGAGTGTTTGTCCTCGCACACCTGGGACACCATAAGGAGCTCCAGGCCAAAAATGGCGGCCACCACGGCCAAGGCACCCACGCTGCGTACCAGGCCCATGCCCACGGCCAACCCGGGCACGTGGGCCTGGCCCAGGTCTCTGAAGCAGATCGGTGCACTCAGGTTGGTGGTGATGCAGAAGTGCCAGAGCCCGAAGAGGCGGTCCTCAGCCAGGAGCCAGTGCCCGTCACAAATGGAGACTGAGGACAGGACCACAGTCAGGGCCACACACGTGATGATGAGGGTCCGGATGAAGGATTCAAAGAAGGACCGGCGGGGCTGCCTTTGGCCCAAAGGCCTCCGGGCCTGGAAAACACCATAGGAAGCACCCTGTCAGCCACAGCCCTGCCATGCCCCCAGGAACCTCTGCAGGGAACACCCCTGAGCCCTCCTTCCCGCTCCACACAGTCCTACTCTCTGCTCCGGTCTCCTGTGAAGCCCGGAACAGACCAGACCCACCATTTTTGGGGAACCCTCCCACCCTTCTAGACCTGTGAGCATTTGCCATCCAGTATTCACCAGGCACTAAGAGTTCCCTGAGCTTGCTTTCTTTCGTGATCTTCAGAGTGGGTGAGAAGTCCAAACCGACTGACAAATCTGAGTCAGTTCTGAGTTCAGAAAACCTGTCGTGCCTGCCTCCCATGACCTTGAGCATGCAGCCTGCCTCAGTTTCTTTGTACAAAAAACAAGAATACGGCCTGGCAGAGCTGCCAGGGTTGTGCCAAGCACTGAGACATTAGCACATCAATACACGGTTCTGTTTCCCTCCATCTGCCCAGGACACACGATTTTGTCCTAACCTCCACCCACCTGATCATTCTGAGCTGTCCACGTGCAGCCCTGGACTCTAGGCTATCGCCTTGTTTTTCTTGGTACTGAAAGTGATGCTTGCACCTTGCCCTCAGCCTTGTGCGGCCCTATCCAGAGCTTGCCAACCCCATTGTCTGCTCCTGCGGCGTCTGGGCATGGGAAGGCCATTGCAGCTCTCCTCCGCTTCTGGTTCAGCCCTGGAAGGAGGTGCCCCCACCCCGGTCTCCTGGCAAGCCAGGCTAGGTGTCCAGCGAGGTGTCTCATCTCACAGTTCAAGGTTACCACCCAGGCACTGCACCCAAGCCCTGACCCAGAAAGCAAATGAAAGACTTCAGGAACGCTTTACACTGCCCGCAAACCCCTCACAATCCGCTCCGCCTCCCCACCCAACCTCAACTCCCAGCACACTCCCCTCTCCCCATGTCTAGAACTTTCTTTCCTCAGATGACTGGCTCTTCAGCCTGTAGAGGCTCTTCTGCGGCTCCTGCCACCCCGCCAGGACAACACCTCTTCTCCATTCTGCATGTCTCAGCTTAAAGTCTACTCCACCGGGAGCGCTTTCCTGCCCCCTCAACCCAGAGTCAGGCCCCTCCTGGTATTTCTGTGTCAGGCACCTGTTCAAATTCTTCACCATTCTGAGGACAGTTTGTAGTTACATATTATTTCTGTCTCATTCCAACACTGTGTGCTCTGGGAAGGCAGCCCCCGACCAGCACAACACCACATTCTGTGTTTATGCACTGCTGTGTCCCCAATACCTGGGCATTCAGTGGGTGCTCAAGGGAGAGCTGTGAGATAAGTCAAAGGTCATTTGCAACCACTGTCACTTCCGTCTGTAGCTCCCTTTAAACCGAGTCTCCTGCACAGTCATGCATTAAATGACCTGCTTTGAAGTGTGTTTAGAAGCTGCCAGGTTGGCCAGGCGCGGTGGCTCACGCCTGTAATCCCAGCACTTTGGGAGGCCGAGGCGGGCGGATCACGAGGTCAGGAGATGGAGACCATCCTGGCTAACATGGTGAAACCTTGTCTCTACTAAAAATACAAAAATTTAGCTGGGCGTGGTGGCGGGCGCCTGTAGTCCCAGCAACTCGGGAGGCTGAGGCAGGAGAATGGCATGAACCCGGGAGGCGGAGCTTGCAGTGAGCTGAGATCGCGCCACTACACTCCAGCCTGGGTGACAGAGCGAGACTCCGTCTCAAAAAAAAAAAAAAAAAAAGAAGAAGCTGCCAGTTACACCTCGATTTGGGAGGTAGGCAAAACAGGCACGCATGACGGTCACTGCTAGGACCCAGGAGAATGGAGCAATGAGGAACACAGGGTGTGTCCTATGCCAAGGGCAAATGGAGGCTTCCTGAGGCAGGTCTGGGCCACTCCTGTCTGTGTGAGACATAAAATAAAGCCCTGCTTCTGGGAGACTCCTGGTCAAAGAGCCTGGCAAGGGTATCTGCTCACATGCCCCAGACACAGGAGCTACCACTAATTTCAACCTCAGGGGTACAGGAATAAGGATGCAGTTTGCTTTCAGCACCTCTGCCTTAAGTGGGATCCTATTTTATTCTCAAACCTATGAGGTTGATAAAGTAGGAGGCTCCATGGTGGGTGTACGGAGGAGGAAACTATGCAGAGGGAAGGTGACTTGCCCAAGATCACTCACCTAAATCGCGATGAAGCTTGTTACGGCTGCCCAGACAATTGTATGATATACAGGAGGTGGAATCCATTCAGTGAATAAATACTGACTAGGGCCTTCTAAGGACAGGGCCTTTGTGCTAGGGGCTCAGTACTGAGCCCTTACAGCCCTCCCCACATGGGCTGTAAGCTCCTGGAGGGGAGGGACTGCACTTGGTCTGTCGGAGCACGCTGCCTGGCGGGGATTCCAGACTGCCCCAGAACAAAGGGGAGGAATTCCCTGCGCCCCATGCCCGGCTTGGTGAGGAAAAGGTGCGTGCAGAGGGATGCCTCAAGGGCCATGCCAGAGCTAGGACCAGGTGCTGAGACGAAGGCAGCCTGGGTGCAGTCAAAAACACAGAGCTATGCGTATGGGCTGTGTTTCTCAAACTGTGTCCCCTTTCGCCTGGTGGGGCTTCCAGTGCTGAAGCCAGGTGGGCAGGGAAGCTGAGCAGGGAAGCTGAGCAGGCTGGTGCTGCATCCCCTTCCTCACTTCAACTGAGCCCTGTACCTGCTCGGGACACTGGGGGTCCAGGGGTCTGTATTGCATTTTATTACACACACAAAACAAATCTACCGGTAAGAAAGAAACCAAAGGAAATTTTGAAAACCTATGTCTACTCCACAAACCATTAGAGGTGTTTGTCCTTGGGCAGTTTCTTCACTTACTGAGCCCTTGTTTTCTCATCTAGAAAATGAAGTTAATGACACTTGCAGGAAAGTCATAGTAACCATGAAGGCACCTGACAAGGTTACAAGGTCCCTACAGAATGATAAGTGGTCCTAAAAAGGAGGAGCATCACGTGCAGAGAACGAGTCAAAGGACCCAGAAACCTTTTAACCCTAGACAGCATGCTGGCTGGAAAACAGGCACGTCCCCAGTCCGTTCCCCAGCCCCACCTGTCCTAGGCAGACTGGACTTTAATCTCCAGGCCCTTAGATGTCACGTCAGAATCAGAAAGTGAAGACAGCTGACCTCATCTCATTCCTCCCCCTCCTGCCCCAAAGTAGAGCTTCATTTAAATTCTCCGGCCACCACTGAAACTCTCAAGAACCAAATGAGATCCTGTATATAAAGATGCATGGTACACGGACTGCTCCCAACTCATGGTAGCTATTAATATTAGTAACAATAACACATATTGAAGTATTCATTCCTAACCACCCGGCACCTCCGCCAGCTTTCAGTGATGCAGGGCCTGAAACGGCTCCTGGAGGGCAGCTGGACAGGTATTCAGTGGAAAAGAAGGGATGGGGAGGTCAAGTCCTGCCCCTGACCTAAAGGACCCCTGCAGGGTACCTTTAGGCAATCACTTAAATCTCTCTGAGCCTTAACTTCTCTGCTAAAAATGTAAGCATTTTCCTTTTTCATCTGTAACCCTGAATGATTTCTTGTGACCTATAGAATAGGGTCACCTGACACTACTGGGGTACTGAGTCCAGTGTCATGGTCTTCCTCCTATAACTCAGGGCCTCATGTGTTCCCCTTAACCAAAGCACCCCCAGGTAGACAACCTAAGCTCCTCCCAACTCATTCGCCACATCCCCAACATGTCTCCCCCATTTGCTCCCCCTCATCACCCACTTTCCCCCCGCCGCCCAGGTGAGGCCATCACCATCATCAACATCCTGGAAGTTCACAGCCTCTGATGAGCGGGCCTGCCTCTGCTCCTCTCAGCCCCAGCCGGGCCCACCCCTGCCTGCATGACCCAGAACTTGCTTCCTACCTGTGTTTGTCCCCTGGCAAGTCATGGTTGCAGGGACGAAGAGTTATTACCCCAGAAGTGGCCGGAGCACCCACCCTTCACCTGGAGCCTGTGGCCTCCCCAGCTGAGCTCTCACCTTGCTACCAGGCTTCCTCCTCTCTTAATTGAGCAGTCGCTCCCTCCATGCCCTGTTTCCAAGTCTCTCTCCCGACATGGGCTGTAAGCTCCTGGAGGGGAGGGGCCGCACCTGGTCTGTCCCAGCACGCTGCCTGGCCAGGATTCCAGACATGCTCCGGAAAAAAGGGGAGGAATTCCCTGCGCCCCGTGCCCAGCTTCGCCCAGGTGCCTAGGTCCCGGCTAAAGAAGAGGTTTTGGGGGTGGCCTGTGGATACGGTTTCTCCCGTTAGGTAAAGGCAGGAGGAGCCAGTAGGATTTGGAGCCAGAGAGCCCTGGGTTTGAATCTTGATTCTGTTCCTTGGCCAGCCACTGAGGGCACGTTACTTCCGAGTCTCGGTTACCTCATCTATAAACTGGGCGGAACAGTATCTACTAGGTCAGTGTTGTGGCTGAGCGTTTCTACACGAAGTCAACGGGCCTCTGTAATCCCGGGGACAGTCTAGCGTCTAGACTCTGCAGCGGGCGAGCTGCGCGGAAAGGAAGCTCGCCCGCTGGGGAGCGGTACCGCCACCCACTGACTTCCCTTCGGGGAGCAGCAGACCCGAGGGAGCGGGTAGGAATGTATAGGTTCTTAGCCAACATAAACATCTTGCACTCCGCTAAGGAGAAGCCAAGCCTTCGGAGACACGGGCTTCTTCCCTCCCCAGAGCCTTTCCCAGAGGACTGGCGCCTCAGCGAGTCCATCGCCAGCCCAGGACCCCAAACGCAGCTTTGGGGAGGGAGACGGTCTTCCTAACCGCCACCCCCAGGAAAGTCTGGCTTCCCGAGAGACGCATCCTGTTACATAAGCCTCACTTTGCAAGTCGATTCTGTTCCTCCACCCCAGATGCGCCTCATTTCTCACAAAGGGGAATCCTTACGGTAAACCGACCAGCCAGTCACAGGTGACCCCAAAGAGAAGAAATATTTCTCAATGAAGTTTGGGAGCCTCGGGTGCTTGCAAGGCCGCGAACAGAGGCAGCCAGAGTCCGCGCCCCGGGAGCAGCTATGCGAGGCAGGCTCCTCGAGGTTGCTCCCCGCCCAGCCTCCTCCGGACCCAGGTTTGCAACAGGGGGCGGGCACTGGGGGCGCTCACACCCCCGGGCCGACGCTGGAGTTCGCGGTGGGTACGCCCCTCCCCCCATCCCCCCACCTCCCACCTCCCACGGCGGGGCCGCACCCCGGGTCAGCGCCTCGCCGGGCGCCGGCTACCTGCACGCCTATGGCAGTCATGCTGCGCCCGGCGGCCGCGCTGCAGCCTCGCTCCCTCCGGCTGCTCTGTGTGGCCGCTGGCGCCTGCCTGGGACCTCTCCGCGGGGGCGGGGCGGCTGCTGGAGGCGGGCGGGGCGGGAGGGGGCGTTCAAAGCTCGGCAATTAACCCCGGGCGGGCTCCGCGGCTCAGATTACGCTGAGTCAGCGAGGGCGGCCGGAGGAGCCCCTGGGGAGCCGCGGGGAGGACCCGCACTCGGGGGGAGGGATCCCTCGGGTCCCCGAGTAAAGGATCGAGAAGTCACTCCGACGCTCCCCAACCTCCGAGGACCGCTTCGCCTGGGGCGCAGATTCCTCGAGGACCGGGAAGGCGACAGAGGGCCCGAGGGTTCGGTTCCTGTTCCAGCTTGATGAGTCGAGCCTCTGGGAACGCGGCAGGGTCCGAAGGGAGGAGGCACGCGCCGGGGCTCTACTGCCCTCACCCTGCGGGGTGACCTTGGGCTACTTGTTTAGCGTCTCGGAGCCTCGGTTAGTAAGGGAAATAATGAATGTGAAAGGTGGGGCTCTTGCCGGGCCCTCGCTAAGTGTAAACAGAGTGGAACCTTTTGGGCAATCCTACTTGCGTCCCTTAAAGGGGATGTAAAACCCTGCTTTCCTCCTGAACTCTTCAGGGACTATTAAAAGTGCAAATAAGCCAAACAGATGTGGTTATTTTTTCTCCACTTCGATAGGAACTGAGGGATTTTTTTTTTGTGTTTTGTTTATATATATAAAGTTGTCTTGCTCTTGTCGCCCAGGCTGGAGTGCAATGACGCGATCTCGGCTCACTGCAACCTTCGCCTCCCGGGTTCAAACCCCAAACCCGTTCAAGCGATTCTCCTGCCTCAGCCTCCTGAGTAGCTGGGATTACAAGCGCGCCCTATCACACCCTGCTAATTTTTGTATTTTTAGTAGAGACGGGGTTTCACCATGTTGGTCAGGCTGGTCCGTACCTCCTGACCTCAGGTGATCCGCCCACCTGGGCCTCCCAAAGTGCTGTGATTACAGGGGTGAGCCACGGCCTCCGGCCAGATCTGAGTTCTTAAAGAGGCAGCACCTGCCGGGCGCGGTGGCTTAAGCCTGTAATAACAGCACTTTAGGAGGCCGAGACGGGCGGATCACGAGGTCAGGAAATCGAGACCATCCTGGCTAACAGGGTGAAACTCCGTCTCTACTAAAAAATACAAAAAACTAGCCGGGCGAAGTGGCGGGTGCCTGTAGTCCCAGCTACTCGGGAGGCTGAGGCAGGAGAATGGCGTGAACCCAAGAGGAGGAGCTTGCAGTGAGCCGAGATCCGGCCACTGCACTCCAGCCTGGGTGACACACCAAGACTCCGTCTCAAAAAAAAAAAAAAAAAAAAAAAAAGAGGCAGCACCTAAAAGCTTTTACCGCCCAAAAAGGGTGGAGGTGGGAGAAGCGTCCAAGGGTCACAAATTCCAACAGAGAGGCTTCCCTGCCGCCCCTCCTCAAATGTGGTGGTAAACAAGACCCTTCACTAAATGGCATAAATTTAATTGTCTGGTTCAGTCAGGCAGGCAGCTCCTGGTGACTTTACCCAAAGACAAAGCAACTGCACTCATCTGTTTTCCCCTGTAGAGCCATGTGAGAAAGAGGAGTAGTTACAATTGTCTATGTATCTTCCACTTAGATATTCATCTGATTCCATCCCTGCCCAAGAGATCTTGTCAAATCCTTTACCCTAGTCCTAGGGCTTGACAAACGGAGAAATGGCCCAGGCACAGGAGGGCTTGGCCCAGGCCACCCACACTTGAGTGTGCCGGAGAGCCGGGACTCCACTTACCCGGCAGGCCTAGTCCGGGTTTAAGTTCTTGCCACCATTCTGCACCAGAGTCACCTGGAGGGTTTGTTGAAACAGATTGGGAGGCTCCACTGCAGTTTCTGGCTGAGTAGGCCTCGAGTGATGTTGCTGCTGCTGGCCTGGGGGCCAGGCTTTGATAACCACTGAGTTAAGGCAAAGGGCAGCTGGCCAGGCTCAGCCAGCCTGGTGCCTCTCTGCTCTGGGGCCTTCCCTCCGTGGCCCCCACCTGCTTTCTCCCCAGTCAAGGGTCCCAGAAGCCAGACCCTCCGCAGCTCTGGGTTCTGGATAAAGAGCCCACATGGGAAAGGAAGACCTGTCCTGTTGGGGGTGGGGGTCCTTTCACTGAGCCCTAAGAATGCCCTGTGGGAGAGACCTTCTGGATCATAGCATCTCACCTGGCCAAGAGGGAAGTGCCTGGAATTAAAATCAGAAGGAACAGTTAGGTCGGGTCATCTGCACCCACTGCATGCCTTTTCCAATTCTGTGTGTGGTCAGGCATGTTTCTCGCAGCCTGTTATGCTTTGTTGGTAAGAATAGAAAAGTCTTGAATCAGTAGAATTTAGAGCAACATGTCTTTGTCAGCAAGATAGTTGGAGAAGCAGAAATGACTTAAGAATAATAAAGAGGAAGTGACTATCCAGTTCTGATCATCTTATGCTCACATGAGGACTGGGAATATGGCCAGAATCTGGGTGGAATCTGAGCTAAGACTTTAAGACCTGGAGTCTCCTAGGTACCTCTGTGTCTTAGGGAGTTGGGGTGCTGCGGGGAGTGACAGCATCCACAGCCCTCTCAAATCCTGGTGAGATAGGAGAGGTATTGGGGTCAGAAGTCCCAAAGCATGGCGCTTTGACTTACCCAACTGTTCGAAGTCTGAAGGTCTCTTTGACCTTCCCTCCCTTCACCATCTTTCCCAAAACACAGGATGAAATTGAAGTTCCTTTATCTGCCTAACATCCAGACCCACCAAAAGGAACAATTGTTCTTCTCCTCCTCCCTGTAGGACCAAGAATGTGACCACACCCGGCAAGTTAATCTCTATTCCCTGATCCATTCAGCCCTCTACAGAATTCCTCTTCTCCCCTCTCCCATCACCTCTTCTGCCAGGATAGTATAGAAGCTTCTGCGCACTGCTGAGGGGTGGGCATCACTCTCTCATTCTCCCCGGGGAAAACACTCTGAATTAATGGATATACCTTTTTCTCCATTTAATGTGCCTTTTGTGAGTTTATTTTTCATTGAAACTTCAGAGGGTGAAGAAACTTTCCCTTAAACCCTACAGAGACAAATAACGCACCAGGAGAATGACCAGAGAAGTAAGGAGTTTTAGTGTGAGGGGAGTCATGGCAGGGGCAGAGGTGGGGGTTGGATGACCGGGTGGACCCCCAGGTGTTAAAAGTAGAAACAGCGTGGGCATGAGTGCTGGGCTGTGGGACAGCACAGAGCCTGCCTATTCTTTGACTTTCTCTGCCCTTTCTCCAGATTGTGACAGACTTAGCACCTGACGCTCCCTGACCCCTGCTTCTAGGCCTGGCCAGGGCCGGGGAAAGAGGAATTGCGTACAGAAAGGCAGGAAGTGGCTCCCTCCCACCCCTCTGACCACTCTTTTCTGATGAGGATGACCCAGGCATGTTCCTTAGAGAGTTTCAGGTGTATTGGTAGGGACACAATTCCTGATCATTCAGTCAACAAGCACTAGATCTGTTGTTCGGTCAACAAACACTCGTCATCTCGGGGCCTTTGTACCTGCTGCTGCTTCTGCCTGAAATGTTCTTCCCCGAGATTCTCCCATTTAAGACTCACCAGCTCACTTCTTTAAAGTCTGGGATCAGATGTCACCTTATCACGACCCCCACATCTAAAACAGCCCCTCCATTCTCTTTTCCCTTCTGCCCACATTCACATATTTACTTGTCCTGTCTCCCCCTTTTAATGTAAGCTCCAAGAGGCCAAGGACATTGTCCTGTTCACCAGTGTATCCCCGGTGCCTATGACAGAGCCAGGCATGTAGTAGGTTCCCAATAAATATTCATTGACTAAATGAATGAAGTGATTGAATACCTACTGTGTAGTCACCACTGTCCTGACCAATGAGGGACAAAGAAGAAAAAGACAAAGTCCCTGTCAATGGAACAGTGCTTCAGTTTTAGAGTCAAAACCTACCTCTCCATTTCTCCTCTCCTGGGCCTCCCTAGTTCAGGCTCCACATCCTCCTGCTCTCTTTGCCCTCACACCCTCCGTATACTCCATCCTCTCCTCTCTGCCCCTCCAGAGCCTGCTTGACTTCAGCCCACCTCAGATCCCCTCCTCTCTAGCCTGGATGCCTGTGGAACAGCCTTCACTCTCACTTCCTCTGTCCCTTCAAGCATCTTCCCATCCCTCTTTTCCAAGGCTCATGAAGCTTTGGTTCCTGGCCCCGCATACCCCCACCTTCCTGCCAAGACCTTCCTCTGGGTGTCTGCAGGGCCTTAGGGCCTTTTCAGGGGCATCTCTTGACTTTCCCAGCCAGATAACACCCGCCCCCGCCACTTGCCACCCTTTTACCTTTGTAAATTCTTGATCACTAGCTGAACGTGGCTATTTGTCTATTTCCTGGATTGTCTCTTTCCCGCTCTAAAATATCATGAGCTCCATGAGAGCTGGGACTTTTTCCCTCTTTCACCACTCCATGCCCAGTCCCTAAATAGGGGTTGGTCAGTAAGATTTGCTTACAGAGGAACCAGGCTCCGAATGCATTCTGAGCAGATACTTCCCCTCTATGCTTCTCGGTTTTCTGTCAATTGGGAAGCATCTCCCTCCTGGTGGTGTGAGGATCCCATGATGCAATGTGCATAAGGTGTCAGGTGCACTGTCCTGGCCGGCATATGCGTAAGTCCGAATAACTCATGATCTTGACCATCCAGTTTCCAGGGGCTCTAAGTTTGGGTGGTCCCTGCTCCCAGAAAAACAGATCTGAGAGGTGACTCCTCTGTGTGGAGATTTAGTCTTGGAGGTTGTTCCCAGTGCTGGAGGTTTCCCTTTTGAGGAGTTGGAAGGTGGGAGGGACGAGGTGGGGCAGACACACTTCGAACACCCAGAGGTAATAGCAGGGAGTCGGCAAGGAGCAGTGTCTTGAAGCTCACTGGGCAAGCTGCGTGGTGCCAGGATGACCCGCCCTCCCTGCTGCCCGTGCCTTGTACTTCTGACCTCCCCAGGTCTTGCCTTGTCTGTGGCCCATGGCCTCTTCCCTTTCCTCTCCTCCTGCTGCCCCGCCTTTACCCACCAGGTCTTCCTCTTCTCCCAGCCCCCACCCCATGGTTTCCCTGATTCCAGACCTTTCCAGGCTGGTTCCTTTCCCTCCAGCCAGGCCTCCCCGTGCCCTTTGCCTCCTCTGCCTTGAGCCCCAGCCCAGCACTCAACCTCCTTGACCTCCTCTCAGGCGCCTGATTGCGACACAGACCTTGTTTACCGCATTTTAATGTGAGCTGGCTGGGGGCCAAAGAGTTTCCCCACCCTGCCCTGAGTCTTTCCTTCTTGCCTTTCCCCTGGGTGAGGAAGGATCACAGGTATGATGTTCACCCTGCAACTGAAGAAAGGACCTGTCACTCAGCAGCTTCATCGGGGACACCCAACATCTAAGGGGGAATGCAGGGGTGGGCTGGCTATGCTTGAAGCGATGAATGAAACAAGGAACTAGAATCTTTCCTAAATGTGTCTATATTTGAGAAACTTTCTCCTAAAAGTGTCTATATATGGGAAACTTCCCCCACGTGAGTTTTTTGAAGGTGCTTCTGTATTTAGAGGTGGTACCAGAGAGGTGGGGAGAGGGAGAATGATGTGGATGGGACCTTTGAGGGTGGCCTTTCTGTAGGGCCTCCCTTTCCAAAGTCAAGTCCTCCCTCAAGACAGATGGAGGCATCAGGACCCCACAGATTTCCAGGCACATGCCAAACCCCCACGGGAGAGACTTCTATCAACTTTTTCTTCGCAGACTTGGACATTGTACTCATCAGCATATGTCTGGGACATATGCTGGGACACTCAGTCTCTTGGAGACAGTAAACAAATGCACCCAGAGTTATTGTACAGCACAGACTGCCAGATCATCTCTTTCCCAGAGTGGATTTGTGTTCTTTCCTCTTCGGGGTACTCCTGCTGGGATCAAAATGCCCAAGAAGCAAAGTTAGGCACCAGGAGTTGGTTGGTGAGCACGGAATGACCAGTGAGGGGCAAAGAAGAAACAGCGTGGGCATGAGTACTGGGCATAACTGAGCTGATGACTATGGAAGTTAAATGGTTTACACAGGGCTTTGCCTAAGCTCTGGGGAAACCCAGGAAACACCCCACCATTTAGGTTGTTAGATTAGATGTTTATAAGGAAAGCAGTCTGGGTCAAAGGGTCTGGGAGGAGCAATACGGGAAACTGGGATCTCTCGGGGAATTTACTCAGGGCAGGGTGGCCTCCCCATGAGAATAGGGTAAGGGAATGGACTTCGGACCTTCAGCCAGCACTTGCCCGTCATCCTCAGCCTGTAGTCCTGTATTGGTTT